>NW_024348527.1:612536-666921 GCF_902729225.1 Pteropus medius
CAAAGCAATCTGCAGATGATTGTTGCCTATGCTGGATGTATAGATAAGTGGAAGAGACAACGTCGTAGGCCGCAGTCCACTTATCCCCTGTCCCTGATCTAGGGAAGTTTAGCAGAAGGACTAGTGCTCCTCAAGACATGACTCTGCCTGTCAGTTTCCCATAAGTCTCTGAAACTGGAAGGTCCTCGTGTTGGGTGGTGGAAGGGCCCCAGGAGTCTCCTGGATCTATTGAGCAAATTTCCCCCTGCCACTGCAGTTTTAGTTTACATGCCAGTGCTGCCTCCGTAGCTCCCTGTATAATTTTCCAATAGTAGCAAGGCCAGATACTGCCCATCTGGGGCCTGCAAACACCTGAACCCTGTTTAAGAATTACTGAAGCTCTTGGGCATGTGTTTGTGTCCTGCCACTAAGAGCTTCTCCCAGATGCATGAGCTTTGCATGTACCACTTGAACTGAGTGATGTTTGGTGTTGAATTCATGTCCCAAGGAAAGCACTGGATGGGACTGGGTTGCCTGGGAACAGGTTTGCCACAGGTAATTTGTGGGTTAGGTGGGGTGGCATCTTCATGAGGCACGGGGCTGTCAAGACTATACAGCAACAACTTTTCTGCCAGCTCTGTGACCACGGATTCCCACAAAAGTCACATATCACTGCAAGACCTACTGCCATCTGGGATGGGCTCACCAAATCCTGCGATCTGCCCAAGCAGTATTGTATCTTATGCTGGCAGCAGTGATCTGCTCGTGACTGTTTTCCCTGAAATTTGTTCACTGCACAAGCTGATATCTGTTACCTGCACAGGATGTGCAACCCCAGATAGGGGTAGGGTAGGGGCGGCTGCCTGTCACTGTGCTGCAATCACTTAGTGGCTTGGGTGAAGCGGGATCTAAGTAAAACGAGCACTGTCAGGCCAACAAGTACTTAGTTTTGCTGCAACTTCTGTGCCCACGCATTCCCGATGTAGTCACAGATCACAGTGACACCAGCTGCCATCTGGGGCTGTCCCACAGACCCCTGTGATCTCCCCAATTGATATTGCAGTTTGTGCAAGCAGCAGGGGTCTATCTGCAACTGATTTCCCCTAAATGTGCTCACTATGCCAGCAATGATTGTTGACTGTGTAAAATGCACAACCCAGGAGTGGGCGGGGCAGAGCCAGTTGCCTATTATGGGCTGCTGGGGGAAATTTGTGGGTTGGGTGGGGTGAGATTTCAGAGAGAATGGACTTCAGGCCAATACAACTTCAGTTTTGCTACAACTTCCCTGTCCTCCTGCGTGTTCCCACAAAAGTCACAGATTACAGCAAGACCAGCCACTGTCTGGGTCTGGCCTACAGCTTCCTGCAATTTTCCCAGGCTCATACTGGCATCAGTGATCTCACCAAAACTGTCCCTGAAATGCATTCACAGCTGTGGCTGAGGTCTGCTGCCTATGAGGAATCTTCAGCCCTGAGGAGGGGCAGGGTGGGCCAGCCATCCAGCAGGCCGTCTAGTGGGCTGATCTCCTCAGGACAGTGCAGCTTCAGAATTGGCTGTGTGTGGGGAGGAATCTGCACAGGCCAGCTGATGCTGCAGGTCTGTATATTGTCTCGTAGCCACACTCCACCCCCACTAAGGCACAATGGCAGCTGCTGGTCCAGCCCTTGTTCTGGCACCAGGTAATGCAGTCTTTCCCCGTAAGAATCTTGTCTGAGCCTCCATCCCTCTGCTGGAGTCCAGGTTGAGTATCCATGGCCGAGAGAGCCTGTGCATGGGCCCTTTAACGGGGCATCTGGGATTTCAGTCACCTTCCATCTCACCCCGACAGCTAGAATCCCCTCTGATTTTTACCGTCAGATTTTTTTGAGGAATTCCTCTTCCCTGTGCTGGGAAACCCCCGTATGGGGCTAAGGCCCCTCTCTCCTTTAGGGGGGCTTCTAAAGCTTGGCTCTTCCTTCTGGTGTTCCACCGCCACCCTCTGGTGCTGGTTCAGCCCAATTCGCGACTTTGTCCCTCCTACCAGCTTCGATGTGGCTCCTTCTTTATATTATCAGATGTACACACAATAATCTGCTGGACTCCAGGTGATTCTCCACGTTGATTATTTTTTATAATTTAGTTGTAATTTTAACGCGGACCTAAGAGGAGGAGAACCTTGCTTTTACCTAGTCTGCCATCTTGACTTCTTGCTAGGATTTTGATTGGAATTGTACTGAATCTAAGGATCAGTTTAGGGAGTATTTACATATTAATAATGGAGTCTTCCAATTCATGAACATAGCATATTTGACTATTTATTTAGGTTTTTACTTCATCAGTCTTTTGTAGTTTTTAACATAGAGATCCTGCATGAATTTTATTAAATTTATAACAAGTATTTCATGGTGTGTGTGTGTGTGTGTGTGCGCGCGCGCGCGTATGTGCACGCGCCATTGTATTGTATGTCTTTGAGGCCTTCGTTCGCAGTTTCTCTGGCAATTCAAACCCCTCAGAAACATACAGGCTTCTACAGAAATAAACACCCACACATACAATCACTAATATTTGACGAGGGAGTCAGGAATACATGATGGGGAGAGAATTATCTCTTCAATAAATTATGTTGTGAAAACTGGATTACCACATGCAAAAAAAAAAAAAAAAACGAAATCAGACCATAACTTTACAGCACTCACAAAAATTAACTAGAAACGGATTGAAGATTAAACATAAGACCTGACACTATAAAATTCCTAGAAGAAAACATAGGGAAAAAGTTTTGTGGCATTTATGTTGAATATAACACCAAAAGCACAGGCAACAAAAGCATAAATCAATAAGTGGAACTACATCAAAACAGAAAGCCTCTGCACAGCTAAAGAAAGAATCAACAAAATGAAAAAACAACCTACAGGATAGGAAAAATATTTTCAAATCACATAGCTGATAAAGGGTTAATATTCAAAATATCTAAGGAATGCAAGCAGCTAAAAAACAAAAAAAAATATGATTTTAAAATGAGCAAAAAAAATGAATAGAGATTTTTCCAAAGAAAACATACAAATGGACAACATCAACATGAAAAAATCCTCAAATTACTAATCACCAGGCAAATACAAATCAAACCCACAATGAGCTATCATCAGAAAGACAAGAGATAACAAGCGTTGGCAAGGATGTGGAGAATAAGGGAACCCTGGTACACTGTTGGTGGGAATGTAAATTGGTGTAGCCACTGTGAAAAACAATATGGAAGTCCCTCAAAAATTAAAAATTAAAAATACAACTACCATATGATCCAGAAATCCCACTTCTGATTATGCATCCAAAGGAAATGAAAACAAAATATCAAAGAGATACCCATACTTTCATGTTTACTGCAGCATTATTCGCAATGACCAAGATATTGGAATAACTTAAGTATCCATCAATGGGTGAACAGATAAACAGGCGTTATACAATTGACTCTTAAGAAACACAGGATTGATTGAACTTTGTGGGTCAATTTGTATGAGGATTTTTTCAATAAATACTGTAAATTTATCTTCTCTTCCTTAAGATTTTCTTAATAACATTTTCTTTTCTTCAGCTTACTTTAATGTAAAAGTACAGTGTATAATATACATAACATACAAAATATGTTAATCAATTATTTATGTAATTGGTAAGGCTTCCAGTCAACAGTAGGCAATTTTGTAAAGTTCTAGGCAAATCAGAAGTTACATGTGATTTTTGACTATGACTACATCAGCACTCCTAACACTTGCATTGTTCAAGGGTCAACTGTGTATATACAATGTAGTACTATTCACCTATGAGAAAAAAAAATTCTTCTATTTGCAACATGGATGTACCTTTACAGCATTATGCTAAGTGAAATAAGTCAAAAAAGAGAAAAACAAATACTCTATGATCTCATTTATATGTGGAATCTAAGAAAGCTGAAGTCATAGAAACAGAGAATAGAATGTTTGGTTACTAGGGTCTGAGGAGATGTTGGTCGAAGAGTACAAACTTCCAGTTAGAAAATGATAAGTTCTGGGGACCTAATGCACAGCATAGTGAATATAGTTAACAATATTGTATTATATATTTCGAAGTTACTGAGAATAGATTTTAAGTGTTCTTACAAAAAAAGTAATGGAATGATGTGACATGATGAAGATGTGCTAGCTAACACTATGGTGAAAATCATATTATATTAGAGTACTAGATCAACACCTTAAAACTTATGCAACATTACATAAATCACTTATATCTCATTAAGCTGGAAAACAAACAAACAAGAAAAAAGAAAACTTACAGGCTTCTAGTCTCCTTTCTTCTGGTCAGACCCATGATAAGGTAAGCACATACTAATATATTTTCCTGGCTAAGGTTTTAATCTTGTATCTGTTTGATTATTATTATTTATTGGCCTCTGTGTCTTAGCTGACCCTTTCTAGCACAACTCAATGGTGGATACTTGGAGATCATCTAAAAATAGTTTTAAGTAAATGAGGCTCAACATCTCTGAGAGTTAGATTTGACAGCACTCCTCCTGAAGCCCACAGTGGGAGGAGAGAGGAGGAGACATCAGAAACATGACAGAGTGAGAGACGTTCCCAGATTTCTCCTCTTGAAACAACAATAAGCTGAACATCTAAAACTCAACAACAAACACCCAAACTGTATACCAGCACGTCTGAGTGTGGGATCTGCGCATAAGAGCTACTACAGGTCAGAACTCCGGATGTTGAGCGGTGGACTGGGAGAAACAAAAAAAAAAGCTGCCTCTCGCAGCTGGAGCTGCCTATAGGAGGAGGGGGAAGAGAGAAGGTGCGGTGAGTTCCCTGAGCAGTCCTGCCTGGGACTTGTGAGCTCCACGCATCCCGCAGCAGGGCCCAGTCATCAGGGCAGAAAGCAGAGAAACAGAATGGCAGAGAAAAAACAGTTGATTTTTACCAGCCGTAGTTGCAAAACCGAAGCTGAGCCACAGCACCCAAGTTCCAACGCAGAGGGCCCCTTCCCATGTCCTCTGAGACCCAACACCGCGGAGCCTCAGGGGAATCTGAGCAAATGCTACTGAGACTGTCATTAACACCGACAGGGACTGAGACTGAGGGTAGCGAGCGTGATTAAAAAGCTGCAAGAAAATAAAAGGCATTATTAAGGCTTTATATAAAGCAGGGATCCAAGAGGCTTAGAGGCCTCTAACTGGCCAAAAAAAAAAAAAAAAAAAAAGCCTTCTATGCAGCAGGCTACAGAGAACTTTATAACAAACCTTTCTGGAAGAAAAGCAGAATACACTTCCATTAATGCCCAGATGGAGAAATAGTCCATTAAACACCACGAACAATCAAGGTGACAAGGCATCTCAGAAAGAAACAGAAAAATCTCCAGAAAATAAGCTTACAGATATAGAAATATGCAACTTAAATGACAGAGAATTCAGGATGGTACTTCTGAAAAAACTCATTGAGATCCGAAACAAATCATATCAACAATTTCAGCAATTGAAAAAACAACTAGATGAGCAGAATGAGTTCTTTAGCAAGGGGATTGAAACACTCAAAAAGAACCTAACAGACCTTCTGGAGATAAAGAACACACTGCAAGAGTAGAAAAATGAAATACTAAGCTTGGGAAATAAAGTCGACCAAATGGAGGAAAGGATCAGTGATATCGAAGACAGAAATCTAGAAATAAATCAGAAGGAAGAAGAGAGAAACTGAAGAATTAAAAGTAATGAAAGAGAAATACAAGAACTAGCTGATACCATCAGGAGAGGAAACAAGAATAATGGGAATTCTCGAAGGAGAGAAAAAGGAGCAGGGATTAGAAAGCATTTTCAGACAAATAGTCGACGAGAATTTACCAAATCTAAGGAATGAGCTGGAGCTTGGAATTCAAGAAGTCAACAGAACACCCAATTATCTCAACCCAAAAAAGGACTTCACCAAGACACATCGTATTGAAATTATCAAAAATCGATGACAAAGATAGAATTCTCAGGGCAGCCAGGGAAAAGAAGATGGTAACCTATAAAGGAAAACTCATTAGATTATCTTCGGACTTCTAAGTGCAAACCTTACAAGCCAGAAAGGAACTACCAGCCTAGAATAATGTATCCAGCTAAGCTCTCCTTTAGATATGACGGAAACATAAAGACTTTTCCAGACATACAAAAATTGAGGGACTTCTCCACTACAAGGCCTGTGTTACAGAAAATATTGAAAGGGGTCAGCTCACCTAAAAAAAAAAAAATGACAAAAAAATACATAATTAGGAGTAAGGTGACAAGCAGGCTGATAAAAGCAGAAGAGTGCAACCCGTACTAAGAACAGCATTATAAGCTTAAACAATAAGAGTTTTGCTATAGCAAGATAGTAATGAACGTTCAGCATACATAGGGACAAATTGAGACAAAAATGACTGAAAAAGGGAGGATTCAAAGACTCAAATTCTCAAAGATGCAAATCACATATCACTTATATGTGGGATACAAACCTAAAAACAACAAACGAACAGGACAAAGAGAGACTCATGGACATGTACAACAGATTAGTGGTTACCAGAGGGCAGGATGGGAGGAGGGAGGTAGACTGCATAAAAGTGTTAAAAAATGTGGTGATAAAAGCCATGCTGAGAAAAAAAGAATGAAGCTAAAGGCATCACTCTGCGTGACTTCAAATTATACTACAAAGTGACAGTAATCAAATGGCATGGTATTGGCAGCAAAACTGACACTGGAACCAGTGGAACAGAATCGAGAGTCCAGAAGTAAACCCATATTTATATGGGCAAATAATTTTTGAGAAAAAAGCCAAAAACATACAGTGGAAAAAGGAAAGCCTCTTCAATAAGTGCTGCTGTGAAAACTGGAAAGCCACCTGCAAAAGAATGAAACCAGACTATCGTCTATCGCTGCACACCAAAATTAACTCAAAATGAATTAAGGACCTGAATATAAGACCTGAAACAATAAAATGCTTAGGGGAAACCACAGGAACTAAACTCCAGGACCTGAGACTTAAAGAGGATTTTATGAATTTGACCTCAAAGGCTAAGGAAGTAAAAGCAAAAATAAATGAATGGGACTACATCAAAATAAAAAGCCTCTGCATAGCAAAAGAAATCATCAACAAGGTAAATAGACAACCATCTCACTGGGAAAATATATTTGCAAGCAACACCTTCGATAAGGGCCTAATATCCAAAATATACTAATAACTCATACAACTCAATAACAACAACAAAAAAACAAATGATCCAATCAAAAAATGAGCAGAAGACTTGAACAGACATTTCTCCTTAGAGGACAAATGGCCAACAAATATATGAAAAGATGCTCAACATCGCTAGCTATTAGAGAAATGCAAATTAAAACCACAATAAGATTCCATCTCACACCCATTAGAGTAGCTATAATCAATAGGACAAGTAATAACAAATGTTGGAGAGGATTTAGAGGAAAAGGAACCCTCATATACTTCTGGTGGGACTGCAAATTGGTACAGCTACTATGAAAAACAGTATTGAAGTTACTCAAAAAACTGAGAATTGATCTGCCGTATGATCCAGCAATCCCTCTAACTGGGTATTTACTACCAAAACTTCAAAACTCGTATCTTAAAAGATATTTGCACACTAATGTTCATAGCAGCATTATTCACGGTGGCCAGGACATGGAAACAACCGAAGTATCCTATGATAGATGATTGGCTAAAGAAGCTGTGGTACAGATATACAATGGAATGTTACTCAGGCATAAGAACAGATGAAATACTGCCATTTGGATGGATGGACTTCAAGATAAGCATGCTAAGCAAAATAAGCCAGACAGAAAAAATTGAAAACCACATGATATCACTTATATGTGGGATATAAACTCAAAAGCAACGAATGAACAGGACAAACAAACAGAGACTCACGGACGTGGACAATAGACTAGTGGTTACCAGGCAGTTGTGGGGAGAGGGAAGGTAGACGAGGTAAAGGGGGTCAAATATGTGGTGACAGAAAGAAATCTAACTATGGAAAGTGAACACACAGTGTAAACATATATATGCCTTACTGTTAAAATGTAAAGCTGAAACTTACTGGATTTCTTTAACCAATGTCACCATAAAATAAATTAATTAAATATATACATACATACATACATACATACATTTTTAAAAATAAAAAAAAAAACATAAAAATAGTTTTAAGTAGGAAGGAAATTCCCTTTCCTTGATTATTGGTAAATCCTATGGTTGGATGAGAACTCTTAAATGGAGCTTCCTGAAAAATACTTGGGGCCGAAATTTTATTTCCTGCTAATAGTGTCTCATTAATTACCATTGCTTTATTTTGGAATATTAAAAGTGTTTTTTTCCAACTCTGAAAGTTCTATAAATTATAAGAATTTTAGTAAAATTAGATTATAAACCACAAGCATAGCATGCTTTTCGTTGTTTACCTCTGGACTGCTCTGTGACCCTTGTAAGATAACTCAGTAGCTAAAAGCAGCACATATTCAAAAACATACTAATATTTTGAATTAAAAAAAATACAAACTTTTCTGTAACACTTTAAGCTCAAGCAGAAGCATGTGGTCTGACTTCCAAGATATCCTTGATCAGCGGTCCCTAATCTTTTTGGCACCAGGGACCAGTGCTCCTATGAGAATCTAATGCCTGATGATCTGAGGCGGAGCTGAGGTGAAGATGCTAGCGCCGGGGAGCAGCTGCAAATACAGATGAAGCTTTGCTTGCTCACAGGCCTCTCACCTCCTGCTGTGCAGACCTCGTTCCTGACAGGCCACGGAACAGTACCAGGTTCAAGGCCCCAGGGTTGGGAACCCCTGTTAGGTGACTGTTTTACATTTAACAAAAATCCACCAGCTTTCTTGCATGAAAAATCTGCCCTTGGCACTTGCTACCTAGGCATTTCCATATTTTCAAGATATGAGGAAGCAATGAATTTTCTGTCACATGCAGAGAGAATAATTATAACTATAATCATATCCCCAGTAATATTACATAAGATAATGCAACTAACAAACAATAATAAAGTGCTATTTTAAAAGGAACATTTTAGAATAATAAAAAAAAAATTTGCTAAACTAAAAACTATGAAATCAGAAATGGAGCACTCAATAAGAACAAAGTAAAAAATATGGCTAATAGGACATCAAAGAAAATGCAAGGACCTCCTGTATTCAAATGATTTGAAAACATATTTTAAAAAACAGGTGGATAATATATGGGTAAATTAGACATAATAACCAAGAGAATTCAACAAAAAAATAATTAGTAATTCTAAGGAAAATGAAAAGTTATGGAGGAGATCAAAAGTATCATAGTACAATAACTGGCTCACCTGTTAATTGCACTTACATTGTCAAAGCACTGTAAACACAGTATCTTTATAATAGGAAAATGAAGGAAAAGGAAGAGTACACGTGTATCATGTGGGTATGAGTGTGTATTTGAAAAAGGGCAAAATCCTCAAATGCCATAGTGAGATGTCAATAGATATCTAAAACTGAAAAATCAAGACATGGCAAATATTTAGTACAGAAATAATGAAATGAGTATCAAAATATAACAACATAAAGGTTAATATGGCTTCCTCTGGAGAGGAGACAATGGGTGAAGAGGACTGCTGTTTTTATAATAAGCTTTGAAAAGATATTTAATTTTTAAACCATGTGCCCAAATGCAATGATAACAAGAATATAAATATATAACACTGCCAGGACTCTACAACTTAAGTATAGTTCCAGAATAAACAGAAGCATCAGAATTGGGCATCCCATTTTTTTCATCACTATCAATCATAGGCTACTATGGAGAATCTTTTGGAGAACCTTTTGGAGTTTTTCATTAGTGTCTTCTATGAGTCCCACTTAACTTTAGCAAGACAGAATCTTGGAAAAGTAAATGAGAAGGATGGATGAAAGCAGACATAGTGATCTTCAGAGAGGAGTTAAGCAAGGAGAACAAAAGAAGCATTTCAAGGGCATTCAGAATTTTTTTTTAAAAAATAAACAATGTAGCAGTCTATGTTCAGCTGAGAAATTACAGCAGCAGAAGGCACATCAGTTTGGTTTGTGTAGCTATCAAAGACTGCAGGTTCCGGGATAACAAAATCATAATCTGAAAAGAAGGATTTTTATAAAGCTATGAACCGTCTTCATATGTGTACTGATTTGGTGCAACAGAGCCCTATAATTCTAGCCAGTCATGAAGACAGCTACAAACCATTAGTTAATTCATATCATGTATGACAGCATTAATCATAAAGTGGTTTAATATTGTGTTTGAAATTAAATAGGACAAAACTTCTTCGATGCTTTCAGAGGCTGTATACCTCCAACTTCCTCTAACATTATTTCTGAAGTTGCAAAATGTTTAAAAAAAATAATAAAATGATGTGGTCAGTACCTAGTGTGTAAAGGTGTTTAATAAATATTTGATAAAGATGAAACAGATCTGGGAAAGTAGAGTGGAATTAGCTGAAAATTAAAGGTACAGAGTTCTTAAAAATACAAATTTTTAGATTGAGGTGACAACAAGAATGATAACAGGAGAATGTATAAGAATGATATAGTCATGCGTAAAATGACAAGAACTCCAGATTATGTTGATATATAGACTTATTTGTGTGAAAATGTTAAGTTAAAAATAACATCAAACTGTTCAAACATTCTGCTTCACTGATTACAGTTATGCAAAATCATGAGTCTATACACTAAATGATAGAAAAATAAATGAAGTCCTATAGAGTTTAATATTCAGTGGGTTCTATTTTCTTCTGTAGAAATGTTAATAACTCCACTAAACCTGTTCATGCCAAACACCTAGGAGTTATGTTTGATTCATCCCTGTCCCTCATAACCTAAATCCAATCTCTCTGCAACTTCTGTAGACTTTACCTCCAAAATAGATCCGAATTTTGTCCACTTATCTCTACCTCTACTACTGTCCCTATTGTCTAAGTAACCTTTATCTGGAGAACTAAAATACTCTCCTAGCTGTCTCTCAGCTTCCACTTTTGGCCATCATCAATCCAAATGACAGCTGGAGTGTCCTTTTTAAAACATAAATCAGTCATGTCACTTTCCAGCTGAAATCTCTTCAATGACTGCCCATTGCATCTAGAATAAACTCCAGATTTCTTACCCTGACCTACAAACCCCTCTCTGATGTGGACCCTGGCTCTCTGACCCCACTATGCTCCAGTACACTGGGCTCCTTTCTGTTTCTTCAACACTCCAAGCTCACACCTGCTTTTATGCCTTGTACTTTCTCTTCCTCTGCCTGGAATTCTTCCTTTGATCTTTGCATGGCTAGCTCCGTCTTGGCATTTGCATCTCAGAACAAACATCCTCTCTTTTGAGAGAGACCTTCTCTAAGCACCCAACACAGTTATATTATCATATCACCCAATTCTTTTTTAAAACAGCACTTTTCACTACCTGATATTTTATGTGTTTATTTATTTGGCTACCCCATATTAGAATGCAAACTCCGCGATAGTAAAGACATTGACTTATCCACTGCCATATTTGCAGTACCTAAAACACTATCTAAAACATATGATTTGTGATAAATATTTTTTTAAATGAATGAAAAAGGGATGAAAAGAAATTCATGATTAATAATTTAAGGAGATGTTCAATTGTTAAGATTTTTGTTCTGAGGGCACAGTAAAGCTTTCAAAATTATTCAAAATGAGGAAAGATCTGAATAAACAGAAACTGGAATATATGTCTGTCTTCTTTCTCCATGTCTCACAAACATGAGAAATCACTTGTCCCTAGCCTCTTTCCAAGAAGGTAAACAAAGGTAAATAGGACTAAATGATCACACAACAAGTAAGCTTCAGAAAGGGGAATAAAACCCACCTCTCCTGAGTTCCAGTATGGTATTTTTTCCCACACCTTCTTTATTACTAAAAGTCAATATTTTGGTCATTATGAAATACTGGTTCTATTACAGCATAACAAATCTTAAAAGGAATGTTTATTTGTTAGTGAGGAGGCCTAATGAATTAAAGAAAGACGTTTTACTTATGAGTACGTGGCCTGCTGTGTGTGAGTACTTAAAACTGTAAAACAAAGATAAATTACACATGTATAATCCTCACGAAATACTAACATTTAGCCAAACCTGAATGATGACATTTAGAAGTTAGAGATATATTGCAATATAGTTGCTAAAAGTTATTTGTAACATTGCAAATGTCACAGATAAAGATTAAATTTTAACATATTATACTTTAAATTCATGGAAAGACTGTGTATAGTAAATCATTTTCACCTTCAAGTAATAGAAGTTTAAAGAAATATTTCTCAACTATTGAGTCATGCTTTTCTTTTAGGCATAAGCCTATATATATAGTCCTAGTAAACTGAGTGAGCTTTTTTTTTTTTTTTTTTTTAAATTTAGGGTCAGAATACCAAAAGGTCAACTTAACTTGTGTGTCTGAAAACTTCCAAAATTGATTTGTAGAATTAATAATAGTGTAAAAGATTTCTAGATCACACCATGCTTTCACATTTACATTTCAATCATTTTAATTGTACAAACACCCTAAAACTCACAACTAATGTTTATAACTGCCTCCAGATCATATATAAGAGACTGCGATCCTTATATCCTACAGCACAATATTTTGAGTATAAAATGGATGAGACAAAGGAGTCATAAGCTATCAGTATGTGACATGTATGCATTTGCAAATCAAGCCAAAGTATTAGATGACTAATACAGAGTTAGGTTATGCCGGGAACATGAAAGACATAGATTATTCCTGAACTCAAAAAATTTATAATCTTGTTGATGAGAAAAAATTTACATTACAAGCCACATTTATATTTTACACACATAGACAAAGAAGGTAAAATCATAGAAAATAAACTTAAAGAGAAAAGTAATTCTTCCCTGATAAATATCAGCTTGAACTATTAGATTCTGTGAATAGGCTTTCTCAACTTACACGTCTCACTTTTTGGCGTACTCTCTCAGCTTTGATTCCATAACATCTCAAAAAGATTCCAGAGGAGTGCTGAACCATGTGACAAAAGTCTTCAGGTGGGCCTGGAAAATCTTTAAAGAAATCTTTTTCAGTAGGCAAAATGTTTTGTTCGGTTTAGTTTTTGTTTTTTAATTCCGAAAGCACCAATTTCATTTTCTAAGGGACACCTCTTTTCAGATGCAAATGTAACTATTTCTTAAACACCCTATTCAAATGTTAACATTATTCCTTTCTGAATACTAATTAACAAAAAGAAAGAATGGTTTACACTTGGTTCCTGATTTTGAATCAATGTAAAATATTGCTGTTTCTCACCCAATTTTTCTTTAAGGTATCTTTTCTTTGATTTATAATATATCATATATACAGAAGAGGATATAAAATGTAATGTACAATTAAAATAATAACTACATACTGAATGTCATGTAACCATCACTCGGGTTAAGAAATAAGATCCCAGGTATTTTTAATGCATTGTCACAGAAGGAAGGGAGCAGTTTACTAGAAGACAGAGTCTAAATTTCCTTGTTCCTTGATCAAAAATGAAAGTTCTCCCTATTTCTCAACTGACTCCTTAATACCAAATTTGGAAAAAGTCTTGAAGTAAATAAGCACAAACATCTGACTTCCTAACTCCTGAACTCAAATTAAATTGTTTACATAATAGTTCATGATGCCCCCTATAGTGTATTTAAGGGGAAGAGGGAACATGCAATTAATAAAGAATGAAATATTTTAAACCTATGTTGCTGATGTTTTCATAATTAGTATTTATTTTCTTGTATTGTTGCTATTTTTAATAAAGCTGAAGTGAAAAAGTTTTGACAAGAGAGAAATGATTAACTAGCCTAAACAAAATGTAGTCTCTACCGTGACTCTCAAATGCGGTAATCCTAAATGCTAAAGAGTACATTAAATAACTGGTGTTTCATCTTTTTCAAAAAATAATACACTGTCTTCTGGGATCATCACCTTATGTAGTAATTTGCATTTGGTAAAATCCTTCATTCAACAAGAAGTTATTGAGTTGAATGCAGTACTGAGCACCACGAAGGAAAGAACAAAAGTAGAAAAAACATAATCCCTTCCTTCAGGGGGTCTTACAAAACAATGAGGAAGATAAAGTACCCACTAATGAGGCAACTGAAAAGCACTTAAAATCCATAAACAATTGCCTGATAGTAAAGTACAGACTGAATACAGAAGCTCATGAAACTAAAAATGGTTATATTTCAAAAGCAGTTTGTAAGGCAGTTGTTTTGAACCTAAACACACTTTACCAAGAGAAACATTATAAATAAAAGCTAATTGAATTTATAGGTTTGCCAAAAGAAACTCATTTAATTCACAATATATGGAAATTGTCTGTATATTTGCTATGGAAATATAGTGAAAAGCAAACGTGTTGTAATACTAACAATTAAAAATTGGAAAATAGAACTGATTATAAAATAGATTTATAAATATATCTGGAGATATTTTGAATGCTGATGCTTGAGAAAGAGCATGTTTAATTAAAGCAGGTAGATGAAGATTTCTGTGGAGATTCTGAAAGAGATCCCTATCAAGAGCATTTGAGATCCATGACGTCTCTCTAATTTAACTTTGAAACGTATGTTTTTCATTTTCATTCACTCATTCAACAAGTATTTATTCAGGATCTCTACTACACATCAGGTACTGTTCTAGGCACTGGGAATACGTGGTGAGAATACATGGAGAACACTCAGGAATCCATGGAGCTTACATTCTAGTGGGGGAGGTGAGGAATAATGGTGTCAATAAGTGATAAGTGTTCTTCCTTGGTAAAGGTTTTTCATCACCATTACTCTATGTTTATGACCAGCATTACTTTTATATTAATCATCCTACATGATCAGGGTTGAAATGGCTCTTCATTCCCAAATGGAACTGAAAAAGGGAGGGGAAAATATAGCGTACAGATATTTCCTGGTTTCTGACAACAATCGCAAGATGAAAAAAGGATATATGTACGTGTCGGGAAAAAAATTATCTCAGCTATTATGAATGATACAATAAAATGGGCATGATTCCTTTGAGGAAGAAGAGGTATGCCATCAGGCAGAAGTCACAATGGCTTTGTCATCAGTCATAGAGAGCTTGGGCACTGTTAAATGTAATCTGGTGGAGGAAGTAGTCTGTACTGGCCATTTAAACCTGTCTTTGACATTTCTTGTCTCTTTTCTTTCCACTGTACTTCCTTTCCCTTTTCCTTCCCTTCCCTTCCTTTCCCTTCCTTTCTTCCCTCAAGCAAAGATATATTGGTGATTCCCATGCACTACATTAAGCACGAGGGATGATACGAAGCTGAATATGACACAGTCCCAGTCCTGGTCCTCAAGGTGTTTATAGTATAGAACAAGAACAGTATTCCTAACTCAAGGATTAGTTACATCCGAGGGTAGTACTTTTAATTACTTAACAACTTGTATAACATAAGCCTATCAATCGAAATGTATTCCAGTCAATATTTTAGAGTAGGGTTCTAGAAATTCACTGCTGTGCCAGTAGCTAACCTTGTGCTGGCTGGACAGTGGAAAGGTGGGAGGTTCCTGAAGGAGGGGTTGTAGTATCCAGGATAATTAATTAGGTAGGTAAGAGCATCTGGAGTGGGGGTAGGGGAAGGGTGCGGGTGGAAGGTTCAGGGCACTAGCTATTTGCCAAGTGGTAGAAAAGTATTAGTCATTTTAACAATGACTGTCATTTAACAATGATATGACCATATCAGTGAATAACTAAATCCTTAGCTCTACTTACATGCAATGATTAGGAAAATTAGGCAGTGGTCGTAGTGAGATTATGAGAGGGAAGCTTTCTTGAGCTTAGTTTTGAGGAAGATAATTGGCATTAAGTGGTGGTTGGGAAGGGGAGGACATTTAGACATTAGAAATAGCCTAAGTAACAGTAGAAATAGATAAATCATATACAGAATACCTTAAAGAGACCAACCTAACTAGAGGTGTGAGCAGTGAGAATGTATTATAATAGAATAAGTGAATTTGGGGAAAAAAATGAGTTGTGTGCATTAAGGGAGTGAGAAAAAAGGTTGATTATGGTGTCAACTGGGAAACTTACATGCTAGTGTTAGGAGTTTAGTTCTGACAGAGCAGAAAAACGAGGAGGGCACTTTGTATAACGCTGAGAAAGGAACGGTATGATAAAAGTGACATATAAAGGGAAATATTCTACTGTGTAGAGACTGAAGAAGAGTAAGTAAGGCCACTTTAAGAGGCAACTTCAGCAATCCTGGTAGAGTTGATGAGGGCATGGACCAGAATAGTTACTGTAGAAATGAAAGAGTTCAATATGACAGATGTCATGGGACCATGGAGGAGTGGAAAAAAAGAAATCGATGATAAGCATAATACATATTACATCTTAAATATGATAGCTGGTTTTCTAAACATCCAAAAGAAAGTGCAAGTCTCTAATACGAATTTCTTTAAAATAACAAATTTAGCCATTTAATGATCCTATTTAAGTTACAAAATAGAGATGCTAATTTTTGAAGACAAGGCGGTATAAACTGGCAGTATGAAATAATCTTTTTGACACTAAGAACAAAGCTGCTGTATGTCAACAAGAAACAGTATTAAGCTTTTTTTTTTTATTGTTCATTTATATTAACATGGAAAGTATATATGGTGTGAAATCATTGAAATTTATGTGAAATCTGCTAGATTGTTCTGATGTTTAGTTTACTTACTAAAAGTCATTTCTAAATGAAAGTTTTATCTTTGGAAGGTGGGAAAAAATGCTTGATTTTTAACTAAGTTAATTTTCAGTTGACTCCTGGGATAACAGAGGAGCTTTAAGAGCCTAATTAAACCATGCATTTGCTCTAATTACTTTAGCTGAAGACTGCGTGGAAACAAAAGCAGTAAACAGACCTGTTCTGTGTGCAGCAGTCAGGCATTTGACTGTTGTTTTCTCCAGCAGAGATTTTGAGTAGCATAGAAGAAAAGAGATGCAAAGCCATCATCTGCAAGCGGTGGCTGCAACCACAAATCACAGGGCAGTCTTTATTCCTGCATAGTGTAGAAAACATCGTTCACCATCCATGATTTTATTTATGTCCAAACGCAGAGAAAACAATCATCGTTACCAGCATGATTGTTGAATATCAAGGGTCGCACCACATTTTCATCAGCATAATTGGATGTCAGCTTACAAAGAATATAGAGTTAATACTTAAAAGACAATTTATATATTGGGCAAGAATAATAGTGCTTTTACCCTGGTTACTTTTTCCCCTTAGGCTTTATTCTCTTGAATAATGTCTATATTTACTGTAATGGTTTAATTTTTAAGCTAAGTAAATCCATACTTCTATTATCTATTTTGATTTTTGTACAGTGGATTTTAGAATACTGATGATCATGTATGTGAGGAAAAAAAGATGAGGTTTTTTATTACTACTGACTACTCAGTTAAACAACTGCTTTCTTAAAACAAGATTCACAGGAAATGCCTTTTTAAAGGCAAACCCCTTAACAGCATATTTCTTCATTAAATAGATACCGTTTTAGAGGTATCGTGGCTGTATTTATCCATTTACTTTAGTTTCTAGGTGTAAAATATCAGCTGAAATGCTTGAGTTTTCCCCCTCAGTAAAACTAGCAAACAAATAAGAAATATTGCAGGTTTTACTACCCTTTATCTGTTGTTTTAAAAATCTATGTTTGAGATTCTTGGTTCAGAGTCCAAAATTTACAGAAGTTATAACTGGATATGGAAAAGAACTTTTTTTCTGGAGTAACTTGTCCTAAATATAAAAACAACAAATTAAGAGACAGGAATTTATAACCAAAGGGGAATAGAGTATTAAAGCAAACATCTAGTGAGTTCCGGCCAAATAGAGGCTCTACTTTTTGCCTAAACCATCTAGATTTCTGTACCACCTCTCCACTTTATTTTGCCTACAGAAACCTGACCTAAACTAAACAACTACTCTATATCATTAAGTTGTCTAGGAAGATGAAAGTTTAAATATATGTCAGACAAGCTGCAGCATCTGGTGCTATTCAGTAATGATGGTCTGTTCCAGAGAGCTTCAGTGTTGGAACAACTTTTAGGACTTAGATTTGGTTAACCTAGATAAAGAACCTATGCGAAGAAAATAATGTTATTCTAGCTACGCACTCCCTATTTACAAGTACTAATATTTGCCCAATCCTCTCCCATCATAAGAAACATACAAAGTAAAATCCTATATGAAACATCTAGCTATATCTCTAATTCCATTTTGTTGAAACTAAATATACAGCCAATGATCACCAATGTTAATTTTTCACTGTAATTGTCTAAAGATTATTTCCACACCTTTTTAAAACCCATTAATTAGTCCTAGAGGATTCACCCTAGAGTAGAGAATAATGTCTTACAAAGCATTATTTAAGAGCACTACACAAAATTTAACAAATTTATATGCACTCTTATAGTTTGTTGATATGAGAACAAACTTAATTATCTCTTTAAATAGCATATAAGCTTAGATATATGAGATGGTTTAAAAGAGGGTTGGAAGTGATCATAGTGACATTTGTGTGTGTCAATGGCTCCCTTCTAAACCACACTACAAACCTCATTGTGACAAAAAATTTTTAAAAATGTGTGGTTTTTCATCAATAGACTGGGAAAAAACTTGCAATGAATATGACAAAGCTGTAATATCTTTATTATGTAACAAGTCACACACAGTAAGAAAAAAAACACTAAGAATCCAATAATAAGGCAAAGAACATAAAAGATACTTTACAGAAGATCATCTATTATCAGAAAATATATATATATATATGTTTTTTTAATTCACTAGTAAATAAAAATGCAAACTAAAATAACAGTAGAATACCATTTGACCCGTCTTATCAGTGATTTTTTTAAAAAATAAGAATGCCCAATTCTGGCAATCAGTGGTGACAAGGCAAACTGATATATTTTTTTCAAAAACGCATCAAATGTTCATACCTTTTAACCCAGTAATTCGACTCTCCAGTTTCCACCCCAAACGAATAATTCTAAGAATTAAAAAAAGCTATAAGTACAAGATGTTCATTGCAGGATTATTTATAATATTGAACAAAAGTGAAAACAACCTAAATACCTCAAAGATGATTAAGTGCGTTAACACATAGCTGCCTGGAATATTTTACTACATTTTAAATGATGTTTAGACTCTCCCATAATAATATGGAGAAATGTTACCATGTATTGTTGAGTGAAAAGAACAAGATACAACATTATATACATTGTAAGCCTACCACTCCATATGAAAAAAATCTATAAAGACATGAATGTTTTTAAATTTATTATTTTCAGTATTTTCTAAGTTTTATCTAACACGCAGCTTAATATTTTTCAATACATTGTAAAATATCTCAAAGCACTTGCAAATGCATTGCTTGTTTTCAAAACATTTCCATCTAAAGCAAATCTTGTGCTTGGAAACACTCGTGAAATATAATACCTATTATAAAAATCTCAAATTATTTTAGTCATTATCATTTTGGTTATAAGTGTAGGGAAATCTTCTACATACGTGACTAGGCAGCTGAAACATATAGGTAGCAGTTCCAGTCGGGGCTCTCTGAGCATGCACACTCATTCTGCCTCTAGCTCCTTTCAGAAAGCACAGCTGCTCTTGGCACCTGTGAATATACTGCCCTTATAAACCCGTGGCAACAGAGAGAATGTGATGATTGTCTCTAATATTTTGGGGACAATCGAAACCAATTTATTTTTTTCCCAAAATGTGAGCATCAAAAAAGAGCCATTCATCTCCAATATCTATTGTTTCCAAAAGAGGAAAAAATCTTAAGAGGGGCAGAAATGGGATTTATTTTTATGATGCATAAATTGCCTAGTTTACTGTTAGATTTTCTAAATAATCTAACAGTATATAAATAATCCTTTGCAGCATCTACCTTAGGGCAAAGGTGAACCGACATTCCATTCTTTTACAAAGAAATATCACATGTCTCCCCCCTTTCCCTCACCCCAATTCGCTCTTTGCAAGCGTGGTCACAATTTCTAAAATCTTAGCGAAGGACAAATAGAGAGAGAGGGAGGGAGAGAAGTGGAGAGAGGGAGAGAGATACAGGGAGAAAGAGAGAGAGGGGGGTGGGATGAAGAGAGAAAAAAAGGGAGAGGAAGTGGAGAGAGAGGGACAGGGAGAGAGGGAGAGAGGAGAGAGAGAAAAGAGAGAGAGAGAGAGAGAGAGAGAGAGAGAGAGAGAGAGAGAGAGAGAGACTAGAGAGATTGAGAAACACTTCAGGAGGTTACACTTACACTCCAGCAGTGTTTCCAAAAATGAGTGAAGTAGTAGTTCCTACTTTTGTGGTGTCAAGTTGTAGACTGAAATTCAGCAAAAATCTTTTCTTGACGCGAGGGATGTGAAATATATTCTAGGATATGTATTCAGTATGATCCTTTGTTCTAGGTACGAGCTTTTCTTTTTCTAAAGTTTTTCGGTCTTGCTCAAGGAAAGGAAAACTTGATATTATTTTTGAAATTCTCTTAAAGGCTCCTTTCAAAGCATCTCCCACGGGAAAATATCACAACAGTACAACACTAGTGTTTCTCAGTAAGAAACAAGTCTGATTTTTTTCAACATAGCTGTATACTTTGCAGGCTCCCAAATCTGTGCTTCCAGTCATTAATCAAACACCTCAAAATACCATCTTTAGCCAAGCTGTGTTTCGTGGGTTAGAAATGCGCTCTGATTCAAGAGTATGTTCATTTTGAAGGCATCACTGTTATTCGCGTGCTCTAGTGCTTTTGTCAGGGATGGAGCGGGCTCGGGAGTGCCTGCAACGCGGTGGGCAGCAGGTCTGAGGGCCCCGGTCCTTAACACGTTCCCAGGGGGATGCCCAAACTTTCTCCCAAGACGCTCAGTTCACCTTGCGCAGCGGGAGCGAGTGGACCAGACTGTGACAGGAATAGAGAATTTATGTGAGGGATAGGGAGAAAAAGAGTGCGCTTGGCTTGGTCCCGGGGTCGCCAGAGCTTTGGGATTTGCAGGAGTTTATCATTTCTATTAACAGTTACTTGAAGAGGGTTGTTTACCGCCTGAATCCGCGACAATCAGACGACGGAGACCACTCCGAGACGCAAGCCACACCCCCTTGCCCCTCAGCTCCCCTCCTACCCTCCAAACTAATTAATTCAGGGCTGCCTTCCTGCCAGATATTCCCATTGGCTTCCATCCCATTCAGTGAAAACCTTGCAACAGTTTCACCTGGCTCCAGCTTGCCAAATAAACAAACAAACTGTCCAGCGACTGTGCCAGTTCCCTGCCCTGGCACCGCCCGGCAGGGTTGCGCTCCGCCCCTTCCCACCACCTCTCACCCGCTCCAGCCCATCGAGCCCGGCCTGTGGCGCCTCCACCCGGCCCCGATCGCTGGTCATTCTCTTCTCTGCCCTTCTCTTCCTTACTCCGCCCTCCAGTACCCTCGTGGACTCCTTGTTAAGCGCGTCCAGAGAGCCCCGCCTCCTCTCGTTGGTCCTCTGGTGGCCCACAGGCCGGGAGATTTACCGAGAGGGTCCAGGCTGAGTCGGAGGTGGTCCCGACTCTCAAGCCCGCTGCCCCCTCCTTTGCACACCTCAGCTGGCTGCAGTTCGCGCCCCTCCACTGGGCGGGTAGCAGGAGCCTCAGCGACCGCCGCGTGAGGCTGTAGTCACGTGTTGTTTTGCCCGCTGCTGTGCGCTCAGAGCGGAGTGGGCGGGGCAAGGGTCGAGGCGGAGGGAGTTGGTGGCGGATGGGGGTTATTTGGCCTCCTCTCCCGTAAACCCCTCCCTTCCCAGAGCACCCCCGCCTTTGCTCACCTTAAAACCATCGTGCATCACCATGGCGAGTTGTTCCTTCGCTCGTGGCCAAGCGACAAGGAGACTGAGAGCTACAGCAGCGGCTACAGCGGCAGCTCTAGCTGCAGTGGCGACCACCCCACTTCTTTCCTCGGGAACCCCGACCGCACTCATTGGGACCGGGTCATCTTGTCCGGGAGCCATGTGGCTCTCCACGGCCACTGGCTCCCGGTCAGACTCCGAGTCCGATGAGGAGGATCTCCCCGTTGGGGACGAAGTTTGCAAACGCGGCTACCTGCGGAAGCAGAAACACGGGCACAGGCGCTATTTCGTGCTCAAACTCGAGACCGCCGACGCGCCCGCTCGGCTGGAATACTATGAAAATGCCAGGAAGTTCCGGCACAGTGTCCGCGCCGCGGCGGCTGCAGCAGCGGCGGCCGCCTCAGGCGCAGCGATCCCCGCGCTCATCCCACCGCGGCGCGTGATCACCCTGTACCAGTGCTTCTCCGTGAGCCAGCGAGCCGACGCAAGGTACCCACACCTCATTGCCCTCTTCACCCAGGACGAGTACTTCGCTATGGTGGCGGAGAACGAGTCGGAGCAAGAGAGCTGGTACTTGCTGCTCAGCCGCCTCATCCTCGAGAGCAAACGCCGCCGCTGCGGCACGCCGGGCGCGCAGCCGGACGGAGGGCCGGCCGCGCTGGCGGCCGCAGCGGCGGCGGAGCCACCCTTCTACAAAGATGTGTGGCAGGTAATAGTCAAACCCAGGGGGCTGGGGCATAGAAAAGAGCTGAGCGGCGTGTTCCGGCTCTGTCTTACCGACGAGGAGGTTGTGTTTGTGAGGCTGAATACCGAAGTGGCCAGCGTGGTCGTCCAGCTCCTGAGCATCCGTCGCTGCGGGCACTCAGAGCAGTATTTCTTCTTGGAAGTCGGCAGGTCCACTGTCATCGGTCCAGGGGAGCTCTGGATGCAGGTGGATGACTCTGTGGTGGCCCAAAACATGCACGAGCTCTTTTTGGAGAAGATGAGAGCCTTGTGTGCAGATGAATACAGAGCCCGCTGCCGCAGCTACAGCATCAGCATCGGCGCCCACCTGTTAACCCTACTGTCCACTAGGAGGCACCTGGAAACGCTGCCGCTTGAACCCGGAGGCTGGCTCAGAAGGTCCCGCTTTGAACAGTTTTGTCACCTCCGGACCATCGGTGATGGGGAAGACGAGATGCTCCTCACCAGGCGCTACGTAACACCCAACGAGCCGGTGCCTCACTCCAGGCGAGGAAGACTGCACCTGCCCAGAATGCGGAGGTCCAGGAGAGCTGTTTCAGTGCCAGCCAGCTTTTTTCGCCGCCTGGCACCCAGCCCGGTACTTGACCCGCACCCAGCAGAAGCGCCCAGCGACAGAGCTTGCTTTTCTCTTGAAACGTCTGGTTCAGTCTCTGGCAACCGTGTGGAAGAAGATAATCCTCAGGGCCAAGCCGGTCAGGAAGGTAACGGAGGAGATGACTACATGCCCATGAACAACTGGGGTTCAGGAAATGGCCGGGGCTCAGGAGGTGGCCAGGGTTCAAGTGGCCAAGGTTCCAGTAGTCAAAGCTCAGGAGGAAACCAATGCTCAGGCGCAGGACAGAGCTCTGGAGGTAGCCAGGGCTCAAGTGGTGGCTCGGGCGGCCTGGGCTCGGGGGATCAGGGTTCAGGAGGGAGCCAGTACTCAGGAGATGGCCAGGGCACCACAGGTGGGCATGACTCAGGCAGTGGGCAGGGAGCCGGTGGTGGGCATGGTTCAGGTAGTGGCCAAGGACCGGGAGATGGCCGGGGACCGGGAGATGGCCACGGCTCAGGTGGTGGCAAGAACTCTGAAGCGGGCAAAGGCTCAAGAAGTGGGAAAGGCTCTGATGGCAATGATGAACAGAGAAAATCCCTGAAGAAAAGATCCTACTTTGGCAAATTAACTCAAAGCAAGCAACAGCACATGCCACCACCAACACTACCTCCACCTCCACCCCCACCAGCTGTAGGAACTGGTGGAAAAGGGAAATCTGGGGGAAGGTTCCGACTTTATTTTTGTGCTGACAGAAGAGCTACAAAAGAACGCAAAGAAGCTAAAGAAATCAAAGATGCAGAGATCTCACAAGATGCAGCTCGAAGTTCCCACAGAGCCAGAACTTTTGATGAAGATGAGGACGACCCATATGTGCCAATGAGACCAGGGGTGGCTGCCCCTCTCGCAAGCTCCAGTGATTATATGTCAATGGCTCCTCAACATGTTTCTGCTTCAAAAAGGCTCCATTCTCGATCCCCTTTTGAAGATTCAAGAGGGTACATGATGATGTTCCCCAGAGTGAGCCCACCACCTGCCCCAAGTCCTCCAAAAGCACCTGATCCTGATAAAGAGGATGACTCTAAAGACAATGACAGTGACAGTGATTACATGTTTATGGCTCCTGGAGCTGGTGCAATTCCAAAAAAACCCAGAAATCCTCAGGGCGGCTCTTCCTCCAAAAGTTGGAGCTCCTACTTCTCTCTGCCAAATCCTTTACAGAGCTCACCGTTGGGACAGAGTGACCACAGTGAGTATGTGCCAATGTTATCTGGAAAACTCCTGGGGAAGGGCCTAGACAAAGAAACCTCATCTATCAGGGGCCCCAAAGATGCAGTCTCAGAGCCTTCACTTGAGGGGTCCTTCTCAAAACCTGGAGATGGGGGGTCACCTTCAAAGCCTTCAGACGATGAGTCCCCCAAGAACAAGACTAAGAGACCTAACCAACTTTCTTTTATTGCGAAAGGAAATAAAATCAAGCCAAAACCACAACAGCTCCTATGTGAGCAGGGAGAGGCTGACAGCTCTAGTGACTACGTCAACACTGACTTCACTAAAAGAAATAGCAATATGCTAGTGCCCTTCACTCAAGGACTGCCGCATTCGTGGGGCGTAATTGCTGACCCCAGACAGTCAGCCTTTTCTCATTACGTGAATATTGGGTTCAGAGTGCCATTTCGAAATCCAGCTAATGACCTCTCAAATATTTTAAGAGCTATTACAGGTGCCAACCTCTTCTCTCTGGACGGTGCTAGGTGGCCACTTTTGCCTCTTCTTTCCAGTGCTACAGGTAGCAATGCTAATGAGGAAGAATGTGACTACATTGAAGTGATTTTCAACCCAGCAATGACACCAGCCGTGCCTTTTGCTGACAGTGCCATTCGCTATGATGCTGAAACAGGTCGAATATATGTGGTCGACCCATTTTCTGAGTGTTGTATGGACATTTCTCTCTCCCCCAGCCGTTGCTCTGAACCAGCACCTGTAGCTAGACTGCTGCAGGAAGAAGTGCTAGAGAGAAGACGCCCACAAAGCCCTTCGCTGAGTTTCTTTGCATCCGTCAGATCCTCTATTTCTGCTTTGCCAACCGACAGCCTGGAGAGAGACCTCTACGCCTCCTTCGCTTCGGCCGCCGTTGCGGTCGTTGTGCCCACCTTTGCCTTGGGCCGGGCTTTAGCCGCCGCCTCCGCCCTCGCCGCGGCTCCAGGACTCGGCGCAGCCGCCGCGGGCTTTCAGGCTGCCTCTGGATTTAACTCCGCCTCTGTCCGCTGGTTCCAACTTGTTGCTAATGCCGCTGGTGCCGAAGCAGTAAGGGGGTCCCAGGTCTTCGCCTGTGGCTCGAGCCCTAGAGCCCAAAACCCATTTGCAGACCTTGACAGGGGAGTGAACCTGGCCGACGAGGCTGCGGCTGCAGCTGCCGCTCCCTCCCCACCACCTCACTGCCTGGTGCCGAGACTCCCCGAGCGAGAAGATTCTGACGACGAAGACAAAGACGAAGACGACGAAGATACTTACGCGAGAATGGACTTTGCCAGATCTCACAGGAAGTTCGACTCTCCCCAAAGAGGTTGGTAATTTTAGAATTCATTTTCCTAAGGTTAATGGTCATTGATTATGAATTGGTGCGCTACTATGTCTACAGTGTTAGGAAAAAGTTAGTAAATGCCTGTTTGGGACGGAAAATAGAATTCAGCTTTAATTATGCGTGCGACACCTTGTGATCTTTGCAAAAACTTAAGTTTTAATCCAATCACAGTTTATCTGGAAAGAAACGATTATCACTTAAACATTAGTTCTGCTTTTTAGGAGCAGTTAAAACTTAAGGATATGTAATACGAGGACGCTTTCAAATACCCGTCCTTAAAACTTAATGATTTATGCACACAGAACACCTTAAGTTGAATCCCATCAACTTATTTTAAAATCAACAAGTAAAAGATGCTTTTTTACAAATGCCCATATTTAATTGCAGGAATTTTAATAAGAGCATAGACTATTAAGCAGTAATGATTAACTATTAGCGTTTGGGGGAGGATGACTTTCTCCTCTGAAAGTTACCTTTTAAAAAGCAGTGGAGGTTATGTTAGTTGCTGTGATTTACCAAGAAGGTTAAATCTCAGTTGTTAGCATGAATGCCTGGAGAGAACAAAACACAAATAATCCAAAACAACAAGTGATTAAAGAAGAGAGTGTTTGGCTGTAGGATGTGTTTTTGTGCTGATTTCTTTTGTTTTTACATACAGGATAAGTTACCAGAAACTTTGAGAGTTCCTTTCCTCTGTCACTAATAGTGACAAGCAAGTCACCTTCGCTGTACCTCATTTTCTTCATATAACTCCCCCAAAAGAGGGTATGATGACAACTTGATAATGGGTATGAATATTGTTTCAAAGGTTTAAAAAGTATTTAAAATATCTAATTGGTGTGTCTTCTGGGAAATCCAGGAAATCAAGATAATAAGGCCGGAGGAAGACATGACCCCAGGGGCAGCCCTGGAACAGTGGAACTTTTTTAAAGGGTTGCTTTATCAAAAGAAGAAATAAAGAAGAGTAGGAGCTGTCAGAGTTGGAAATAAGACTTTGAGTAAATCTACTGTGTACATTACGCAGTTTTGTTATTATTATGCCTGGAGACATTCTCAAGAAATGATTTCCGAAGATAATGTCTCCATAGTCTCAAGTGCCTTCCCTCTTTAGTAGAATGTGCTTCTTTCCCAGTGAAGGAAAGGGATGGAGGGAGTCCAGCAGTTTTCATTCCAGTAGTCAGTTTAGTGAAGATTTTTGCTTTGCTTGCTTTGTGGAATGCCTTTGTGATTGGATCTCAGCCCACTGTGCTTGATCAGGCAGAACAAGTCGGGGACTGATCACAACAGTCACCTAACAAGCTTCCTATTTAGTGCAGGTGTAGCCCCCCTCCCCTTTCTCTCCCTGCTTTAGAAAACTTGCCATACAGAAACTCACATTTGCAGCACGGACACATTAAAGAATGATCATTAAAAGGACAAAAGGATGTTTTAGCTTGCCAAAGGATTCCATTTAGATTTTTAAGGCATGAGCTCCACCCCTCAACACTCATGCACACGCAAATACCAGAGGACCGCTACTACCCAAACTATGCATTTAAAATATATCATTCTCTTTCCAAGAATTTAATTCATAGCCAGCTTTTTAGGAACAGACCATTGTATTCTGTAAAGTACACCTGTAAGTTGGTCTCAAGGTGTTGTTGGAGCTTCATGGCTAAAGACACCATTTATATTAATGTAGACGTTCATAGCTGTCTGTGTCTCTGTCGTATCTTGGAAATAACAAGTTTTCATAGAGGTTTCTCTATATTTTCCAATACTCTTTGTTTCAGCAAGGATTAAAATTAGTGAAATCTTCTTGTTCCTTAAATAAACCCTGACCTCCTAAGGATTATCCAGATCCAATTTTCATTATTTTAGTGTAAGTTACCGATTTATAAATAACTTCAGTTGACTTTGTAGCTATTTTAAAGGTTTAATGTTCTCTCAAACTATTTATTGTTCATTGAAATTTTTAATTTTATTGAGTGACTACAGCAAGGAAGCTGTATCTCACAGGGAGATGGGTGCTTAGGTTGAAACAAGAATGTGGAAGCACTTTGGAACTTTAAATCACTTTACAAATATATTTTTATTTTGTTATTGGATTAATACTGAATTGAAGTTTTAACAGTTTAAACTAAAGATTTAGTTTCTAGCAAAAGTGCTTGCTCCTGAGGGTAATTCTGGAACATAATTTGCTGGGCTATATAAAAGGAAAGATATATGGAAGGAACTCACTACAGGAAATGACTTTTGCTACCATTTTAATGTAAATTGATATAGTAGGCTGTTTGTCTGTGAAGTGTTAAGAATAGGCCGGATAATTCTGATGTGTTTTGACTATAAAGCTATAGAATAATTTTCATGCATTTTTTATCTCTCTTCACCTTCCTAACAAATATTTAAAAATATATTTCATGCTAGAAAACAAAACAAATATGCTTTAATAAAGGAACAAAGGCACAGTCTTTATTAGCGATTATGTATCTCAAAAGGTAATTTTAATTTATGGCTTAGAACAGAGCCTGGCACATAATAAGTGTTGTAAATGAATTATTATACAATTATTATCATTGTTACTGTCATTATTATTACCTTTAGAAACACAAAGCTAAATTAAAGTTCTCTGTTCTCAAAACTCACTTTTCAGTTAATCTTTCATTTAAAATGGTTTATATGGTTGTTCAGAGTTGAGATCTTTATAGTTGGGATCCGTTTAAGACTTAAGTGAAATGAAGTGAGACTATAAGGCAGTGAGATAGCTTTGTTCATGTAACACAAAATTAATATATAATTTCATTTACCCACATTCACTTTGCATAGAAGTAAGTACTTCAAAGCCATTTGTTCAAGACAATTAGAAAGAAGCACACAGAAATATAACCTGGACTTCACCTTTTTATAAATGAATTAATTTAAAAAGTGTGAAGTCTTCACATTTTATACACAGGGGTTATAAGCATTAGCATTTAGGAGGAAAATATAGTTTCTTATATGGTTTAGTCTAACTCTTAACTCACGTATGCATCTTTTGCATTTTTCATTGCTACATCTGACATAGAATGCATAGTTTAAAATGACGTAAGGTGAAGAGTTCACTGATTTTTCCATTCCAGAGATAGGATAAAGTCAGCTCTAGTAGGGGTTGGGAGAATTGGTCAGCCAAATTAGTGATATTATGATAGCACTTGGTATTCAAAAGCAAGAGAAAAATCTGTAGTAATTACCTTTTGAAAATTTAGATACTGTTATTAACATGAAGTATAAGCTTCTTTTCAGTATACTACTGCCAGATACTCTTGTTATAAATTATAGGCGCTGAGAGCAAATTGTTTTTGTTGTATTGGACTTATTATAAATTACTAGAGTAAAATCTCCATATAGCAGAAATTTCTCTGTCACCATTGATGGGTCATTTATTTTAGGAAACATTCACACACACACACCCCCAATTAGACATTTGTTGTAGAGGTATTTGACTTACCACAATTAAAGAGGACTTCATTCAATTAAAGTTAACTAAAGTTGTTGGCAATCATTATTCATTTACATTCATTCTAAGAGTGATGCTTCCAGGGTGAAAATTTCTGCTACTAGCAATACATCGCCTTTAAACAAGGATTAAGACTTTAATTGAGCACATTAGAATATCACACATGCATAAAAATTCAAACAAGATCTCTTGCTTTCTTTTCCTCTTCCTAATTGCCAAACATGAGCTAAAATACTTCCAAGTCATTGACAGGGAGCTGTTCTGGGAACACACTCAGGCTTGTTAGAGTGACCCCAAATTTTTTGTATTGGAATAGATGAGGGTAACAAGTATAGGGAGAAATAAGGAATACTGTGCGTGATTTAAAAGGGACTATTGTTAAAGTGTCGGCACGTTGATGGAGGGAATGCTTTACAGTTGCATACTGCCTTATAATTTGCAAAGCACATTCACATTCATTATTTTATTGGGAGACAGCAGGCTGCAACTGAAGTTGGTGTTAAGAATTTTCCCGTGGTCAAAGAGGTAAGTGTCAGAGCTGAAAATCAAACCCATACCTCTGCTTTCAGTCCAGTGCTTCATCCAGCACACCACACTGTCCTTTAATTAGACGTTCAATCTGTTCTTTTCCTATTGATAAAAGATTATTATATTGGCAAGGATTGGGAAAAATTACAAGTTTTCTTGAATTTGGTAGCAGCAAATTTTGTTGTCAGTAGTTCATTCAGAGTGTTATCACTGTGAAGCATCTGCCAGAGTTTGGGTAATTTTCCTTACATTGTACTGTTTGCCATGACTCTTAGAATAAAAGAATTTGACCTGTACTGGAATTGAATGCTTTAAATCTGTTCTGGAGAAGAGTTTGCTAATCTTTACTTCCCAAACACGAATACCATGTGTATCTATTTGGATCCTATGGATACACTGAAAGAAAGAAAAGTGAAATGAAGATGCATTCATTAAGCTTCCATTAATGGTAATTTCCTTAACTAAAGTTGGGTATTTTGGTTTTCCTAACAATCCATGGACATTTGCCAGTTATAACAAAAGTCATTTAATTTCATTTTTTCCATGTGGATGAAACCTGATATTCTAATCTAAACCATCACAATGGGCAAAACAGGATAAAGTGAGATAGGTGGAAGAAAAAGCACTGTAGAAATAGATGCTCTTTATTTAAAAAGTAAACTTGTTTTTGGCAGTTAGGCAAATAGATTTTAGAAGCCTTGAAAATAAAATCCTCTCCTTGAGACACAAAAATCCTTGTTTAAAATTAAATTCATTTTGTTTAGCACAATTTTAATGCTTTAAGAGTGTGTAAAAATAACCCAGACATTTATTGGCAGTATTGGAAAGTAGCTTTTGTAAAATCCTTAATTAAAGCCTGCAGTATGTTTTGGCTAAGAGGTGCTGCCAGGCTCTTAGATGGTTAGGATCATTTACTGGAAAATATTGCTTGGTCCTGAGTGAGAAATGAGAGATTAAAGGCTACCTTTTATAATAATGAAGTGAATATATTACAACACACTCAGTTTTACCACACTATCAGATTGCTGATTTTAAAACTATTGATAAAATTGCCAAGATAATATGCTTGCCATATGAACTTAAAATATATTACCTAACAATTCGGCATTGGTTATTGGTTATGCAGCTACAGGTCTTACATTTCCATCTACTTTTAAAAATGTAGGCTAAACACTTGAGAAATAGAAATTCTTAAAGACTTTTTAAAAATGCAGATATGTACCTTATTTTAGATTTGCCTTTTTTTTAAAAAAAAAGTACCTTACAATTTATGGCTGAGTACTTAATTCCTTTTAGAATTAAAGGAAATTATATACTTAAATATTTATTTTGTGAAATGAGAAAGTTATTGCTATTTTTTCCCTTTCTAATTGGTTAGGATTGCATTGGCTGTATTATGTCTTAACCTCATGTGCCCTTTGTTGAACTCGTGTCCCTAATTTCAGGACAATATGCCCTTTCCTCATCTGCGGCTGAAAAAGTGAGGGTTAATTTGGGAGTCTCATAGAGCCCAGGGAGGACCTATTTCCCAGATGTTGCTTGCTCCTAGTTAACAGCCTACTTGGGCTTAGCTTGCAGGAACAGCCTTCTTTTCAGGGCTTCTTATTCTGTAGGTCCAAGGTTGTGCTGCCTGCTCTACTCTCACTTGCTGGCACAGCAGCAGCTGGGCTGGTGTTTAAAGCTATTTTCATTGTTAGATTGACCACAGTATGTTTGATGCTAGTCAGACCTTCTGGATTTACTGAATATCCAATTCCCCATAAATTGTAGTCACTAGCTAAATTTCACAATTTATGTAATTTGCCTCTGTGTGATTACTAATTTTATACTTATCGACTTGAAAATTAGAATATCGATGAATTCTCTATTTCTAAATTCATCTTGAAAATTATTCACATATGCACCCAAGATGCCCTTGAAAGTCTGACCAATAAATGTGATTTTTAACTTCTGCTTTTTCATAAGTTGTGCCTTCAACCTTAAAGGCACACTAACACTGTCCTCACCCTCAGATTCCCACCCCCAATCCTATGAAACACTCCTTACTGTGGCTGCCACCCTGCCACCAATTATTTCAGTAGCTTGAGTTTAGGGGACACTATTCCTATTGTCATGGCTAGAAGAAATATTTTCCTGAAGTCTAAATTGAAACTTCAAATATATCTTCCCACAGAAATGATTTTATAAGTGACAATTAGGCATAGTCAAAGTAATTCCCCTTGTTAGTTCAGGAACTGCATAGGTTTAATATAGGCATGTGTACACAAACCTATGAACCTATTCACCATTTATTTATAACATTGTTTCTATGGGATAATTTTATTCCGAGTTTCAACTAACAATGAGCCTTGGAATATGTCTCTTTTGTAAACTGGAGATTGCCTGTATTAGAATTCTAGTAACTTGCATTCTTTAATTCTGTAGTAACTAGGCAGCAGAGTGAAGTGGGCCAAGTGTGTGTTTGGAGGTAGTGGGGAAGCTGACCTGAGATGAAAATCCTGTAGCCGATTCCTAGTTTGTATTTGAATGATCAAGACCAGAATGAACCTACATAAGTGGTCCAGGCGTGGCTAGTGAAGGGCAGGCATGAAACAATTGAACTGACCTTTAAGGAGTTGGAAGTTTACAAGTGTCATCCATTTACCTTACAGATTCTTTTGACTATTCTGTCACAAAACTGTTTCCATCTTGAGGAGAAGCATATTTGATCTTCTGGTCTATGAAGGAGACAACAATTTGGTATGATTGGCATTAGAAAGACTAGCAAAAATTATTGCTAGTTTTTACCCTTGAAAGTCAGCACTTAAATTTTTATCAAGTCTTAGAGAATCGTCCTGCTGTACATTTATTTATAGGGCACAGAAAATGTGATGATCTGTTCTTATTGGGAAAGAAAAAACTACATATAAGCCAAAGGCAATGCTAAGCTAAATAATAAAATTATATTATTATAAATTTATCTTTGGGGTATATGTTTCCATTTCTCTTCATTTCCTTTAGCTTGTTTTCCTTCAAATGCTTTATTTGGTTGCCCCTGCATATGTGATCACCAGTTATTTTCAGGGATAGCATGTGGACTAATAACTGTGAGGTATTTTGAAAAGAACTTGAAAAATATTTTTTGAGTTCTAGAAAAATTGGAGTTGAAAATATAACTAAGGCATTAAAATTGGGGAGAGTGGAAAAAGAATGAGCAAATAACTAGATGTATTGTTATAGTTTTGGCTTCCTCTGAGCAGGGGAACCATTGCCGTTTTGGACTTCAAACTGTAATAGAGGCATGTTTATGATTCATATAAAGAGATCTGGAATGCCCTGGAGAAACTGACTTCTTGGCTCACTTTACAAATTTTCAGTGATATTGAATCCATGTGTGCTTTATTAGTATGTTAAAAATTAATGTTCAGGTTTATATCATTATACAAATTGAAACAAAAAAGTTTATTTGTTTCTGAGAAGAGAATGATACCTGCCAGCTTTGGGGACCTGGAGTAGGAAAATGTTTTGATCCATCAGAGTCCACTGAAGTTCCCTCTCCTACAAAGAAGAATACTTGAAGAGTATACCTTCCATTAAAGGGGCTGGAATTAACTTGTCATTAAAAAGATTTTTGATTAATCAGAAAGTAAGAATACCAATAAGGCAATTATTTGTAACCTGTCAGTATCAAGTGAAAATAATACATCAAAAACAGACCACATTATTAAAAGCATCACCATTTCCCTTTCAAGTGGTAAAATGATATCAAAACGAAGACAGAACTAAGATATGATTGTCAACCCTTTGATATTCATTTTGCAGACTGTTTCTAAATTGCTTTTGTTTGCCACCTAGCAGGCTTCTGAGTTACTTCCTTTCTCTGTCCTCAGTGAATGCAAACTTGTTTTAATATTGGCCTAAGTAAAATAGGATTATAAAGGCAAATCTGTGGCTCAAGTTTCCATAACACTTTTCAAAAGCAAATTAAATTATTTTTGGATTATCTTGTTTTGAATAGCATTTTTCCTTTCTACTAGCATGGTTAATAAAGAGTTGACAAGTATATTTTGTAAAGTAAACTTGAAATCACACCATTATTTGCTAGCGTTTGGTATGCTATCAAGCATTCACTCTATACTAGTGTGGGTGTTATAGGAAAGCAATTGAAATATGAATCAAATTTTTAGTAGAGCCTCTGTAATTTAAAAAAAGTAAAGAAAAACAACTAATAACAAAAAATGCTCCTAATTAAGGCTTAGTATAATGTTGATGGAGCTTAATGTGTATCTATGAAATGTAGCGTATTATATAGGTTAGTAAGAAATCTCCTTGTATGAATATATTTTTATGTTAAAACAAAGTAGCAAACTAAATTAGGAGAGATACCATTCTAATCTTAAATTTCTGTTGGAAACTTATAGCCGATAGTATCTACAAAATTCTATAATGCTAGTCTAGTCTAATTTTGCAGCAGATAATCGAGTTGCTAATATGCACTCTCATGGTTAACTATGGCTATCATAGACACCTTTTATCCCGTGTAAACTTGATTGATACATAGAATCTACAATTTTCTAAGCCCACTGCTGACAGGAAAGCTCAATATCTTTACTAAGCTAGTGTGTTTATTTTGTAAACCTTTTAATGTGAAGGAATGGCCCTACACAACAAATTATGATTAATAGCCACAAATAGGTGATAGGGAAATGGAGACCTTTGGTGCTTCATCCAGCTTCAAGTCTGTTACATGTTTAAAACCTCTGATGGAAGAATGAATAGTCAAAATGTATACTATATACTGCTGGTTTAATATAAGATCTAGTACTCAAAACATACTCTGGGGGGTGCTTTTCATACGTTCTGTTAGGATGGCTGTAATGAAATAAAATACTCGGTACTTTGATGTGACTTGATCTTAAAGTAACACTAGCATCCCATAACCCATTTACTGACCATTTGTCCCCATCCCTTCTCCAGTCCAGCACCTTCTTCACTGTACTAGATCCCCTTCCTCTGCCCCACTCCCGATTATGCACCCTCTCAATAAACAGAATTCCAAGAGAGTAATACCAGAACTTCTTTTCATTAGACAGATGGGGATTTCAATCAAATCTCCCTTGCAGGTATAACTTTGTTCTTTTAGAGGAAATCCAGTGATCTAGTCTGGAGACTATCACTAAGGCTGCGCTTAAATCCTTTGACATGTGCCACATAATCTGGTGAAGGCATAATCAAGCATGTAGGAGAAGAAGAAAAATGATCTTTGTCTGCCCAATGCCTGGCTCATTTCCTAGCCCAGTTGGTAGGAAGTAAAACAGTGCATACACATACAAAGCTGCTATCCACCAGATATGTCAGAGTAGCAGCCTGAGGGCAAAAAGAGTAACCGCCCTTTGTATCTCTGCTGGGCTTGTGCTGGTGTTTGTCTCAGGTAGCTGGCAGAGTTAGGTATTTCTGTTCCAATGCAGTCTCCTCAATATGGCTCTCAAAAACTACTAGTTCAATTTTGATTTTGTTACGTTTTGCTTTGGACAGGTGGGGGTGAAAGTGTTTCACACTTTAATTCTACAAATAACATTTGTCATCTTTTTTTTCTAGAGTGATTATATTGCCACAAACACATTTTAGAAGAAAAGTGATGCTTATGGAATTTCATCTTTGTCTACCCCAGATCTGCCTAAAAGAGAAAATTCAGAGGCTTCTGAATAGAAAGCAGACTGAATTTCTAAAAGCCTACAGGTGGATGCTGGCAGTTAAATGATCATTAACACAGATCATTCGTACTGCTGCCTTATGGATCCGGCGAACTTGAATTAAGAAATTTACACTGTACTTTGTTTTCGTTTTCTGGTTTTCCTCTCCAACCTGTTTCTTAGAAAGGAAAAAAAAATACTATAAAAGTGAGCATCTCATAACTCTTTCTCTCTTTACAAAAATGTTATTTACATATGTGTAACTGTGGCCAATATCAATTTTACTGATGTGTAATACTTAGATTTAGTTTTGAAGTTGAAAATTCTTTAAACAAGAGCAGATAAAGAAAAGTTATGTTCATGAGAAGGTAGGTATGATCTGGAATCTTTTTTTTCTGAGTAGTATGTATACAAAACATTTCTTGATCAAAGAATTAAATGTCAATCGAACTGATATTTTCATGGGACAGTTCCAATATTTTAAAGTCAAGAACAAAGGGCATATTATCTCAGTTTTTGCTCATTGGCAAAACTGCAGCATTCTGTCCATATTAAATGTCAACTAAATTGATACCTTGGTTGAGCATGTCCAAAATATGAAATGCAGAACTGAGGAATAGATTATCTATGTGTTCATATACAACACTATGATGTCTGCTTGCAAATCAATTGAGCATTTCCAAAACCACCTTTTTTATTTTGCAACTTACATTTTCTCCCTAAAAATTGTTCAGAAGTCTCCTCACAATGCCCCTCTCTGCCTCTCTGGGCCTCCCTGCTTTCACCCTCCATTCTCCCCCTCTTTCTGGCTCTCTCCTTGACAGACACTATCCCTCCTATGCCCAGGGCTCCTATAAATAGATCAGTTTCCCATATTCAAGAAATTAGTATTTGCGTATCAATCAATATTCTGACTAAATCTTAAGCCAAAAGGAACCTCTTATAAGGCCTTGTTTCCATTTGGATAATAAGCCTATGTAAGATGTACCAAATTTTTTAAAAAATCAGAGCAAGCCCTCCTCCTGTTTTTGCTTGCCTCTGATGGAAACTGAATTAAGATTTTAGGAACCTGGACCTTTGAGAACATGACACTAACAGGTGGTGATCACAAAGGATAGGTACAAAGGTCTTGAAGCTTGCTTAGAGCTTTGTTACGTGGTGGCACACAATTTATGACTTGTACCATCACTGGCAAACCTCATCATCTCACAGATGGGTATGAATGTCTGTAGAAGTGTACAAGTGCTAGTGTGTGTGTGCACATGTTTGTGTGTATGCACAGCCTTGTGTACCTGTGTACAAGTGATTGTAGATGTACCTGTTGTATGTAACTGTTAAAAAAAATTGCTTTGCATTTAATGTGCAACTTTGAAGTAGTGTAATATTTACCTAAAGTTTTTTACCACTCGGTTTGAAGTCTTTGAATGTGTACATCTATCTTCAAGCAGGCTTATAGTACATGTTGCTAAACTAACCTTTCTGAAAAACCGAGTTGACTTCTGTTATTTTTCCTTGCCTATCAACCAAAAGGATGGGGGTCTCTTTTTTTCCCCCTTGGGAGTGGCACTGAGGAGAGGATATGGCTGCAGTACCAATCACTATTCTAGTTACTGGTCACTGCTAGGGCATCGATTTCATCAGTTCCTTCAGACTCTTCTCTTTTTCCAACCTAATCAAATAATGCAGTATGGCTTTTGTTCATCATGATAACAATGCACTCTTTTAGGCAGCTGTTTTTCAAGCTTTCTGTCACCATTTTATTTTCAAGTAAGTCAAGTCATAATCGTTCAGAATCGTGGAAAAGAAAAGATTATTTGGTGGAAAATGCTATATTGCTTATTTGCATATTAGGTTCAGGGGCTGCCAGCGGACAGAGTACTCCGCAAATGTAATACTTGCTGAATAAATGAATGGGAAACCTCATACACAACAGTACATACAAATAGTAACAGGTACAGCATAACAAATATGCAATCTTTTTGACACTACTCCTTAGTTTACAGACATAACTAATTTATTCAGTATTGTGCTGGAAGAATCTTTTTAGAATATGTGAACCAACACATTACCTTCCAGCTACCAGTTTATGCTGCTGTTAAGAAAAAACAATGATGGAACGATTTTTTGTGACCTACATTTAATTTGATATCAGCCATAGTCACTTGGTCAGTAAAAACTAAAATTTTACAGTTCCAATAGTTAATTTCATTTGCTATTTCTGCTTCACAGATCTGCTTTGAGTTGCTCTGGTTTTGTCTTCCTCTGTAAATACTCTTATACTCTCTTTTCTTTGTAAACATCTTGTTTGCAATTTTGGAAGACAACCTTGCAACTATGTATAGTGTTTATATATATTTCAGACTTGCCTTTCCATAGAGCTACTTGCAATAAATGTGTTCATGAAAGTTATTTGCGTGGAGACTCATTTTTTTCTTAAGAGTGTTGTCTCTACTCCATTATAAATATATTTTTCTGCTCTGTGGTAGAATTGACTGCATTTTTCTTTTCAGAATTGCAGTTTGGATAATTTAGGGTTTAGATTAAAGTACTATGCCTAGAAACATGAGGCTTTTTAATAGAGTTAACATATCAACTCTTGATTCTCCAAATGCGGAAGTGGTACTAGCAAATTTACCTACCTGAGTTTTTGTGTCAATCATGATAATGTATGAATCTTATATTGAAGTGGCTACTCAGTAAGGTTAAGGTAACCATTTACAGTTTTCTTTTGAGTCTCCTTACCTTGCCACTTACTTTTGCCTCTTAAATGATTCGATTTTCATTTACTTATTTTTAACCTCTGTGAAGGCAAATATGAGTACATGAAAAATACACCAATGAACAGACAAAACATTTTTGCATTGATGGAATATAGAAGGATGAATGGATTAGATATCAATAATATATTAGCAAATTATATTGTCAGCCTTATCAGAAACCAAAGGTTTAAAGGAATACTAAAAAAGCAATTGCTTTCCTGAGTCTTTTCTTTACCCAATCACCATTGCCACACAGAAAGGCAGTGACAGTAAATATGACTTTGGGACCAATGCTTGCCCAGTGATTAATGGGTGGGAAGAGGGAAGGGATCTGTGGAGTCAGATGGGCCACAGGGTAGGGAGGCAGTTTCTACATCATGAGCATAATCCACAAGCTATATGGATTGCGTATTTGCAGACAAGCAAGTTTATTGTGCAGCTTGACTTTATTTGATGCACCCGAAAAGTTGTGTGTAAAACAGTATCACAATGAGAAGGTGTGGTTAGACTGTCTTTATCATCAGACACTGTCCACAACCACACAGATCATCTTAGAATTTTTACAATTAAAATGTGTGCACCAACCTCCCATGAAGTTGAAAATGCACATATAACTTTTGACTCCCTCAAAATTTAACTACTAATAGACTAACGTTGACCAAAGCCTCACTGATAACATAAACCATTGATTAACACACCTTTCGTAGTATATATATTATATACTGTGTTCTCACAATAAAACGAGAGAAAAACTAATGTCATTAAAATCATAAGGAAAATAAATTTTCAGTATTTATTGATAAAAATCTGTGTATAAGTGGACCTGCTCAGTTTAAACCCATATTGTTCAATGGTCAACTGTATATGCATGCATGTGTGTGTGTGTGTGTGTGTGTGTGTGTGTGTATCATCCTATATTATATATATATAGATAGATATATATCTATATATATATCTATCATCCTAAATTTAAGGGAGGCAATATTTGTCAGAGTATCACCCAAATATATTTTTTCATCCCAAACAGCCCTTCAAAGACAAATAAGCACATATATGCTTATCAGGTTACATGATCTTTGTATATATCATTTGATGACTCACACCTTAATGGGACTTGAATTCCTGGAACAGTACACATAGTCAGTGTGCCTGCTACAACAATCAGCAGAACTCACTAGCTGGAAAGATCTATACTGAAGAGTACATGAGCAGAACTTCAGCTTCTCCAATCCCCTAGTTTCATACATAGTAACCACATGCTCACTATAGAATGTGAATGAGTAATGTTTCTTTAAAGCATAAAACCTATAAAGAAGACTTGTCAGGTAAAGTATGACTAAGTACACACTAGTTAAGCACCCTAGTGACTGCTTAGAAAAATATCCCTAGGTGCTAATTGACCCCAAAAGACATCTTGGAAATGTACCAAAATGTTTTTTTTTTTAAAAAAAAGTTTTGAAAACAAAACTGCCCAAAGGCTGAACCTGGGTAATATGAGTATGAAAATTTGTATAGATAAGCCAGATCAGGGATCTTAAATTATAAAATGTGCAAAAGAGAAATTATGAAAAATTAATTCACAGAATGAAGTTGAACTGTATTCTGTTTTAGAAAAAAAAATCATTTTCCTTCCAAGACATGCATGTTCATGGATGCTGGTTTTCAGGCAGCAACCTTAAGTCCCAGTTTGCTGCTTAAATGTACTTCAGAGATAAGAAATGCAAGTGAGCTGTACAAAATGAGGCAACTTCCCTCCTGTTTCTTGTGCATGATAAATGCTAAAGCAATTAGGAACCACTGTTGCATGCTACACTGGAATTTGTCGGTAGCATCAGTGCTGCACTGTGGAAATGGGGAAAGCTTACATAGAATAAAGTCCTGGGAATTTAGGAGGAGATCACTGATTTAACTTAAACATTTGGGTTCATAGAAATGGACTAGAAGCAATTGATCCCCTTCCTAACTTTTCAATCTCAGAATATCCATTAGAGGGTCTTCTATTTTACTGGCAGTAATCTGAATTAGCGTTTCAATAAAAATGGCAAGGGAATATTGGAATGGAAAGTAGATTGTCTACAGAAAAGTGTGAATCTTATAGTTTATTCTACATTTCCACACTTGTAACCCCCAAGAAGGTTCTCAACATTTGTGTAGTTTCTGCGGCATTTTCAGGGAATCGAATGCGTGTAGGCCATTTAAAATATATCCATGCTCAGATTTTTGTTATTGTTTTATTTTAATTTTCTGAAGACGTTTAGGAACTATCTGCCTAACTTTGCTTTTTTTTTATTCTTTTTTTTTCCCCCCTCTTTATGATTATGCTCATTTAAGGAAGACAGGCAGTATCGGAGGTGGTGCTTAGTGCTTAGCATTATAGCTAAACATATGACATTACTTACAGAGGAGATATAACTCATGTCGGATATAGAGACTGCAAAAAAACTTTTTTTTTTTTAGACTACCATGTCTTTTGGTGGGAGTGTGACAATGACACTTGGTTAACATTTTAGTTGTCAAAGGTTCTAGTTGTCAAGGGTTTAGTTGTCAAGGGTTCTAGTTCGATTTCTTTTTAATTTTTATTTTTCCATTAGAATTGAGAAGCAATATTATTTTATATTAGTTTCAGGCGTACGACATACTGGTTAGACATTTATATAATTTACGAACTGATCCTCGCTGTTAGTCTAGTACCCATCTGGCACCATACATAGTTATTACAATATTGTTGACTATATTTCTTATGCTGACATTACATATCTGTGACTACCGGAATATAACTCACCAATAAAACAATGAAATATTACTATTTGCAACAACATGGATGAATCTAGAAGGTATTATGCTAAGTGAAATAAATCAATACTATATGATTTCAGAGAAAGACAAATACTATATGATTTCACTTATATGTGGAACCTAAGGAACAAAATAAATGAACAAATAAAATGAAAATAGACTCATAGATATAGTTTGTTTTTTAACACTGTAGAAAACTGTAGCAGACTCTTGGTTTTTGTAGAGTTGATATTCTAGAATTGGGTTTAGAACTACAAGGAATATTAGACATGGTGTAGACCAGGCCCTATCGCCTTTTCAAACATTTCTCTATTCATCTACTTTTCTTCCTTGGAGATTTTTAAAAATACATACATACATACCTACATACATATTATATATAATAATATTGAGAGTATATATATATATATATATATATATATATATTTTATTTATTTATTTTTCAATTACGCTTGATGAACAATAGTATATTAGTTTCAAGTGTGCAACATACTGATTAGACATTTATATAACTTACGGATTATCCCAATAAATATAGTACCCATCTCACACCATACACATAGTTATTAAAATATTCTTGACTATATTCCTTATGCTATATTCTACATCCTCATGATAATTTGTAACTGCTAATTTGTGCTTCTTAATCCTTTCCCCATTTTCACACATACCCTCAACTCCTTTCCTGTTTGGCAACTATCAAAATGTTCTCTGTATCTATGTTTGTTTGTTTTGTTCTTTAGATTCCACCTGTAAATGAAATCCTATGGCATTTGCCTTTCCCTGTCTGAGTTACTCAACTCAGCACAGTACCCTCTAGGTTCATCCATGTTGTTGGCAGATGGCAAGATTTCATTCCTTTTTATGGCAGAGTAACATTCCCTTGTATATGTGTGCCACCTCTTCTTTATACATTCATCCATTGATGAACACCCAGGTTGCCTCCATATCTTGGTAGTATAAATAATGCTGTAATGAACATGGATGCATGTGCCATTTAGAAGTAATGTTTTGGGTTTCTTTGGATAAATATCCAGAAATGGGATTACTAGTTCCTTCTTTGCCTCTTGTTATAGTCTTTCGGTTTAAAGTCTGTTTTGTCTGGTATAAGTATTGTTATTCCAGCTTTTTTCTCATTTCCATTTTCATAAAACATCTTTCCCATCTCTTTACTTTCAGTTTGAATGTGTCTTTCAATCTGAAATGAGTCTCTCGTAGGTGGCATATGTACGTTTTGTTTTTTTATCCATTCAGCCACACTATCTTTTGATTGGAGCATTCAATCCTTTTTTATTTGAAGTAATTGTTAATAGGTATGTGGTTGTTGCCATTTTATTATTTATATTCTTGATATATATTTTTTCTTCTTAAAAAAGTCCCTCCTACATTTCTTGTAATGTTGGATTGGTGGTGATGGACTCTTTTAGCTTTTTGTTGTCTGGGAAGCTCTTCATCTGTCCTTTGATTCTAAATTATAACTTTGCTGGATAAAGTAATCTTGGTTGTAGGTTCTTGCTTTTCATCACTTTGAATGTTTCCTGCCAATCTCTTCTGGCCTGCAAAGTTTCTGTTGAGAAATCAGTTGATAGATAGTCTTATGGGGGCTTCCTTGTAGATAACTGATTGTTTTTCTCTTGAGGCTTATAAGATTCCTTCTTTGACTTTAATCTTTGGTATTTTAATTATGATGTATCTTGGTGTGGACCTCTTTGGGTTAATCTTGTTCGGGACTCTCTGCACTTCCTGGACTTGTATGTGTATTTTTTTCACCTGGTTAGGGAAATTTTCTGTCATTATTTTCTCAAATAGGTTTTCAATTTCTTGGTCTCTCTCTTCTTCTGGTACCCCTATGGTGTGAATGTTGATATGCTTGATGTTGTCCAAGAGGCCCCTAAAAATATCCTTATTTTTTTGGATTCTTTTTTCTTGTTACTGTTCTGATCGGGTGCTTTCTGTTACCTTATATTTTAAATTGTTGATTTGATCCTCCACTTAATCTAATCTGTTGATTCTTCTAATGTATTCTTCATTTCAGTTATTGTATTCTTTATTTCTGACTGATTCTTTTTCATTTCTTTTCTATCTCCATTTATGTTTTTTTAATCTCTTTTTTAAAGTTCTGAGTTCATTTACTCTTCCTCTAAGTTCATTGAGTATCCTTATAACCAGTGTTTTGAACTCTGCATCTGGTAGATTGTATGTCTCCATTTTGTTTAGTTCTTTCTCTGGAGATTTGCTCTGTTCTTTTACTTGGGACATGTTTCTTTGTCTTCCCATTTTTCTGCCTCTCTGTGTTTGTTTCTTTTTATTAGGTAGGACTGCTATGTCTCTCGGTCTTAGTAGAGTGGCCTTATAAGTTGGTGTTCTGTGGGGCCCAGTGGTACAGTCTCCCTAGTTACCTGAGCTAGGTGTTCAGGTGTGTCCCTTATGTAGGTGGTGTGTGCACTCTTGTTGTAGTTGAGCCTTGGTTGCTGTTTGCATATTAATGGGAGCGTTTGACCATCAGGCTGATTGGTTGTAAGGACCGGCCGATAACAACAGTGAAGGAGCTGTTGTGCAGGGGCTAACTCTAAAGAGCAAGATTAGCTTTAACAGGGCTCTGGTGCTTGCCCTGTCTGCCCTTTGGGTGTATCATCCTCAGATATGACCTCAGGTGGTGCCCTGGCTCAGACCGAAGCCAGCCACTGGGCATGCAGGCCTGGGCCTCCTGTGAGGGACCCTGCCACAGGCCATTTTAGCTGCAGCATGTGTCCTGCCTTAGACCACTTGGCATGAAACACCAGGGAATCCTCAGATGGCTGATGCCCACGCTGGGCTTAGAAGTGCTTCTAGAGATCAAGCAAAAAGCAGGCTGGCTACCGCTAGTGCTGGGTTTGGGACTGCTCAGCAAGAGGTATGGGACATGCCAAGGCCAAATACTGCTTGTGTACGTTTTATGAATCTTTGAGAGATTTGAAGGAAGTCTGCAGCATGAGCCAAGACCGGCTGTTTATATGGAAAAGCCCCTGGAAACAACTTAGGTTGGCCCTCATTTTGAGTGGGGTGAAATCTCAGAGAATCACCAGGGCAAGGCGACCAAAGTTAGCCAGGTTGTTGGAGACTCAGACTTGGTGGCCTCCTGCGTCTGCATGCCAGGAGTAGGGAGGATTTAAAAAGAAACAACGGATTCTGCCAAAACTTTTGTCTTGTAGAAAGCGGCTTCTATAGCCTTTATCCTAAAGCTGCACAATTCAGTTCCTATCATGTTCCCGGTGCCACACGATCTGTTTCCCCAGTGCTGGAGCTCAGAACGAGTGAGTCTGTCAGTGAGTAAGTCTGCACATGAGCTCCTTAAGAGGAATGTCTGGGACTCCAGGGACCCTATATATCACTCAGCCTCAATATCTGCTGGTTTTCACAGTTAGAAGTTGTGGAGACTTCTCTTCCCAGCACTAGAACTCTGGACTGGGGAACCTGTTGTGGGTCTGAGACCTCTTGCTCTTCTGGTGGGAACTTTGCAGATGAGATATCCCTCTCAAATTTTATTTTATTTTATTTTTTTCAATAAATAATTTATTTTTTATGGTGACATTGGTTAACGAAATTCAATAAGTTTCAGCTGTACACTTTAACAGTGAGGCATATATATGTTTACACTATGTGTTCACCTCCCATAGTTAGATTTCATTCTGTCACCACATATTTGATCCCCTTTACACTGTCTAACTCCCCCCTCCCATCTATCCACTATTAACCATGAGTATATTGTCTATGACCATGAGTCTCTGTTTCACTGTCCTGTGCATTTGTTGCTATTTAGGTTTATCGCACACATAAGTGATAGAACGTGATTTTCAACTTTTTCTGTCTTGCTTATTTCGTTTAGCATGAATATCTCAAGGTCCATTCATGTTGTTGCAAATGGTAATATTTCAAATGTTCTTAGGCGTGAGTAATATTCCATTGTATATATGTACCACGGCTTCTTTATCCAATCATCTATCATAGGACACTTCAGTTGCTTCCATGTCCTGGCCACTGTGAATAATGCTGCTATGAACATCGGTGTGCAAATATCTTTTCAGATATGGGCTTTTAAGACTTTGGCATAAATATCCAATAGAGGGATGGCTGAATCACAGGGTAGATCAATCCCTAGTTTTTTGAGGAAACTCCATGATGTTTTCCACAGTGGCTATATCAATGTGCAGTACCACCAGCAATTATGAGGGGTCCTTTTTCTCCGCATCCTCTCCAACATGTTATTATTTTTTCTGTTGATTATAGCTATTCTAACAGGTGTGAGATGGTATCTCATTGTGGTTTTGATTTGCATTTCCTTAACAGCTAGCGATGTTGAACATATTTTCAAAAATTTGTTGGCCATTTGTATGTCCTCTAGGGAGAAGGGTCTGTTCAGGTCCTCTGCCCATTTATTGATCGGGTCATTTGTTTTTTTGTTGTTATTGAGTTGTATGAGTTCTTTGTATATTTTGGATATTAGGCTCTTCTTGGAGGCATTGCCTGGAAATATATTTTCCCATTTGGATGGTTGTCTCTTTACTTTGTCGATGATTTCTTTTGCTGAGCAGAAGTTTTTTAGTTTGATGTAATCCAATTCATTTATTTTAGCTTTTACTTCCCTTGTTTTTGAGGTCTAATTCATAAAATCCTCTTTAAGTCCAAGGTCCTGGAGTTTATTTCCTATGTTTTCCCCTACGCATTTTACTGTTTGATGTCTTATATTCAGGTCCTTAATCCATTTTGAGTTCACTTTGGTGTGCAGTAACAGACAACAGTCTAGTTTCATTTTTTTTGCAGATGGAATTCTAGTTTTCCCTGCACCATTTATTGAACAGGCTTTCCTTTTTCCACTGTATGTTTTTAGCTTTTTTGTCAAAAATGATTTGCCCATATAAATACGAGTTTATTTCTGGACTCTCCATTCTGTTCTACTGGCCCGTGTGTCTGTTTTTCTGCCAATACCATGCCATTTTGATTACTGTTGCTTTGTAGTATAATTTGAAGTCTAGCAGAGTGATGCCTCCAGCCTCGTTCTTTTTTGTCAGGATGGCCTTGGTAATTCATGGTCTTTTGTGCTTCCATACAAATCTGATGATTTTTTTGTTTTATATAGAAAAAAAATGCCAATAAGATTTTGATGGGGATTGTATTAAATCTATATAAAGCTTTAGATAACATGGTGATTTTAACTATGGTGATTCTTTCAATCCAATAACATTGAATATCTTTCCATTTCTTTGTATCGTCTTCGATTTCTTTTCATAGGGTCCTGTAGTTTTCATTATATAGATCCTTCACATGTTTCCTTAAATTTATTCCTGGGTATTTTATTCTTTTTGTTGTAATTGCAAAAGGAATTATATTTCCACTTATTTTTATAACACTTCATTATTATAGTATAGGAACGTAATGGATATTTGAAAGTTGATTTTATATCCAGAAACTTTACTATATTTGCTTTTTGCTCCAGAAAGGAGTGGAATCATATATTCAAACTATTAAGTGAAAGGAACTATCAGCTAAGAATAATGTATACAGGAAAGCTCTCCTTGAGATATGAGGGAGAAATAAAGTCCTTTCCAATAATATAAAAATTGAGAGAATTCTCCACTACAAGGCCTGAACTACAGGAAATACTGAAAGGGATCAGCATTTACAAAAAAAATACATAATTAGGAGTAAAGTAACTATCAGGGAAGTAGAAGCAGTGAAGTGCAACCCTCAATAAGAACAAGGCATTATAAGCTTAAATAATAAGAAGAGAATTGCTATAGCAAGATAGTAATGAATGTTAACCATACATAGAGACAAATTGAGAAAACAATGACTGAAAAGGGGAGGATTCAAAGGCTCAAATTCACAAAGGGGAATAGAGATAAGGCACCACAGAAGAAAATGAAAGACTGTATATATACAACTATACTTTACATATTTGTAATGGTAACCAGACAACAAAGATTCAGAGCTAAAGGATATAACATAAAACAAAAAGAACCAGAGGGACAACCCACAAAAGCCAAGCAAAACAAAGAAAACAGAAACACGAGGACAAATAATTAATGGAAACACTGAGCTACTAGAAAGTAAAACATAAAATGTTTATGAGAAGACCACATATTTCAATAATCACCCTAAATGTAAGTGGAATGAACTCACCAATAAAAAGGCACAGAGTTGCAGATTGGATCAAAAAACAAAACCCAACCATATGCTGCCTCCAGGAGACACATCTCAGCTCCAAAGACTTTTATAGCCTTAAAGTGAAATGGTGAAAAACGACATTTCAAGCAAATGGCATTCAGAGAAAAGTGAGAGTAGCAGTACTAATATCAAAAGAAATAGACTTCAAAATAAAAAAGGTAAAGAAAGATACTGAGCAACACATCATAATGATAAAGAGAATCATGCACCAAGAAGATATAACACGTATTAATAGCTGTGCTCCCAATCAGGGAGCCCCAAAATATGTAAAGCAATTACTAAAAGAACTAAAGGCAGAAACAGAACAAAACACTATCATAGTAGGGGACCTAAATATCCCACTCTCAGATATGGACAGATCATCCAAATAGAAAACCTATAAGGAAATAACATCCTTAAATGACACATTAGACCAACGGAACATAACTGACATTTACAGATCTCTTCATCGTAAAACAACTGCTGATATATTTTTCTGTAGTGTACATGGAGCATTCTCAAGGACTGACCACATATGGGGACACAGAGATAGCCTCAACAAATATAAGAGGTTTGAAATCATACCAACCATATTCTCTGATCACGATGCTCTGAAATTAGAGATCAATTGCAAAAGGAAATCAAGAAGAAACACAAATACATAGAGATTAAACAACATGCTACTGAAGAATAACTGGGTCAGAGAAGAAATAAAAAGAGAGATCAAGAGATACATAGAAATGAATGATAATGATAGTACAACATATCAAAATTTTAGGACACACAAAAGCGGTCATAAAAGGAAAGTTCATATCATTACAGGCCCATCTCCAAAAACAAGAATGAGCTCAAATAAACAATCTAAGGCTTCATCTTAAAAAACTAGAAAAGGAAGAACAAATGAAGTCTAAAGTCAACAGAAGGAATGAAATAATCAGAATCAGAGCAGAAATAAATGAAAATGAAAACAAAACAACACAAAACAAAAAAAATAGAAAAAAAAATAAATGCAACAAAGAGCTTGTTCTCTGAGAAGGTTAATAAAATTGACAAACCCCTGGCTAAACTCACTAAAGAAAAAAGAGAAAGGACACAAATATACAAAATCAGGGATGAAAGAGGGGAAATTACGACAGACACTGCAGAAATACAAAAGATCATACAAGGATATTATGAAAAAGCATATAACACCAAATTTAATAACCTAGAAGAAATGGACAAGTACTTAAAATAAAACTTTCCTAGACTGAATCAAAAGCAACTGGGAAATCTAAACAGACCGATTAGCAGTATGGAAATTGAAACCACCATCAAAAACCTACCAAAAAGTAAAAGTCCAGGACCAGATGGCTTCACCAGTGAATTCTACCAAACATTCAAAGAAGATTTAATACCTATTCTCCTCAAACTTTTCCCAAAAATGGCAATACCTCCCATCTCATTTTATGAGGCCAATATTACCCTGATACCAAAACCTGGTAAACATAACAGACAAAAAAGAAAACTACAGACCAATATCTCTCATGAACACAGATACAAAAATCCTAAATAAGATAAGAGCGAACCAAATACAGCAACATATTAAAAAGATTATACACCACAATCAAGTGGGCTTCATCCCATGGGCACAGAGATTGTTCAAAATATGCAAATCAATTAATTTAATAAACCACAAAAACAAATTAAAAATAAGCATCATATCATATCAATAAATGCAGGAAAAGCTTTTGACAAGGTACAGTATCCATTTATGATCAAAACACTTAACAAAATCTGTATAGAAAGACTTCCTTAACATAATAAAAGCCATCTATGACAAACTCTCAGCCAACATTATACTTTATGGTAAAAAACTAAAAATCATCCCTCTAAGATCAGGAACAAGGCCAGGCTGTCCCCTATCACCACTGTTATTCAATAAAACAATGGAGGATGTAGTGAGTGCAATCAGACAAGAGAAAGGTATAAAAGGCATCCAAATAGGAAACAAAGAAGTCAAACTGTCACTATTTGCAGATGACATGATTCTCTATATAAAAAACTCTAAAGACTCCACAGGAACACTATTAGAAACGATAAGCAAATACAATAAAGTTTATGGACAGAAAATCAATGTTCAATAATCCATAGCGTTTGTATATTCTAAAAATCATGTGTAAGAAAAAAAGTGGAAAAATAATTCCTTTTGCAATTACTACAAAAATAATAAAATACCTAGGAATAAACTTTATGAAACATGTGAAGGACTTATATAATGAAAACTACAAGACCCTATGAAAAGAAATCAAAGACGATACAAAGAAATACAAAGGTATTCCATGTTCTTGGATTGAAAGCATCAACATAGTTAAAATGACCATATTGTTTAAAGCATTATATAGATTTAATGCAATCCCCATCAAAATCCCATCAGCATTTTTTAAAGAAATAGAACAAAAAATCATCAGATTTGTATGGAAGCACAAAAGACCCCAAATTGCCAAAGCCATCCTGAGAAAAAAGAAAAAAGAACGAGGCTGGAGGCATCACACTGCCTGACTTCAAATTATACCACGAAGTGAAAGTAATCAAAATGGCATGGTATTAGCAGAAAAACAAACACACGGACCAGTGGAACAGAATGGAGAGTCCAGAAGTAAACTCATATTTATATGGGCAAATCATTTTTGACAAAAAAGCCAAAAACATACTGTGGAGAAAGGGAAATCTCTTCAAGAAATGGTGCTGGGAAAACTGGAAAGCCACCTGAAAAAGAATGAAACTGGACTGTTGTCTATCACCACACACCAAAATTAACTCAAAATGGATTAAGGTTCTGAATATAAGACCTAAAACAATAAAATACACGGGGGAAAACATAGGAACTAAACTCAAGGACCTTGGACTTAAAGAGGATTTTATGAATTTGACTTCAAAAGCAAGAGAAATGAAAGCAAAAATCAACGAATGAGATTACATTAAACTAAAATCTTCTGCTCAGCAAAAGAAATCATCAACAAGGTAAAGAAACAACCATCCAAAAGGGAAAATATACTTCCAGGCAATGCCTCCAATAAGGGCCTAATATCCAGAATATACAGAGAACTCATACAACTCAATAACAACAAAAAAAAACAAATTATCCAATCAAAAAATGGGCAGAGGACCTGAACAGACCCTTCCCCCTAGAGGACATACAAATGGCCAACAATTATTTGAAAATATGCTCAATGTCACTAGCTATTAGGGAAATGCAAATCAAAACCACAACGAGATACCATCTCACACCTGTCAGAATAACTGTAATCAACAGGACAAGTAATAACAAATGTTGGAGAGGTTGCAGAGAAATAGAACTCTCATACGCTGTGGTGATACTACAAATTGATACAGTCATTATCGAAAACAGTATGGAGGTTCCTCAAAAAACTAAAAATTGTGGATATGGCTCCATAGTGTAGTGGTTAGCACATTTGTTTTACATGCAGAAGGTCCTGGGTTCGTGCCCCAGGTGGAGCCACGGACCATACCTCGGGTGCGCCAGGCCCCCCAGATGCACCAGGCCCTTGAGTGTACTGGAGGTGCTAGGCCCCGGGTGTGCCAGGTCCCCAGATACTCCAGGCTCCCGGTGCTCCAGGCCCTGGGTACACGCCATGAGCATATGTGAGGAGACGCCCAGCCTTCAGAGATCCACTTCTTAAGGGGAAACAGCAACGTTCACAGGTCAGGGGTGGAAGTTGGGGGAGGGGAATTAAAGAGGGGAAAAAAACACTAGAAGTTGATTTATTATATGATCTAGCAATCCTTCTACTGGGTATTTACCGCAAAGACTTGAAAACTCATATTCGAAAAGGTATTTGCACACCAATGTTCATAGCAGCATTATTCACAGTGGCCAGGACATGGAAGCAACTGAAGTGTCCTACGATAGATGATTGGATAAAGAAGCTGTGGAACATATATACAATGGAATATTACTCATGCATAAGAACATTTGTAATACTGTCATTTGCGACAACATGGATGGACCTCAAGATAATCATGCTAAGAGAGATAAGCGAGACAGAAAAAGTTGCAAATCACATGCTATTACTTATATGTGTGATATAAACCTAAAAGCAACAAATGAACGGGACAGAAAAACAGAGACTGATGGTCAAGGACTACAGACTAGTGGTCACCAGAGTGTAGGGGGGAGGCAGGATGTGGGTGATAGACTGGGTAAAGGCGGTAAAATATGTGGTGACAGAAAGAAATATAACTATGGGAGGTGAACACATAGTGAAACATATATTCGCCTTACTATTGATGTGTACAGCTGAAACTTATTGGATTTTGTTTACCAATGTCACCATAAAAAATAAATTAAAAAAATTTTCAGTCCTGCAAATAAACAAAAATGGAGAGAAAAATCATTGGAAATCTATCCAGAAATGACACAGATGATAGAATTAGTAAATAAGGTCATTCAGTTATTATAACTGTATTATAACATATATTAAAAAGTTAAGTAGTGGAAGAGAAGATACATAAAGGACACAAAAGAAACTACTAGAGATCATAACGATATTTTCCTATGTAAAAAATCCTGGGTGGGATTAACAGTAAATAAGACATTGCAGAAGAAAAGATTGTTCATCTTGTAGTCATAACAATTATGTTAATTCAACATAAAACACGGAAAAAATAAATGTTAAAAAAATTAACAGAGTATAAGTGAACTGTGGGAAAATCCCAAGAGTCCTAGTATATACAAGTGGAGTCTATTAGGAGATGGGGTGGGGGTGCAGAAAATATTTTAAGAAATAAGGGAAAAAAATTTTCCAGTTTTATGAAAACTATACATCCATAGGTTTAAGAGGCTTGATAAATCCCAAACACAAGAAACATATAGGAACTACACCAAAACACATCATAAACACACATTTACATACAGAAGAACAAAGATAAAGATGACTACAGCTTTCTAATTAGAAATTATGTAAGTGAGAAAACATTGGAGCAACATCTTTAAAGTACTTGATAGGATAAAAACAAAAGTCTACCTAGAATTCTATGCCCAATGAAAAGAGCTTTCAAAATTGAAGATGAAAGAAAGACTTTTTTAGACATATAATAACTGAATGAATTCATCATCAGCATCCTGCTTTTTATGAAAGGATGTTTTTAATGCATGGAAAATGAAATGAGACGGAAATATAGATCTACACAAAAGAATAAATTACATTGAAACTGGACACTACATGAGTAAATTTATAAACTATCTATTCTATTATTTAAATGTCTCTAAAAGATACTTGAGGATATCAGTGGGAATATAAGGACCCCTGAAAATTCTCCCACCCATAAAAACAAGGAGAACACTGTCCAAAAATTGTCAGAATTAACTTTTTCAGAATTCTGGAAATTAACCAAAGGCTTGAATCAATCTAGGGAGTGTTTACTCAGGAAAAACTATTAAATCTCAGTAAGAATAATGATGTTCATCATGTTTTACCTTGCCCTATTCCCATATCCCCACTCCCAGCTATGTGGTAGCCTTAGTGATAGCTCTCAATCATTGTGAAAGTCATCCACCTGACAGCCACTGTAGAGGACAGAACAGGGTAAGAATTCCTTCAAAGTCTCATTCCCAAACAACTGGTGTTATTGACCTATTCGGTGTTTGCCAAAGTGATCCCACTCACAAGGCTTGTATTTATTTGACCTAACACAGAGTTCGGCTAGTGCAAACCTTTCTCTAAGAGTGTTTGTCAAAATCAATAAATATTGCAGTTGCCTGAGGCTGTGGATTACAGTCGGGATAAACAAAGACTTAACTAAAAATCTTGAAAGGCAAATCTAGGGGATGAGATATTTATAGAAGACTCTGTAAAGCTCTGAAATATTTTTGTGAATCTAGAAGGAATAGAACAGGTGTAGTGATGTGAGTATGCCCAGGACTATGCATATGCTCATGAAAGACCTGAGAGGGTCCAAAACTCTCACCTCTGACTAAATTTTAGGCTTATATGCAAGCAGGATGTGAAGTCTAAAAGAGATTTGTTAACTGCCACACTGAGTGTTAAAGATTTGCCCCAATGAGCCCATAGAGCCACTTGGCACTGATAGAGAGATTTATTGGCTACAGATATTTAAGAAAATCTCTATATAGTAATTATGTGGCCACACATGAAAAAATAATACAGATTTTTACAGACCTGGTACAAAAACATCATTAAACAAACAAATAAGCAACAACCACAGATAGTTATAACAAACTCTTTTGCGGTAGGGGCATCTGATATCCAAAGTCATCACATTATTATTTTAAATGTTCAATTTTCAAAAAAATAAAATGAAACATGAAAAGAAGCAGTAAAATATGGTCTATACACAAGAAAATAGTCAACAGAAACTGTCTCTAAGGAAACCTTGACTTTAGAATTACTAGACGAAGACTTTAAATCATCAATTTTAGTGTTCAAAGAACTAAAGGAAATTAAGTCTAAAAGAGTAAAGGAAAATATGAGAATTATGCCTCACTAAATAATGAATGTCAGTACAAGGATAGAAAGTATATATATAAAAAAACCGCATAGAAAATTTGGATTACAAAAGTACAAAAACTGAAATGTAAAATTCACTAGAGGGACTCAATAATACCTCTGAACTGGTAGAAGAAAGAGTCAGTAAATCTTAAGATTGGTCAAATGAGATTGAAGTCAGAAATAGAAAGAACAAAGAATGAAGAAAAATGAACTGAACATCTGAGAACTATGTGGCTCCATCAAATGAACCAACATACATAATAGAAAAGGTCTTAGAAGGAAGAGGAAGACAAAAGGCAGAAAAAATATTTGAAGAAATAATGGCCAAAAACTACCAAAATTTTATAAAATACTTTAATCTGCACATCCAAAGAACTCAGTGAACTCCAAATAGAAATAACTCAAATTGAATCTCATCAAGATACATTATAATCAAACTGTCAAAAGTTGAAATCAAAAAGAGAATATCAAAACAGCAAGTTAGAAGCAACTCAATCACGTACAAGGGTTCCTACATAATATTACCTGCCAATTTCTCGTCAGAAACTGAGGAGCCTAGAAGGATTGGGATAATACATTCAAAGCGGTGAAAGGAAAAAAAAAAAACGCTATTAAATAAGTGTTCTATTTTGGCAGAACTATTCTTCAAAAATGAATGATGAACAAGCAAAGACTCATGAACATGGAATAGTGGTTACCAGAGGGTCGGAAGTGAGGGAGGAGGAGGGAGATAGACGCGGTAAAGGGCGTCAAATATAGGGGGGTAGGGGGA
>NW_024348527.1:666961-675091 GCF_902729225.1 Pteropus medius
GAGGGTAGGGTGTGCGGGAGCAAGGGGGAGGTAGACGGTTAAGGGATGTCAATTACAGGGAGGAAGAGGGAGAGTGAAGTGAGTAAAGGGGATCAAATATGTGGTAGCTAAAGGAAACTGGACTTTGGGTGGTAAACATATAAGATAATATACAGATGTCAAATTATAATGTACACCTGAAAATTATATAATTGTATTAACCTATGTTACCCCAATAAACTTAATTTTTAAAGAGTTAAAAAAATGAATGACATATTAAGACATCACCTGATCAACAATCACTGAGAGAATTCATCATTAACAGTCATACTGGAAATACTAAAAGGAGTCCTCCAGGCTGAAATGAAAAGACACTTGACATTAACTTGAATTCACATGAAGAACACTAGTACAGGTGACTGTATAAATAAATGTAAAAGATAGAAATAAAAGTACTTTTATTTGTAACTCATTTTTCTCCTAATTTAAAGGACAGCTGCATAAAGCAATAATTATAAATCTGTGTTGATGATTATACAATGTTTAAAGAGGTAATTTGTACGACAATGACAGCACAAAGGAAGAGACAGGTATTGGAGCTATGTAGAAGCAAACTTTTTGTATACTATTGAAATTGAGTTGCCATTGCTCTGAACTAGATTTTTGTAACTTAAGATGTTAATTATAACTCACAAGTAAATAACTTCAAAAAATAGAGTGAAAAGTGACAAAGGAATAAAAATTTAATACACAAAAAATAAAGTGATGGAGAAATAGAGAAACAAAAAAGACAGAATATATAGAAAATGAATTGCTGCACAGCAGTCACAAATCCTATATTATCAGTAATTACATTAAATGTAAATGTATTAAACAATACAACCAAAAGGAAAAGATTGGCAGAATAGATATAAAATCATGATCCATCAATAATGCTGTACACAAGAGACACACTTTAGATTCAAAGACACAAAGAGATTGAAAGTAAAGGGATGGAAAATATATACCATGCAAATGTTAACTAACAAAAAGAGATGAAGTGGTTATACTAATATCAAACAAAGTAGACTTTAAAGACAAAAGTTGTTACTATAGACAAAAAAGGACATTTTACAAAGGTTAAAAGGGTGAACTTATAAAATTATATAAAAATTATGTGTGTGTGTGTGTGTGTGTGTATTCTTTCTATCTATATCTAACATCAGAGTCCCAAAATACATGAAACAAAATCTGACAGAATTGATGTGATGGATAGATAATTCAATAATAATAGTTGGAGACTTGAATACACTACTTTCAATAATGGATAGAACAACTAGGCAGAAGATAAACAAGAAAATTGAAGACATGAACAACCTTATAAATCAACTAGACCTAATATATGTCTCTAGAATGTTCTACTCAACACAGAATACATGTTGTTCTAAAGAGCACATGCAACATTATTCAGAATAAGCAATATGTTAGTCTACAAAAAGTCTTGATAAATTTTAAAAGACTGAAATTATACCAAGTCTGTCCTTTGACACATCAGAATGAAACTAGCAGTCCAATAAATGGGAAATTTACAAATGTGGAATTAAATGACATCCCTAAATAACAAATAGTTATGAGAGAAATATCAGTGTAAATTAGAAAATACTTTAAAATGAATGAAACCAAAACCACAACATAACAAACTTATGGTGTATGTCTAAAGCAGTGTTTAGAGGGAGGTTTAGAGCTGTAGATGAGTATATTTAAAAAAATCACAAAGACCTCAAAATCAGTATCTAACTAATATCTTTAAAAAAAAAAAACTAAACAAAGATGAACAAACTAAATCCAAAGCAATCAGAAGGAAGGAAATGTAGAGATTAGAGTGGAAATCAATAAAGTGGAAAGCAATAAAAACAACAAAGTCAACAAAATCAAAAGTTAATTTTTTAAAAAGTTAATTTTGGAAAGCCTTTAGCTAGACAAAGATAAGACAGAGAAGAATCAAATTATTAAATTCAGATATAAAAGAGGGGGCATTAATACTGACATTTCCAAAATAAAATTGACTATAAAAGAATACTATGAATAATTGTACACAGACAAATTAGACACACTAGATGAAATAGACAGATTTCTGGTACACAAACTATCAAAACTGATGAGAAGAATGGAAAAACTGAATAGATATAACAAAGAGATGGAATAATTGATTTTTAAAACTTCTCACGATTAAAAGCATGGTACCAGAAAACTTAACTGGTAAATTCTACCAAATGTTTTTAAAAAAAGAATTAACACCAATCATTCCCCAAAATTTCCACAACAACAACAACAAAAAAAAAATGGAAGAGAAGTCAAAACTTCCCAACTCATTTATCAAAGCCAAAACCTTATAGATACCCAAATCTCGATACCAAAAACCAGAGAATGATATCACAAAAAAAACCTACAGACCAATATTCCTTATGAATATAGACATAAAATCTTAAAAAAAATAAAAAATCCAATTAAACAATATATAAAAAGCACAGAACAAGTTAGTTTCACTGGTGAACTCGACAAAACATTTAAAGAAGATTTAACACCAATCCTGCTCAAACTCTTACAAAAAAGTGAAGAGAAGACATTTCCCAATCATTCTATGATGCCAGTAATATGCTGATTTTAAAGCCAAAGACACTATATGAAAAGTCCAGATTCATAACTCATATAAACACTGATGCAAAAAAATAATCCTCGACTAAGCATTAGCAAAACAAATTTGAAAGCATATGAAAAGGATTACACACCACATTTAAGTGGGATGTATATCAGAATGCAAGGTTTGTTCAACACATTAAAACCAATCAATGTAATACATGTACTTAATAAAATGAAGAAAAACAACCCCACGTGATTATCTCAAATAATGCATAAAAAGCATTTTAAAATATCCAACAACCCTTCATGATAAAAAAAAAAAAACACTCAACGACTAGGAATAGAAAGGAAGTTCCTCAACCTTATAAAGGGCATCCATGAAAAACCACAACTAACATCATATCAAATGGTGAAAGACAAACATTCCCTTTGGATTAAGAACAAGAAAAAGAAGTCCACTTTCATTGTTTCTATTTAACATTGTACTGGAGTTTCTAGCCTGATCAATTGGCAAAGAAAAGAAATAAAAGGCATAAAGATTGGAAAGGAAGAAGTAAATCTATTAGTATTTGCAGATAACATGATCTTATATGTAGAAAATCCTAAGAAACCCACTAAAAAACTATTAGAACTAACAAATACATTCAGCATAGTTGCAGGATACAAGATCAATATACAAAACAGCAATTGCATTTCTATACACTAGCAATTAACAGAACAATTCAAAAAGAGATTTAAGGCAACAATTCCATTTATGGTAGCATAAAAAGGAATAAAATACTTAGGAACAAATTAAAGAAAAGAAGTACAAGACATATATACCAAAAACTACAAAGCAGCTTTGATATAAAGACCTATATAAATGGAAAGATATCTTGTGTTAATGGGTTGGAAGACTTACTATTGTTAAAATACAATATTCCCCAAAGTGATGTACAGATTCAATAAAATCTATTAAAATCCCTGGTGGATTTTTTTTCTTGAAGCGAAAAGCTGATCTTAAAATTCATATGGAATCACAAGGAAGTCTAAATAGCCAAAACCATTCTGAGAAAGAACAAAGTCTGAATTGGAAGATTCACATTTGATGATTTCAAAACTTAACTAAAAATTTACAGCAATCAAGAGTGTGTGGTACTGGTACAAGGGCAGACACATAGATCAATGGATGGAATTGAAAGTCCAGAAATAAAACCATATATCTACAGTCAATTGAGTTTTCAAAGGATATAAACATAATTCAATGGGGAAAATAATAGCTTTTTCAACAAATGATGCTGGAATGATCGAATAGCTAAATGTAAAAGAATAAAGGAGGAACTTTTTCTCACATCATGTATAAAAGTTAACTCAAAATGATTCAAATATTTAAAGGTAAGTTCTAAAACTATAAAACTCTTAGAAGAAACCATGGAGGCAAATTTTCATGACCTCGGCTCAAGCAATAGTTTTTTAAATATGACACCAATAGCAAAAGTGACAAAAGGAAAAAAATAGATAAATGATATTAAATAAAAATTCAAATCTTTTGTGCTTTAAAAGATACCTTAAAGAAAGTAACAAGACAACCTTCAGAATGGGAGAAAATATTTGGAAATCATATATCTGATAAGGAACTGGCATTCAGAATATATAAAGTACTCTTACAGTTCAACAATAAAAAATAAAAATGACCCAATTAAAAAATGTGCAAAGCATTTAAATAGACATTACTCTAAAGAATTACAAATGACCAACAAGCACACAAAAAGCAGTTCAGCATAATGAGTCATTAGAGAAATACAAATAGATACAACGTAACACCCACTGGGATGGTTATAATTAAAAAATGGAAAAATAAGTTTTGGTGAGAATGTGGAAAAAATGGAACCCTTGTGCATTGCTGTGGAAAACAGTTTGGCAGTTTCTCAATTTAAATTCAATTTAAACATGAAATTGTTATACCACCAAGCAAATATACTCTTAGGTATATACTTGAAAGAATTGAAGACAGATATTCAAATACTCATACATGAATGTTTATAACAGCATGATAACCACCAAAAGCTAGAAAGAATCCAAATGCCAATGGATGAATGGATACAAAATTTGGTATATACAGGTTGGTTTGGAGAAACTTGGCAAAGTGAGAGACGTCCCCAGATCTCTCCCCTTGAAACAACAATAAGCTGAACATCTAAAACTCAACAAAAAACACCCAAACTGCACACCAGCATATCTGAGCATGGGATCTACACATAAGAGCTACCACAGGTCAGAACCCTGGGTGTCGGGTGGTGGACTGGGAGAAATAAAGAAACTATCTCTCACAGTTGGAGCTCTTTGTAGGAGAAAGGGGAAAGAAGAAGGTGCTGCAAGTACCCTGAACAGCACTGCCTGGAAGAATGGTGGCAGGGCCTAGTCAACAGAGAAGAAAGCAGAGAAGTGGGAGGCAGGGCCTAGTCAACAGAGAAGAAAGCAGAGAAGTGGGAGGCAGAGAAACAACAGTTGATTTTTACCAGTTGTGTTTGCAAAACTAAGGCTAAGCCATAGCTCCTAACCCCCAATCCAGAGGGCCCCTCCCCCTATTCCCTCCGAGACCAAACACCATGGACCTACAGGGGAATCTGAGCAAATGCTACCGAAACTGTTGCTAACACGGACAGGGACTAAAACTGAGGGTAGCCAGTGCAATTAAATATCTATAAGAATATAAAAAGGCATTTTTAAGGCTTTATATAAAGGAGGGATCCAAGAGGCTTAGATATCACCTACTGAAAACCAAAAGAAAAGCAACTTCTTTGCAACAAGCTAAAGAGAGACCTTTATATAATAAATCTTTCTGGAAAAAAAGTAGAATACATTTCCATTAAGGCCCAGGTGGAGAAATAGTCCATTAAACACCATGAACAACCAAGGCGACAAGGCATCTCAGAAAGAAAGAGAAAAATCTCCAGAAGATAAACTCACAGACATAGAAATATGCAATTTAAATGACAGAGAATTCAGGATGGTACTTGTGAAAAAAACTCAGTGAATTCCAAAACGAGTCATATCAACAATTTCAGGAATTGAAAAACAACTAGACGAGCAGAGTAAGGAGACTGAAACCTTCAAAAAGAACCAAATAGAACTTCTGGAGATAAAAAAAAAAAAAAAAAAAAAAGAAAACACACTGCAAGAGTACAAAAATGAAATACGAAGCTTGGTAAATAGAGTCAACCAAATGGAGGGAAGGATCAGTGATATCAAAGACAGAAATCTAGAAATATATCAGAAGGAAGAACAAAGAAACCAAAGAATGAAAAATAATGAAATAGAAATATAAGAACTAGTTGCTATCATTAGGAGAGGAAACATGAGAATAATGGGCATATCAAAGGCGAGGAAAAGGAGCAAGGACTAGAAAGCATTTTCCGACAAATAGTTGACGAGAATTTTCCAAATGTAAAGAATGAGCTGGCACTTGGAATTCAAGAAGTCAACAGAACAACCAAGTATCTCAACCCAAAAAGGCCTTCACCAAGACGCATTATATTGTATTAATAAAATCAATGACAAAGACAGAATTCTCAAGGCAGCCAGGGAGAAGAAAATGGTAACTTACAAAGGAAAATCCATTAGATTATTATTGGACTTCTCAGTGCAAACCTTACAAGCTAGAAAGGAGTGGAATCAAATATTTAAACTATTAAGTGAAAAGAACTACCAGCCTAGAATAATGTATCCAGCTAAGCTCGCCTTAAGATATGAAGAAGAAATTAAGACCTTTCCAGACATACAAAAATTGAGGGAATTCTCTAAAACGAGGCTTGCACTACAGGCAATACTGAAAGGGGTCAGCTCACCTAAAACGAAATGATAAAAAAAATACGTAATTAGGAGTAAAGTGACTATCAGGCAAATAGAAGCAGAAGAATGCAACCCTTACTAACAACAGAGCATTATAAGCTTAAATAATAAGAGAATTGCTATAGCAAGATAGTAATGAATGTTCAGTGTACATAGGGATAAATTGAGAAAACAATGACTGTAAAAGGGAGGATTCAAAGATCCAAATTTTCAATGGGGAATGGAGATAAGGCAGTGCAGAAGAAAATTGAAGACTGTATATATATAACTATACTTTACATATTTGTAATGGTAACCAGACAACAAAGATTCAGAGCTAAAGGATATAACATAAAACAAAAAGAACCAGAGGGACAACCCACAAAAGCCAAGCAAAATAAAGAAAACAGAAACACAAGGACAAGTAATCAATGGAAACACTGAGCTACTAGAAAGTAAAACATAAAATGTTTATGAGAAGACCACATATTTCAATAATCACCCTAAATGTAAGTGGAATGAACTCACCAATAAAAAGGCACAGAGTTGCAGAATGGATTAAAAAATAAAACCCAACCATACGCTGTGTCCAGGAGACACATCTCAGCTCCAAAGACAAATATAGACTCAAAGTAAAAGGGTAGAAAATGATACTTCAAGCAAATGGCATTCAGAGAAAAGCAGGTGTAGCATATCGGACGAAATAGACTTCAAAATAAAAAAGGTAAAGAAAGATACTGAGGGACATTTCATAATGATAAAGGGAATCATGTACCAAGAAGACATAACACGTATTAATAGCTGTGCTCCCAATCAGGGAGCCCCAAAATATGTAAAGCAATTACTAACAGAACTAAAGGGAGAAACCAACCAAAACACTATTGTAGTAAGGGATGTAAAAACTCCACTCTTGGAAATGGACAGATCATGCAAACACAAAACCAATAAGGAAATAACATCCTTAAACGACACATTAGAACAACTGGAAATAATTGAAATTTACAGAGCCTTCCATCCCAAAACAGCTGCTTCTACATTCTTCTCTAGTGCACACTGAACATTCTCAAGAATTGACCACATACTGGTACACAGAGATAGCCTCAACAAATACAATCTTCCTAGACTGAATCAAGAACTGCAAAATCTAAATAGGCCGAACAGCAGTATGGAAATTGGAACAATCATCAAAAACCTACCAAAAAGTAAAGGACCAGATGGCTTCACCAGTGAATTCTACCAAACATTCAAAGACGATTTAATACGTATTCTCCTCAAACTCTTCCAAAAAAATCAAAGAGGAGGCAACACTTCCCAACTCATTTTATGAGGCCAAAACCTGGTAAAGATAACACAAAGAAGAAAACTACAGACCAACATCTCTCATGAATACAGATGCAAAAATCCTAAATAAGATACTAGCAAACCGAATACAGCAACATATTAAAAAGATTATACACCACGATCAAGTGAGCTTCATCCCAGGAGCACAGGGAAGGTTCAACATACACAAATTGATTAATGTGATGCACCACATAAACAAATTAAAAAATAAGAATCATATGATCATATCAATAAATGCAGAAAAAGCCTTCGACAAGATACAGCATCCATTTATGATTAAAACACTTAACCAAATCGGTATAGAAGGAAAGTACCTTACTGTAATAAAGGCCGTATATGACAATCCCTCAGCCAACATTATACATAATGGTGAAAAAGCAA
>NW_024348527.1:676511-710075 GCF_902729225.1 Pteropus medius
ATCAACAGGACAAATAATACATGTTTGAAAGGATGCAGAGAAAAAGGAACCCTCATACACTGCAGGCGGGACTGCAAATTGGTACAGTAACTATGGAAAACAGGATGGAGATTCCTCAAAAAACTTAGAATTGATCTATCATATGTTCCAGCAATCCCTTTCCTGGGTATTTAACCCGAAGACTTGGAACCTCATCTTCGAAAAGATATTTGCACATGGATGTTCATAGCAATATTATTCACAGTGGCCATGACATGGAAGCAACCAAGATGTCCTACGGTAGATGATTGGATAAAGAAATGTGGAACATATATACAATGGAATATTACTCAGCCATAAGAAGAGATGAAATATTGCCATTTTCGAAAACATAGATGGACCTCAAGATAATCATGCTGAGCGAAATAAGCCAGATAGAATAAGTTGAAAATCACATGCTATCACTTATATGTGGGTTATAAACCTAGAAGCAACAAGAGACTAGGACATACGAACAGAGACTCACGGATATGGACTCTAGACTAGTTCTTATCAGGTGGTTGGGAGTGGGGTGGAGGGGCAATGTAGATGGGGTAAAGGGGGTCAAATATGTGGTGACAGAAAGAAATCTAACTATGGGAGGTGAGCACACAGTGTAAATATATGTTATGCCATACCGTTAAAGTATACAGCTGAAAGTTATTGGATTTATTTAACCAATCTCATCATATAAACAAACAAACAAACAAACAAACAAATAAATAAATAAAATTTGGCGCATCCATGCAATGGATTATTATTAAACGTAAAAAAGACTAAAATAGTCACACAGGCTTTAATATGAATGAACCTTGAAAACATTATGCTAATTTTAAAAAACTAGGCAAAAAGGCCACATATTGTATGATTCCATTTATACAAAATATCCAGAATAGGTAAATCCATAGAAACAGAAAGCAGATTAATATCTTCCGGGGGCTTCCGGGAGTGGGGAGTAACTGCTTAATGTGTATAAGGTTTTCTTTCGGGATGATGAAAATATTTTGGAACTAGATAGAGGTGATTGTTGAACACAGTGTGAATGTACTAAATGCCACTTGAATTGTTTACTTGAAAATTGCTAGTTTAATGTTACAAAGTAAAGGGATGAAGTACAGACTCATGCTGCAATATGGATGAGTCTTGAAAACATTATGCTAAGTGAAAGAAACCAGGAACAAAAGACCATTTATTGTATGATTTTATTTATATGAAATGTCCAGAGTATGCTAATATTTAGAGAGAAAATGTAGTTGCCTGAGGCTGGGGGGAGGGAGAAATGGCAGAGAGATAGGGAGTCATTGTTAATGGGTATGGAGTTTTTTGTGGAGTGATAAAAATGTTCTGGAATTTGACAGTGATGCTGATGGTTGCACAACTTTGTGAATATACTTAAAAGCATTGCATTATACATTTTAAAAGGGTTAATTTTTTGGTATATGAGTTATATAAAATAAAAAAGAAAATGTACTGTTAAAACAGGAATAATAAGGGTGTAATGTGGTTTTATAACATTAAAGTTAGTGTGTAAAAATAATAGAATAAAGATCAGGAGGGGCAAATTGAAAGTATACTATTGTTACATTTATAAGCGTACATGAAGAGGTAGATTGTGATAAATTAAACGTGTACTTTAAACCTTAAAACAGTAATCAAACAAAATGTTATAATTAATATGCCACGAAGAACATAAAATAGAATTGGAAAAATAATCTAATACAAAGCATTAAAAAGCTAATAAATTGCAAATGGCACAAATAGAAAACAAATACCAAGGTGATAGAATTAAAGCTAACCAAAATAGCCACATTAAATGTGGTATACTAAAAGGCAAAGATTGTTAGATTGTATAAGATAGCAGGATCCAACTATATGCTGCCTATAAGAAATACACTTCAATTATGAAGACAGAAATAGATTCAAAGTAAAATGATGGAAAAAATATACCATACAAACACTAACACAGAGAAAACTGGATGGCTATATTGCTATCTATGTAGATTTCAGAGCAAAAAAATTAACATTTTCTTTACCATGCTAACTTTATCACAATGATAAAGAGATCATTTCATCAGAGGATATAAAAGTCATAAATATTTATGCTCTAATAAGAGATCTTCAAAATAGATGAAGAAAAACTGATAGAGCTGTAATGAGGAAAGCCTTAGCACATTGTCATGTGTCCATGGCTGTTTTTACTTGCTCAGAGAGGTCAAAGGAAAATACTGATTTCTCTGAGCAGGAAAAATATGTATTTGTGAAAGTGGCTTTAGGCTGCTATCTCTTTCCACTTCATGGCTTGAGTGGCGGGGGATGGAGTTTTCTGTGCTGCTGCTGGCTTTAAAGGTGGGCAATAGCTGCCACATCTGAAAGTACATGGTCTGTTCAAGAACATATTTGAACCCAGTAATCTCAAAGGCTGGCTTCTTACTATACTGATTATTATAAGCTAAGCAGGACCTTATTTTACCTTAGACTTTTTTTTTAACTTACCTTTAACTTTTACTGCTTCTCTAATCTGATAAATAACCATATAATTGGCCAAGTCGACTTGATGTTTGTTCATCTGATTCCCAGCCTAATTTTTTTTTTTCCTGAAGGAAGCCAAATAAGGAAAACTATTGCATGTGAAATATGACCAATGGAGGTTATAGTCAGCAAAATCAAGTTGCTTCTCTGTGTGTTTATGTATAATAATGTAAATGAAATATAACAAACTTTCCTTTAATAAAGTTTCCCATCCACACAGTAGTTTCTGCATTGTCTACAATAGATTATAGTATCTGCATGGTTTCATGTTTAGTGTCCTTACTGGGACACTAGTAGCACTGGAGGGTTTGCAGACCAGAGCATTCAAATTCCAGGAGCTCCTCTGGATTCAAGATCCTGGAAGAAGCTCGGGTGAGATGGGGACCAGGACAGATTCACAAGGTTTTCTTTAGCTACAGACAGACGAGAGTATCCTAAGATGCAGTGGATTCACTATAAGTCCTCTGTGTCTAAGTGTCTCGGGTGCTGCAATGGTGCTGGGAAAAACACTCGCCCTTGACTGGGAACCAAGGTTTTCAAAACACGCAATTTATCACTTCTGATGAGGCAGAGACCTCTGTAGTGCCAAGAATCTCCACCATATAAGATTCTGAGTTGATATAGGCATCTTCATGACTAGGTGATTAGATTTTGAGTGGAAAAGAACTTAGTAACTTGTCCTGTGACCTTGGGAAAGTCACTTAGCCATCCTATTCTTGCACTGTTTGACTACATCAGGGTTATTTAGGCTCAGATGAAATAATGTGTGAAGAATGATATTTGAATAAGAACTATACAAATGTAAGGTGTTACTCCTGTTGTTACTGAGCTATCAGAGATAATCTTCCTTAGAGCTCAAACAAAGGTCAAATTATTGTGTAAGAGAAAGACACAAAGATATGACATCTGGTTTGCCCTGTGGTTGTGATAGTCCGGTACTTTACTGGCCCCAAAGAAATTAAACCAGACAATTATTTGTCTTTAAACGGAAGTCTATTTACTTCTTGGTAGGCTCCATGTGGCCTCGGTTGAAATTAGCAAGTAGTCTCAGACTGCTTTTGATTTGAGAGCCTGTCCCATCTTCTGTAATATCAAGTCTAAGTATTTGCTCTGGTTCCCTCAACGAACAGAAGGAAAGCAGATCTGAAGTAGTTACTTCTTCAGGCTCACCATCCACAGAGGCTCTTGAGGCTAGAAAACCACTTGTTTTAGATGCCTTAAATTGTCTGTTTCCTGGCTTAGTAATACTTTGGGTTTTTTGCTGAGCACAGATGTATATACCTGGCTTGGTAGATTTCTCTGGTAGAAATAGTACTACTATGAATTTTCTTCCTGAAACTTTCAGAGATTAGTTATTGGTACTTGAATCTATTCTGCCAATGAGGCAGCTGAGATTTGGAGTAGGATGGAGCAAGCCAATGACCTCCTGGGGTGAAGTCAAAATGCATCCTTTAGAGATACAGTGGGACAGCATTTAGAAAAAGCTAAATAATTTACTATCATAATGAACTTACTTTGCCTCATTTCGCTGTAAGAACCTTGGGACACAACTTCCAATAAAACTTGGTAAACTAGGTCTTAGATTAAGTGATGTTAAGTCATATTTCTGCTAGCCTATCTCTAAGTTCAAAGTGGAAATGCTAATCATGCATGTCAGTTTTATCAATTTACCTTCAATTTGCCACATATAGAATAAAGCACCGCCACTAAATTTTGGAAACCAGCAGCAGTTGTGCATTTGTCAGGGTATCAACAGCAAACAGACAACACACTTAAATTAGGATAATTTGAAAAGAGTTTAATTAGAAAGATATAGGTATTGTGAAGAGAAACCACCAAAGATAGTGCAGGAATCCAGGGCTAGCAGCACAGCAGCAGCAGACTTATTGTTATAAACACAGACCTGAAGAGATGAGAAGAGGTTACTGGAATCAGAGGTGGACATCATTAAAAGCAGGTCATCTTGAGAGGTGCAGGAACATTAAATTGAGGAGCACAAACCAACCTGAGGTGACCCCATAGGCCCCATAAAAATAAATATCCTAACTTCATTCTTGTCCCTCATTGGGCTATCCTGCTGGGGACATCCCATTGATTGAACCAAACCAGAAGCCAGAGAGCACAGGAACTGTCTGGGGCAGAACGCAGGGCGAAGAATGCCGTGTGAATCTGGAGGAGGAAAACAGAGCATGTCTGGCATAAATTGTATGATGTCAACAATATGTCATCCTGTGGGATTGGGTGTTGGGCATGCCATCTACTCAGAGAGAAATACAGAACTAAGGTTACATAAATGTGATTTTAGCCTGTCCATGTGTTAGGGAATAGGTTGGTGAGGCAGCTTCCCCCTGACAGCTACTGCTAGCAAAAGCCCAATGATCTATCCTAGTGTGGAAGAATTGGTAAGATTTGGTAGTCAAAGATCAAATAGCATACCTCCTCTTGGGACTATATTATGCTGACTACATATCCTTCTGGTTGTGTTGAATTTGAATTGTTATCTATCATGGTGCCTACAGTTAATAAGTATTTAATGAATGTTTCTTACTGTGGAACTTGGGCAACTGGCCTATCCAGATTTACTCCATCAGGGTCACAGTTTATGAGTATTTCCACCATACAAACCTTCCAAACATCCTGAATACACTCTAGAAACCACTGCTCTAAAATGGAAATTACATATTGTTTAAAAATAATATTCAATTTATTTTGGAGCTGCCTAGGGATGATGTTTGTATAGTTCCACCTGAGAATAAAGAGTCTCTGCTAAAGGAGCCAATTAAAATCCTGGCCAAACAAAAGTGATTGTTCTTTGCATTTGTGTTGAGAAGCACGCGAAGTATATCAGAGTCAACTCCTAATCAGACTCTTAAGAGAATCTTTGATAGCAAAGCTGTCCCTTATTTTGGATGCAGACATTGGAAGCCTGGGCCACTTCTTAAAATATTTGCTATTGATCTTTATGCGGATGAAAGAATACATGAGGCTTAAAACAAGGAATCTGGAGGCATGGCTTTAGATAACTCTACCACCTCCATCAACAAAGACCTCAACAAACCATTACATGTGCTGATTTATTTTTATAGGCAAGAGTGCCCTCTTGTGATTAACATATGCATAAACTTCTTATGGATTGGCATGAACAGTGAGTTTTCAAGTAAATATGCCAATAGAGGCAAAGAACCTCTTTGGGACTACAAAAAATAGAAAGTGTTTTTCAAACTTGGCGGGGTGAGAAAAGACACTGTACAATTATAAGGAATCCGATAAAACCTCTTTTGGAAGCTTGGAAGTGATGAGCGTGACAGCAACATGGTGTGTGTATAATCATTTGTTGGTACATGTAATAACTATTTGTATCTGATTAAGCAAAACAGCTCATTCATTGCCCACCTATGTGGGAAAACCATTAACTGTATGACTGCGAAACTCACTATAGGTAACTACTAGAGCAGGTACATCAAGAATAATCTTTGAATATTCAATGGCAAGGGAGGGTAAACAACATTAAGGTCCTGGAATGGATTGAGTTCCTGTACCTTAACAAAGCAGGGCTGGGGATTGTTAGGGGATTTAAGAAACACATAAACTAGCAGCACACGCCACTATTAAAATGTTATGAGGTTCTTCTTGAGCCAAAGTTTTCAACCAAATAAAAATGAGAGGGAAAGCCACAAAGAGCAAAATCTCTGGTATTAGTGTTTGTAACTGTAAATCAAGAAGCAGCCTTTAAGTGTACAGCCTGTAGAAAAATCTATGTGATATAATTGGCATTTTCATTTACAATTACTCATTAGTGTTTTCATGCATGTGGCTACATGGAAAAATAAAATTAGAATTTGTAATTGGCTGGTTTTGAAATCAATATTATTATTAGGTAATTACCATTGTTTAGAGCCTAACTTCTACTACCATAGACTTTAAGCTTTAGATTTTACATGGGTTCATATTAGAGTCTAAAATTCTCAAAATTGTTTAGGTTGTTTCGTCTTTTAGCTATAACAAATTTTATAATAGAAGCTTTTAATGCATCTTACTTTTAGCAAGACTTCAACTATTTTAGAGAGCTACATGTGTTCCTTATTAATCATTAGGAATATTAACTCACTAATCGGCTTTAAACATTATTAATGAATTCTTCCCCAAATAGAAAGTACTTCTGCTTCCTTTTTCAGCCACCTCACAATGTTGTTAATAAATTTATTATCTCAAAAATACCTTGCAATGTGATGTTTTCTTCTCTGAAAAAAGTTTATATTACTGTACGTTTTCTATCAGCTATTAGAGTGATCAAAGTCTGCAGAAACTTCTTTTGGTTTGGCACTATTCTAAATGATTCTATGAGAAAGGACTACTTGTTGATGTGTAGATGTGTAGTTTATCTGTAAATGAGTATATTTTTACACATATGCTGAAGAGATACACAACAAACCATCCTTACAACATACGATATCTTTAATTAAATTGATATTGGTGAGTTAAAAAATGTTTAAGTGAGAAATGACATTAGGGAAATAAGGTGTTCTATGACTATTTATAATAAAATGTTTAGAATAAAAAATAGGAAACATCAATTGGGTTTGTCATTGAAGAAAGGAGATTAAGTGTTGTGTTCTCAGTTCTTGTATAAGCAGAGACCACAGGAGAACAATTCTTACATAAGAAGCACAGGGAAAAGAAACATCAATTTTTTGTACATTTTTGTTTCTCAAAATTATTCGGGAGTCAGGGATGAGCAAAAACAATATGTAAGAAAAATTAAAACCAGGAGCATCTGGTATTAAGAGTGTCTTGGAGAATATAGTAAAAGATAAATTGCTCCATTAGATTTTTTAATTTGGTGTGTAACATAAACACTTAAAATTATAATTAAACTGACTAAAAATGACCTATATTAAAAAAAGTCAAAGAAAAACTTATGGGATAAAACTCAAAATAAATTTACTCTCCATAGTAACTCGATGAAATAACATAAATTCTCTCACTTCGATAAACATGGATATAAAATCTTGCAGTCTGCATTCTAGGTTTTCCTACATTTTCTATGAAGAGAGACTCATGTTAGGTCACATTTAAATGACTCAACATTCTGAGCTAAAAGGCTTTACACAATATACACATTCTTTACTTACAGAGCAAAATAAGCTTAATACTTTTATATTAAAAACCTGGGATACAGTAGGATTAGTAGCACCATGAAAAATAATTCTTCCCCCAAAATACAGTCTTTTATTTTACTCAGTGTGATTCTTCTCTTAATTGAATATTTAATGTGTCTTTTTAGTTACTGGGCAAAATATATAATCTTCATTTCATAATCCTTGGAAAAAATCATTCTGGACCCCAAAAGTAAATTTATTTTTCTTATTTCTTTCGCAGAAAAATAATAGTGACCTTGCTCTCGCACATTGCTGAGGTACATCTGAATCTTCATGGTAACCAGTCATCATATCCTCTTGGTCATATATACTAGCACCATTGGTGGCAGGAGTAGTAAAGTTGAGGAGAGTGAGACATTGTATCTTGGGAATTTTATATTTATATCACATTTAAAAACACACAAGTAATTCTTCAGAATGTTAAGTCCTCTTCATGCACACTTGACATCGGCTAATACGTGTCCTCAAGTCTCCTGCCTTCAGCGTTTCTGACTGAGGTTTGCTGTGAAATAAGAAACAAAACAATCAGATTAGCCTTTTCTGGTATTTCAATTCTATTATTGATTCAAATTCACACTCAAATATTCTTTTTGTGTTTAAGAAGCTATCCTGATGACTAAATGGTTAACTTTTGAACACCATGATCTAGTGCAGTGACTGGTATGGCCTAAGAACCATTACTGGTAGTTATTTTTGTGACTCTTTTCTGTACCATTATTACGTTTGCCTATTTGTCTCTTCCTCTCTTTTTCGTGTACATTTTTCTAATAGTCCTAGAATGAGGGGGATCTGAGCAACTGATGAATAAATGATAACATATAATACATAAGATGCATAAAGATAATGCATAATAAAATATTAAGTGATGATAATTCAAAAGAGCAACATATAAAAATAAATTTAAACTTAAAAAAAAAAAAACTCCAGTAGAAATAAGTATCCTGAGGTACATGTGCTATGTGTGGTCTCACTAATTTAAATGCTTGGATGAGAAACTTGAAAACATCTTGGGAAAAGAGCTCACTGGACTGCAGGAGGGAAGACAGATTACAGCTTCAATTTCTGGGATGGTCTCAATCTAGTTGAACAGCTGCTCAGTTGTTATTGAGCAGGTCACATGACCTTTCCTCGCTTTGTTTGTTTTGCTACTGAAGAATTACTACCAAGCCATCTCAAACCACATGTACCTGAAATTAGCTAAGTTTGTTTTTCTGATCTGAGTCAGGTGTATGAGGAGAACAAGCAAGAATAAAGGACACGGTCCACTAAATTCCTAACGTTTGTTGGGTATAAACCATCCATGATTTGCCTCTCTTTTCCCTAGCATCTCTGAAAGAAGCTAAGGACCTAAACTAAACTAAAGCTATTAAGCACCTCACCTGAACATGTCTGACACATCTACGGTTGCCAGCCAAAAGCTGTAGGAGTTGGCATAGTAGTTGCAGGTACCCCGCCCATGGCATTCAATGAATGGAGCTGAACGAAATTCTTCCAAGCAGGAACCAGGTGAGGCCAGAGCTTGACCTGAGCCCTCTGCCCCTGCACTTGTGTGCTAGAAAAGACAAGAAAAATGTGTCACAACACCTATGTGATATAATACCTTAGTGAATACACAAATATATGTGCTGAGGATGGCCAAAAATTCAAATCCAGTGAAGGAAATAGGGTCAGAGGTAAAAGAATAGTATCTACACCAAGGGTACGCAACAAAAGCAATAGGAAGATTATAAAAATATGTTCTAAAAAATGTTTGAGGGGGAACACAGTGCTTGGACAGAAGCTATTTGAGGTCAAGCTCTTATTATGCAAATGACAAGGATTTCTCCTATTGGGAAGAAATGTAGATCTGATGGATATGAAGACAGAGACAGGAAAGAGTGTTTTATACCATCATAAAGGAATAACCAATCCAGAGAGAATCCCATCCCTGAGGACAATGAGGAATCTGAATGGTCTGACTGTGAACTGCAATCACCACAGCTGGAGCTTCACACACAGCACATCTAGTAAGTGAAAGAAAGAGGGAACACAATTTACAGAGTGAGTATGTGGGAAATAGCAGTCCTTCTTTGGAAGCCTTTCTGGCACAGAAGCCTATTAAAGTGTCTTCAATGCTCAGAAAAGAAGGAGAAAATATACCTTGAGGATTGCTTTTGCATAAGCCCTGTCTCCTGGTATACATAAAAAGTTATAAATGAAAATTGTAAGCTTTTTCAAGAAACTACAGAATCACTGCTATAGCATTTTTATTTTCTATTCTGCCCTAAATTCATATTTACAATAGTCAATGCCATAATTGCTCTAAGAGTTTGGTTTAGTGTATTGCACATACTATTTGCCGTCAAAGTGCCCAACTGGAAGGTAGACAATTAGTAATGCCGAAACTGTGGTAAGAACAATGTCTGGTAAACTGGAAAAGATAAGAAACATACTTTCTCAACCCCCATCCATTATTTTTGGTCCAAAAGATATTTATTAACCATTTGGCCTATCTGGAGAAGTACTACATATCCAGAATTCTGGGCAGGGATCCAGGTACTTGGAGATGTGGCTTAAATCTATAAAATCAAGTAAAACAGCATCAGAGTCTACCAAGTCTTTCATAAAAAATATGAGGGGACCTTTGAAATACTGAACCGATTTGGCAAAGTTCATCTACAAAATAGGGAATATCTTTAGGGGACCTTTAACTCCTAAAAGTTGGAATGGACAAAAATCACAAAAAAATCCCAAAGGATATGGGCAAATATATTTAAAAGGGCACCCTGAATTTGCTACTAAGAGAGGCTGGACTAGGTTTAACCTTTATATTCAATGTCAAAGAAACTAGACTTTCCAATGATTCATCATTTATGGTTACTAGATTCCTAGATAAATTGGGTCATAATAAGAATAAAAATGGCAATATCTAATATGCCTAGGAGATCAAGTTCTAACTCACAGGATATAAAGTACAGCATAGGGAATATAGTCAATAATATTGTAATAACTATGTATAGTGCCAGGTGGGTATTAGACTAATTGGGGGGAATCGCTTCCTAAATTATGTAAATGTCTAACCACTATGCTATACACTTGAAACTAATATGAAATATTGAATGTCAACTCTCATTGAAAAATAAAAATAATTTTAAAATAATAAAAACACTTAAGACTTATTAAAAGAAAAAAACTAGGGTTCTAACACGGCAAAACTCTAAGAAATCTCTATTAATGGTACCACCCTCGTCTTAGTTACTCATGCTCCAAACTTCAGTTATCACTTCCTCCTTCCCATAGATAATCAAATGCCAAATCCTGTCTTATTCTATTAATGTGACACATGTCTCTCATTGAGAGTTCCAATCCACTCCTATCAGGATTATAGCAATATCTTCAATCTAACTGATCTCTCTACCTCAGGACTAACCTCTCTGTAACCCATATTACACACCAATGGCTCTGTAATCTTCCATGAAATAAAGCTCAGAAATTTTTCATGGTTCCTCATTATATACCACATAAATTTCAAACTAAAATCTGACACCGATTGCCTTCTACCATCTGGGTCTAAGCTAACTATCCAATCTCTTCTCCCTTTGTAACATTTACAAACTACATTCTAAACACATCAATCTACTACCCATTCCCATGTTCTCTGTCTAGTCTGTCCTTTCCCCTTATAAATAATGCCTGTGTTTCAAGTCTTTCCCATTCTTCCAGGAGTAACCAGTTCAAAATACATTTCTTCCATAAGTCATCTCAGATCTCTCCAGTTGGAATTAAGGATCCTTTTCCCTATGCATTCATAATATTTTTATTAGATCTATTGTAGCACTTAGCTCAAACCTGATATATTTTAGATTAATTTACATATACTCGTCTAATGACTAGACTCTACATGTAAACTCTCTGTATATTACACTATGTCTATCATGGAGCCTGGTCAAAAACAGATCACCAATAAATATGGATCAAACTAAATACTGAACTGAATATTATAAAGGCACTTCTATTCTACTTAACCTGGGAGAAATATGACCATATTATTAACTTTGGACTCATTTCTGACTAGCTAAACTAACTGGGAATTGGTAAAAGTCAAAGCTATACCAATGTCTCACCGACTTATGAATGGCTGGATGCTCTGGCCCTTCAGGGGCTCCATGCTCATTGGCATGGGCTCTGGAGTGGAGAGCCAGTAAGAATAGTCATTTCTTGAAGCAAAGTTACAAATATTATTGATGTTGCAGAACATGAAAGGCATGGTACTGAAGCGACGAAGGCAGCTGCCGGCTGTTCCTAGGAAGAATTGGGAAGAAAAAGATGAAGGACTGCATCATGATGATACTTTAGTTTATTCTAAAACACTAACAAACAACCTTTTAAATAAAAAACTTGCCCATGTTTCTTAGACCATAAATGCTACTTTAATTCTTCAATTATAAGATGTACATTTACTTATATTTTAAAATGTCTAAAATCAAGATATATCTTACAATTTACGTAGACATTTATTGTGGTAGCTCATTTTATGTTCCACAAACACTGTTTTTAAACTGGCGACACATCTGATAAACAATAGTGTCTTACGATTTCTTGGGGACAAGTGAAGGGTATACACTGAGTCCTTATAATATCATACTGATATTTCCTCTCCCAACTTCTCTCTCTTCTTCCAAGACATCCCCAGTATGGATCTTGTGTGGGTTTGCAATCTCTTTAACCCTATGGACAACTGTAGTGTTGCCCAATATGCACAGAGACCGCAGACAGGTTTGCAGGTGAATAATAAAAAGTAAAAAAATAAATAAATAAATAAGAAAGGAAGGGTGTGAGTGGAAAAAATAAAAAGAACTAGAGCATTTGGATTTCTGGGCTGGTAGGGGCAATAGAGTTTATCTCTACTGGTGATCAGGCCTTTCCTTTCTCATTTATTAATAAAAGAATGATGAAAAATGATGTATATCTCACACATTTTTAAGTTGATATTTAAAATGTTTCATCAGAAATTTAAATTGATACTGTCCCAGTTATTAAGTTATTGGTTATTGTCTCTCAACTCCAAACCCACTCTTCTATATTCTACTTTGTAATGCTGGAGGCTGGGACTTGGCAAACCACATTTCAACATTGTCAGCTATCGTTTCTAGTGTTTTTTGAATATTTATATTTAAAAACACACTTTTATATCACTCTTTTAAATGCATCCAATGTAATGATTTGAAACGTAACAATAAACATTTTTAAAAGTACATAAACTCATCTTTAACAATTGGAAATTATTCTTTCAAAATTAATGCCTGATTTCTGTAAAAATATTCAAATAATAAAAGCATTTTATGATGCTAAAAATTTCAAGTGCTCATTGTCCTCTCCTCAAACTTAACTGTCAAACATTTTTTAAATTAAAATTTATAGACAATAATAACAACAACAAAAAGCAATTGGAAATTATTTAATGCTCCTTTTGCATTTGAAAATTATATTTCCATTTTACTTCTCTCACAGTTTGGTCCTAATGTATTTTTTATTTTTGAAAGTCTTTTATCGACTTCCTATCATATTTCTCTAAAGCAAAAATTTTAAAATAATTTTTAAAAACTTTCTGTGACCATAAGGCTTTATATGATAAATATTTTATTTTAAACTGTCATTATAATTATTATAGTTATTATTAATTCACAAATAATAAAGTATAGATATTATAAATTTTGATCATTCCTAAACATAAAAAGTAAATTTTTATTGGAAATGAATTTCTTAATGAGATGAATTAGAAGTGAATTATAGAGGCTCAGCCAATGGAGATTTTAACAAATATTTTGAATTGTCCCTCTGAATTTGTCCTCCAGAGGCTTTCATGCTTCAAGGCAATGTGCCATAGTATGATTTTTACATAAAGTGGGAGATGGGTGATAGTGAAAGAAGATGAGGGAGAGGGGGTTATACAAAGCATATACACAGGCAGTTCAACTTTAGGAGAGAGAACACATGGAAGTGGAAGATTTGAAAATTGATTCCTTTAAAAGTATGCCTGTATATCTTTTGGAAATTCTTTATGTGTCTAAAGGGGTATGCTTATCTCAGACTGAAAATGACTGATAAAAGACCAATAATTCTTAAACCCGGTGGATCTTCAGATCCATTGGTGATTCTTATACAATAAGTTTAGAATGTGCCTAGTAATCTTTTCAAAAGTTCCCCAGGTTGAAAATTTTTGATTTAGTAGAATTTATTTTTTTTTTCAGAAGAAAAAACTGGCTCTGAAAGAGGTAACTGACTCAAGATAATGTGAAAGTAAACAACAAACTGGTATAATTGAAAAAGTAAATGGATTTAGAATTGGTAGGTGTTAGATTCAATTCTTATCTCCATCAGTTTCTGAGTGTGTGGTTTTGAATAAGTCACTTAACCTCTTAGCCAGTTTTTTTTTGTGTGTGTGTATGAAATGAAAAAAAAAACAATACTTGTACTATATCTTTCTTGATCATACTTATGAAAATCAAATTGAATAATAAATATGAAAGTGCTTTTTAATTGTAAAGTAATTTAAAAATAAAACTAATATGGATAGAGCTTGAAATATCCCTGGTCTCATAAAGAAGAGAAAAAGAAGAAGTATATAAAAGTAGGGCCCATAATGAGATCAAGAGTGTTTAGTTGCATCTGTGCTGCAGGCTGCCCACAATGATGCAGAATTCTGGGTTAGAGTCTCCAAATTTTCGAAGAGAGGGTGATCTCATGAACTCATAATGACTCCTGTATTCTAAAATTATAAGGCTTTAACAGACCAATGGTTCTTAGTATGTTCTTTTTTCCCTCCCAGACAGAATAGTTTTAGTATTCAATCTGTTTCCTCCATCCTCTTTTTTATATCCCATATCTTTTCATTAATTCAACACAGACCATATATTTATGTGATCAGGTAGATGATTGTTTCAACATCAAAGCTCTAGCTGCCTCTAAATTTTTGCTTAGCCATCAATTGATACTTGTGTGAGCTCCAGAAGACACTCTGCTATTCAGGATCACCCTTGGGATCTTGGGCCCTATCCTGGTCTTCCCACTTCTGAGGCTTAAATGGTAACCAAGTCAGGGCTAGTTTGTAGTCTCTAAGTCTGAATGCATCCACAATAGCCCTTGTTTGACCAAACATATACATTTTGAAAAGTTGTAGTGGCATAATGGATAGCAGATCCCATTTTCTCTTTGTATTATATTTTTTAACTTCATGGTGCTCAAACATTTTTAATGGTTCCTACTGACTTAATGGGTTAAAGATTTTAAGTTTACAAGCTTCATTCTGGGTATAAGTTAAACTGTGACTGTGAAGAGAGAATCGACCAAAAGGGAAATAATTTATCAGAGAAAGACTAGAAAGAATTATCTAAAAGATAAGAGTATTTTTACAACAAAGATTTGTTGATTGTAAAATTAGAAAAAGAAGATATTACATAAAGAAAGCAAAAGAGAGAAGGAAAGTAGCAGAAGAAAGATGACAAGGAGAATAAGAAAAGTAGAAGAGGAAGAAGAGAGTAGCTGGGTAAACTCTTACTTTATTTGGCTTCATAAAATGACCTGTGACTACTGGCTTCCATGTAAGTGGATGTGCCTACACTGGTGCCGGGCAAGTGTGACCATGTGCCCTGGAAACAGAGTAAGCAGAGCAGACCTATGGAGGTCTCTGTTGCCGCAGAACTGTTTTCACAGAATGGCACAGCTAAAGAGTCCTCAGGAGACCTCTTACCACAAAGACCCCAGAATCTGGGAGCCCAGAATATCTTCTTCAGTGTTGTTATGAAGGCAAAGGGGATTCTAATCCTTAAAATAGGCAGCCCTGGGACAAACAATGGGGTTTAAAAATCTAAAGTCAAAATTCCAGAAAAAGAAATCTTGGGGATTGGAAGAGGTCTTGAGAGTCATCCAGTCCAGCTGCATCCCATTAAGCAAACTTTCCGCCCCAGCATAGACAGGATGGATGGAAACACATTAAATGAAGTAGATTTTACATGGAAATGTGGTGCTTTATATAACTTTAAACTGCTGTGATAATACTTTATAAAGCTAAGGTGCTTATTTTAAGAATTATAAACTAGCGTAATTAAGCAATGACCTTACTTTCTTTGATGTAGAAACCGATATTCTCTTCAAAACTTGTCTTTCAACTTGATGAATACCAGTGTCAGAAAAGAGGAAACTATCTTCCATTAGTTATAAACACTGCCCACTCAAGCAGCTGTTATACTGTAGTGAGCTCAGGGAATCTGTTTCCTTAATAACTAAGCTAACAATAAATGTGGCCCTTTTCATAATGCCTTGCGTTAGGCCAAGAATTGTACCTCACGCTGGGCTAATTAATGCTTTGAGTTTAAAGTTAAAAATTATTTATTTAAAACTCATAATGAATATATTCAGCTGCCCTTGACATGGTCTTCAGTTTGGAAGCCCCAAAAGAATAGAGAGATGCGCTTTGGCCAAGGCTACTCTGGAACTCAACGGGATTTTTAAAACAAAAACAAAATGTATAGTAAGAAATAATATGCCAGTCATCTCACCCAAGTCTTGTCCGTGAGCTCTTTTATTTCCTTGTACATACAGGAGAGAAAAGCCTTCATAAATCTGGACAGTTCCCTGCGGGCATTGTGGTGAATCTGTTGTCTGGCTGTGACGTGTGATGAGGAATCCGTGGGCAATAGAGGAAGTTCCAGGAGGACCTGGGGGACCTTGCAAACCATCTGGCCCAGGGAGACCATCCATACCTCGGGTACCTATTTCCATGGAATCATCAGTATACACAATTAAGTAAGCTCTGATCCACTATTATGGCTATTGACAAAATATTATACCTTCATTTGATTAGTTAATTTAGCCAATATATGTAGAATGTGTATAAAAGCATTGTCATATATCACTGGTTTGGAGAGATATATATTTAGAATTTCCCTCTTGGAATTGGTTGATGATATTAGGCACTAAATAAATATTGGGTGAATGGAACATGAGAGGTGAAGAAGTGATGCTTATTTGTGGAGGCTGTGTATTATCTAGTCTCTTGCTGTACTAAAGGAGTCAAAACTCCACGACAAAATTTCAGCCTGCTGTTTTGTTCATCAACAAGAACAGAAGGGTGTGGTCGTCATCAGTCTGCCAGCTTAAGTGGTGAAAAAATTTTTCCTTTGAATCTGCTGGGGAATTATTTTCAGGCATACCTTTTTGTTTTTAGAATAGGAAGGGCACTCTAAAGAAGCCTTTTAAAATGTCTACATTTTGAATCTACAACTGGTTCCCTTTCTCAATTTATCCTCTTGATTTGAGGTCATTTTAAAATTCTCTTTATACACAGGCCTTTGGCCACCGTGTGTATATATTTTTATTTTGGGGAAACTTCATGGCAATGCCCATATGTGATGAAGATGACATTAACTTACTTAATTCTCTAGAAATGAAGTTAATGAAATGGCAAGGTGTTAGTTCTAGGAAGGCCATAGGTATCATAACTGCCTTCTTGCCACTGATATTTTACACACTCTTTATGTTTATATTATTTAGAGTTATATTTATATTATCTAGAGTTGTTAACATATATTAAGAATCTATTGAATTTCTAATATTTTATTCCTATTTTGGCTATCTTACTTTATTTTTTTATTGTAAATGGATCCAAATTCTTTTTGGAAGTAGGTTGAGTACAGATTGGAAATATAGTAGATACTAATATGATATTATCAGGAGCACCTATTAATGAGTGGCCTCAAAAATCTGCATATCCATTTGTTATTTCAGTATAAGGAGGCACTCTAACTCCCAAAGCTCTATGGGAATCACTTAAATTTCACAATTATACTTATTAAAATTTATGGGGAAAATGGTACTCTACTGTGATATTTTCAAATGTGGAAGGATTCATATTAGTTTCAAGATGGTCATGGGATATACACTGAAAATTATCAGAATAGGTAAATACAATGAGTGCCTGGAAAATCCCCATTTTAAGGAAGAACTGGGTTTTCCAGTGCTCTAAACACATAAATAAAAACCTTTTTGTGCTTCTCTTATACTGGCAAATCTCCTTGTATCTGTTCCCCAGCAACAGATTCATCAGCTAACTGCATTCTCTGAAGAGGCTCTCACAGCTCCAAATGAAGGTCATATGTCCACATATCTCCCAGACTTAAAGTCTAGTATCAGCAGCAGTATTTCTCTTGTCTCACCTGGGTGGCCTGGAAGACCGGGGTCTCCTTTGCGCCCCCCTGCACCATCAAAGCCAGGGAGACCATTGCGTCCAGGATCTCCTGGAGGGCCAATAGGGCCTACAGGAGAGAAATAAATAAGGTTCTGAAACGCAAGTAGAGTAATTCAACATCCAGACAGAATTATATTTAAGGTCCTTGAGTATCACAAAATTCATAATCTGGTTTTGTTTTGAATCCAGATAAAGGAATAGCTCAAACCCAGGAAAAGAGCAGCGGGCAAGGATTTAGTATTAGTTTTAAACAATCCATTTGCCTCTGTGGAGATTCCCATACTATGATTGTTGTGTTCTCTTTGCCTTCAGAAGAAGACAGGAGTGTAAGACCCAACTTTTGTTATCTATCCCTCCACAGGTAAGGCTGTTACAGCCTCATACATTTTATTTATGGAAAGCCTGCTAGTTAATCATTTAATAAGAGAGAAAGATTGAAACTAGTTTTAACTTTTTAAAAATAATCAAAGTTGGCTTTAAGCGTGGAGCCAAATGGCCAGCTAGAAAGGATTTATTTAAAAATCATGAGGCCTCACAGTGAGGAACTGATTACCCAACAAATCAGCCTTCTATCCTTCTGGTAGCTGGGATACAGGAAGTCCCAGATCTTAAGTGCAAATTAATTTCATTACAGCATTTTCAACAACATTAACCTAGTCATTCAAATTAGAATACTCAGAGGAACTAGAAGAAACTTGACTGGGCCTAAAAGAAATAAGAGTACAAGAAATTAAAATTTTCAAAAAAAAGTAAAAAGGAAATGGGACTCTGGTGGGCTTGTATTCTATCAATTGCTGAGACTCCTATTGTAAGAGATAAGCTCTGACAAGTGAAAGGGGGATTACATTAATGTTCTCAAATAGATAAGGCTTAAAGAGATGATCTGCAAAGGTACCTGGTAATCCTTGAAGTCCTGGTAGTCCTGGTAGACCTTTAAATCCAGGCTGGCCTGGGATCCCTGGAGGACCAGCATCTCCTTTGATTACAATACTCTGTCCTGAAGGACCAGGTAATCCAGGGGGACCTAAGAGGCAAAACACATAAATTTAAAGGCAGGGAAGAGAAAGGTCAGACGGGATAGATGCCAAAGTGACCTACGGTCAGGATAAGAACTGGTGTGAGAGAAACAAGTTACATGTAGTGGAATGTTGCCATGCTCAATAGAAATCTGCTAGGGATTATCTCACTCAGGAGAATGAAAAAAAATTTTTTTTCTTGGGGTCAATGGAAAAATTAGGCATACTGTCCCTATTTTCAAGTCTTGAAACATGACTCAGTTATTAGAAAGTCTAATTCATTTCAAATCTGTGAACACTGGTATCAGGAGAAGACAATTCTATTTACCGACAAGTCCATTCTGATTCTAATATCATCTGCAGTTCTTGTTTGTTGTGCTTGTCAAGGGACCCACTAAACCAATAGGTAAATTTAGCATATGTCCTATTTCAGTTTACAGGAAATCTCTATAAGTCTCTCAGCAAAAACAAACAAACAAACAAAAACCCAACCATTTTCTTATTAAAAATATACAAATATACTCATGTGACTTGTTCTTGAGATCTGTTCAATTGAATATGGGAAAGTTAGTATAATAGTCAGTAAAGATCTAAGTGAAGCATTTTTGTTGGTCTTCATCTATCTTAAACATAAAAGGTCTGCTTTCAATATTATATTAATAAAATAAAGAGCTTGAAAGATTAGTAAATAGAGAGAGAGTCCTGTCTATTTCCCCTCAGTTATTGGGGTCTAAGACTCTGAAAGTTTGGTTAAAAGGAGAAATACACACTTTCAAATTCTTCAATGCATTTAAGTATCATGTACAACTAGATACAAGAATAAGTCTTACCTGGGGGGCCAATAGGTCCTGGATCCCCCTCAGGGCCAGTTGAACCAGGTACTCCACTGAGTCCTTTCATGCCTGCAAAGAAGGTATATACAATTGCACAGGGAAGCAACAGGACCACAGCATTTACCCAGCCAAATCAGAAAATGGGTATCTTGTACCAAGTGTGTTTAATGTAAAAGATGGGAACCTCAAAACATCCCTTCAAATACCTGGAAATCCTGGAACACCAGGGAGACCAGGATCTCCTTTCATTCCATTGAGACCTGGCCGGCCAGGATTACCCTGAATAAATAAAATTATTAATTTTAGAAAAAAAATGGGGAGTGAAGAGTGAGGGTTTAGGTGATACTGTATAGTGATTCACAGCACTGGCTTTAGAGTCAAATTTCCAGGATTCAGACCCCAATCTTGTGTCTTATTAGCTTATGTGACTTTGAGCTGATTATTTAACCTCTTTGATTCATAGTTTTCTCACCTGTAAATATAGAAAATAATAGTATCTACTTCATGAGGTTGTTGTAAACATTAAATGAAATAGTTCATATTAAGTACTTAGAAAACTGGCATGTGGTATATATTAAATAAATAGTAGCTATTATTTTATCATCATTTGCAAGGATACTTCTTTTTTTAGTGTAGCCCTGAAGTGATATGTGTTTGAATTAGAATTACATGTGCAGAAATAATAACGTCTGAAAGAATTAGCAAAAAAAAAAAAAATATAGTAGGGCCTATTAATTAACTGGGTTTGAGGGCCAGGAAAACTATAGGAATAAGGAAAGTTGAAAATAACTTTAAAATAGACCTAAAAGAAGAATAAGTGTGGGACAATACAGATTTTATTTAGTGGGAATGAAAAAGGGGCAAGCCTGGAACGTCTTATGCTAAAATGCAAGAAAATGCTAAAAAAGAAAAAAAAAAGGAGAGGCATGTCAGAAAGACATAGAATCCAGTTTGAAGGGGTTCCCAAATCTAGGACAATTTGAGCATCAAAATAAGCAATTAGTTAAAAAAAATTTGCAAATCATTGAACAAAAAAGAAATTTATGAGCCCATACAGATAATAAATAGACAATAAATGTAAGAGAATGGAGGCTCTCACTTAAAGTAGGGCCGACAGGTATACGTGGAGGTATTGCTAGAATCGGAAAATCATCATATGCCACTATCTCAGTATTGAGTGGTTGAGGCAAAACTCATAAACGTATATTAAATCTAAGGAGAAATTTTGAAATTTTAATGAAGAATAGTATGGTTGCATGATCTTAATGTGCCTTCCTGTAGTTTTGCTTATTAGTTACAAGGGAGGAGATTGTAACCATACAGTTAACCAGATAACAACTTGGTGAGGTGATCAAAATTAAATTCACCAATGAGGGGCAAATGAACATGGTGGTCCTCCATATCTGAGAAGGACACAGCATTACTCATGTAGTAGTATTACAGATGGGGATGCAAATCCTGAGGAAACAGCAGGTAAAAGAAGGAATAACCTATTTTTTTTTAATGGGAAGAGGTTACATTTCTTTAAAAATGTCAAGATCAGAAAAGAAAAATATAGGTTTAGAAACTGTTTCAGATTAAGGAATAATAAAGAGATATGACATTTAAATACAATGCATGATTTGGTCTGGATCTATACTTGGAAGGGAAAAATGCTATTAAGGGCATTACTAGGTCAATTGACACAATTGGGACATGTAAAGTAGACATAAAAGTATTATATTGATATTCAATTTCCTGAACTTGATAACTATACTGTGGTTATATGAAAAAATATCTTTAATCTTAGGAAATTTTATGAACTGAAGTATTTAGTGGTAAAGGGGCATGACAGATACAACTTATTCTCAAAAGTTTCAGAAAAAATATATAATTATACACACACATAACATAGAGAGCAAATGGAGCAAAATGTTAATAATTGCTTCATCTGGGTAAATGATACATGGGAGGTTTTTCACTATTCTTGCAATTTTTCTATAATTTAAACATTCTTTCCAAATAAAAATTATAAAAGGTGCAAATATAAGGACTAACTTGTACAAAAGAAAATGAATAGAACTTGTTAATACTAGATTTATAAATTATTGACATCAAGTAGTCCTGAACAGGCATAGTGACATGTGAACTGGAAGTACATGGGAAATAAATGAGATAGAGATTGAGTAGAAAATGAAGAGAAGATTAACATTTTAAGTCTAGGTGTCTAGAAAAATAGTGATGACTTAAAAAAAAACAAGTTAGTTGTTGGAAAGCTTTAAGGGTTACTTCTTTAGATGTTTTCATTTCTCTACTATATCAAGAAGCCCCAGATTTAAAAGATTGAGCCCAGACTGTGTTGCCTGCCAAATCTAGTAACAATCTTCCTGAATAAATGGAGGATGCTTTGAGGATCCATAAAGAAGCATGTGATTGCATCACTCAAACCAAGGTGGAAAACACATGAATATTGACATGAAAATGTGCTATTATTATCTTTTTACAGGTTAAGACAGAAACCCAAAGTGTCTATCTATCTGCCTTCCTCATAGACACAAAGCAGAAGTGTACAGTGGTACTGAAATATGACCCTAATTCTACCTAACTTCAAAGTCTAAGATATCCCCACTCACCATAATTACTTTCCTATGAATGTACTCCACGTGCAATGCTCTGATATAAATGTCTCCTTTTATAAATTTGCTTTCCCTGACATGAAGTTTTCTCAAATCTAAATACTGTACATACCAAAGACTCCAGGTAAAACATCTTTTGAGGCACCCTTTAACTATAAGGTAGCAAGGTCCCTTTCAGTGGAAGAAGATAGAAAACTTGCCTTTTTCTTTCTTTGTAATTCACCAGTAAACTATGCATAAAGCCTTGGCCAGTAAATGCTAATTAAAATAATGCACCTTGGAATTCCCATTGTGATTGTCAACACCCACACCTCTTTCTCATCAAAAATCTACTCGTTTTCCTACCTGGAGTCCGGGTGGTCCTTGATCTCCTTTCAAACCAGGCAAACCAGGCTGCCCGGGTGAGCCTGGGTTTCCTCTCTCTCCTTTAATACTTCCATTTCCAGGGAGACCCCGGGGACCTTCTGGACCTGGTAGACCTTGATAATGCATAACAAATGACCACATGTAAGTATAACATAAAAGTAGCATAAAAGTCAGACTTTTAAAATATCAGTGATCTAAATCCTATCAGTGTGCAAAACAAAACCCAGACTATTAAAACATATAGACCAATGCTGACTCTCTAATGTAAATTGGGCTGGGTTCTTTTTTAAACATTGGTTTGCAGACACTTTTAGTTTGCTTTTTATCATATGTGAAACACAATATGCTCAGATCTAAAGAAAGGACTCAGAAATTACAATAAAAATTGCTTCTGTATCCCCTAAGTGTTTTAAGTCAAAGGAAACAGACATCACAGGGCACTGTTCTCAAATTGGAGCATGCATCAGAATCTTCCTGAGGGCTTGTTAAAAACAGATTCCTGGGCCCACCCCAACAGTTTTGGGTTCATTAAGGTTGGGGAGGGGCCCAAGAATTTGTATTTTAACAAGTGCCCTGTAGCTAAAGTTGCTGTTTTGGGGCCACACTTTAAGAATTACTGCTATAGGGCAATCAGGGATTCAAGAAAATTTGTCTCAACGTGATTAAAATCAAATTGCTTTGCTTTAAGTAATTACTTTTATTCAGCTTTTGTTACTATGCAATTAAAATAGTTATTTAAGCAAACTTTAATTTAATTTTAGTGATATGCTTAATACATGGGAATATTTTAAAGTGTTCAGAGATCACTGATTCAATATAGCATGTTTGAATTTAACAATGCTTTTATATTCTTTACACTTTAAATATTTTTTTTATTTAAAAACGAAGAATTCTGTGTATATCTTGTAAATAAATAAAATAATATAAAATGGAATTTTGCTAAGCTCTTTGCTTATACTATGTTTTAACTTTTCTTTCTAAATAAAGATATCATGTCCATTAAGCAACCAAGAATATCTTATCAATAGCCACATCTTTTGTCACTAGATGAGAAGTAGCTGTTACTTGATTGCAAAGTGCTAAACAGTGGCTGAGGCTGAGATTAAGTAGTCCTGCCTTTAGAAAATAATTATAAAGCTCTAAATAATGAACAGCCAATAGTTGGCATTTACACCTTCTCTTTCCTCTAGTAATCTTAGATTTTCATTGGTTTCAACATAAAAAAGGAAGATACATTATTTAAAAATTATTTTAAATTCTTTTTAAAAATTTTATTAGTTTCAAGTATACAGTACATTGCTTAGACATTTATACACTTTATAAAATGATATCCCAAATTTCTCTTTCTCTCTTCTGGTTCTCCACCTAGCTATTACTGCATTCCCTATGCCATGCTCCCCATCCCTGTGACCATCTATCAACTACTAATTTGTACTTCTTTACCCCTTCACCCCATTCTCCTAGCCCCCGAACACACTCCCCTTTGGCCATCCCCAGATTATCCTCTATATTTGTGAGTCTGTTTTTGATTAGTTTGTTCGTTTTGTTCCTTTGATTCCACATATAAGTGAAATCATATGGTATTTATCTTTCTCTGTCTGACTTATTTCACTCAACGTAATAACCTCTAGGTCCATCCATGTCTTTGCAAATGGTAGGACTCCTAAATGCCCATCAATAGACGACTGGATAAAGAAGTTTTGGTTCATATATACAATGGAATATTACTCAGCTATTAAATTATTTTTTATGGAAATATAAGCATGTGAATTTAGAATACTGAGTTCGTGCTTACATATGAACAAAGAATTACCATTTTTTATCTTTAGATAAAATTGGTATATAAGTTTCAGGTGTACAATATTGTAATTTAACACTTATATACACTAAAAAGTAATCACAAAAAGTCTAGTTGCCATCCTTCACAAAGGGTCATCTTTTTGACCTGAAATTAAATTCGAACTTTAGTTCTTTTTCCAGTACTCTTAGGACACAAAATCATTGGCTGCTTGCTAACATGGCAGCATGGGATATAGGTTATGAATGTTGGATTCTGGAGCTAGAATGCCGGTTGGAATCTCAGCTCCATTATCATTAGCTTTGACTTTAGCAAGTTTATTAATCTCCTTGGCCTCAACTGTCTCTTCTTTAGGATGGAAATTCTTATTTTAAAGTTGGAACAGCCTACTTTATCAGGTTGTTCCAAAGATTAAATAAGATAATTTGTATAAATTATTTATCACAGTGCCTGGCATAGAGTAATAATTATGAAAGAGGTTTTTAAAAATTATTATTATTTCTATAATTATGTTTTTAAAATGTGAGTCAATTTTTAATCTTTCAGCTATTTCTATATGATTTCATAATATAACACCATCTGGCACATGAGAAAGAGGAAGCAGGTTCACAACAATACAACAATCATTTTATCTTTAAACAGTTTAAATCACAGAGCCACCCAGCCCTGCAACTGGACACATTTAGAAATTCCCTTCTCAATCCTAAAGAAAGAGTTGGAGCATTTTACACTTAAACAAACAAACAAAAACAACTGCTGAGTTCAAACTCCCTAGATAGTATTTTCTAAGCAAAATTCTTATTTTCATTTATGATGTATAATTTGGATTAGAAATCAGGCAGCAGATCAGTTTATTAAGAGAAAAATAAACTATTTGGGAATCAGCCTAATAATGACAAGGTAAGATTAAGATAGGAAAAAAAAGGAATTTTTTATAATCCTCTTCCCCAGCCTGAAAGGTAATCAGAACATTAATATCATTTGAAAGAAAAAAAAAAACTAGGCATGTTATGGGCATTGCTCTTTTTGCAATTAAACTTATATGCTATTAATTCAGACCTGCTGTTGTAGAGTCCCTCAAATTTAAATTAATGATTTGATAATGACATAAGGGACATATATTTTATTCATAATAGTATTCAACAGTTATCTCCTTCTGTTATTGTAAATAGTCATGAAGATACAGATCAGAGCGATCTCAGGAAGCAAAAAATTCAAGAAAATATACAAACATTCAAATATGCAAAAAATTCAAGAAAATGGGCCTGATGCCTCCCTAAGTACCTTAATACAGTCTTAAAGATAAAAATAAGTGTATTTCCATTTAAAATTTAACATATTTTTATGTTTGGATTACCTATTATAAGTAACTGAAACCACAAAGACCTAATGTCATTTCAAACTTGATTATATACAAGTCACATTACCTTCACCAAAATGTTAAATATCAGAACAGGTAGTATTTGAGTATAACAGTACTCTTCAATAACTTCTGAATTATAGCAAAAAAAAAAAAAAGCTTATTTTTATGATGTACATAAGCAAAGTTTTAAAAAAAAAAATTGACCAGTGAAGAGTCTAACCTTGAAAACCTGGGAAGATCAGAGTTCACCAAAGCCCAAAGATCGATGTTAGCAGTATCAGACATCACACAGTACAAAATGAGATTATGAGTTAGAAGTGGTTCACATTGTAGCACAAGTTAAACAATAATCTTTGCCGGCATTTTTTATTTCTACAGTGTATTCAGTATGCAAACAGAAACATACAGGAGTATAGAGAGCCAAACATTTTCAAATAAGCTGCTAGTTTTCATTAATTAAAAAAATGGAAAATTCTACTGAAGACATCATGTTAACACTGCTACTGTGGTTCTAAAGTTTAGCATCTCAAAACATTAAAATTGGCAAGATAGTACCGTTTCACTGATAGCCTTTCATTCCTTTCACAAAGGGTTAAGTTTGGATAACTGTTTAAATTTATCTTGGCTTCTATCATCCTTTAGTAAAAACACAAGGTGCAAATTTCTTGATATATTCAGACTGCTCCAAGGATATATAATTAATTTAAAGGCCTCATTAGACAAAAATACAAATATCACAGATAAGAAGTATACTATGGCCATTACCAACTACACTGCTGCTTGTCTTCATTGAAAATCATTCTATGAAGCCACATTCTGATATTTTTCATAATTCATCGAGAGGCTTTCTTTTGTACCTTAGTACTAGCAATAAGCTACTCAAAGAGAAAAAGCCAGTATACATTTGTTTACCATTGAACTTGAAAATAGTCAAATTTTCCAAAGATGTGAAGACCATCAGTGAAGGGGTGATTTTAAATATTTCGGCATGCAATATTCCACCCCAAACCACAGAAAATGTCACTTTTATTTTATTATTATTCTATGCACATATTAAAACAGGTTATTAACTATTAAAAGAAGGATCATTAAATAAAAAGATTTAAAAACCTACAAATAGAGCTCTTGGTTAATATGAATTAATTATAAACACAATTTCCTTTTCTTAAAAGTCTTGCTATGATTTATAAACACTGAAGTTAGCAGAAAAAATATATTGTGCTAGAGTACTGCATCCTAGGAAATAGAAGACCTAGGATCTATTTTTGGCTCTACTATTTACATCTATGGGATTTGGGGCAATTCAATCTCTGTGAGCTTGTTTTCTCTCCCACATAATGGGAATAGTGGTGTTTGCCCTAACGTCCTTTACAGAGTTGTTTTAAAGATCAAATTCAATTTTTAAAATATTGACCTGATATCTGCTATGTGCAAGATGCTACAGGGGAGACAAAGATTAGATAGATACAAACTCTGCCTTCTAGAAGCTTACAATAAAAGTACAGTACATGATATAAATGGTTGCATGTCATAAATATAAAACATTACCATTACTGCCTTGTAATACAACTTTTAAAGCATTTTATAATTTGAAATTCAGAAAGCTAAAAATTGGCTTCTGTTTGTTTAGTTTCTACATTACATATAGTACATTAACTCAAGACAACACTTTGAGCAGAGTCTGGCCACACATTTAGTTAAATAAATTAGAATTCTCACCTAAGATAATTCAGAGTTTGAGTAAAAACGTTTTACACATGTATTTGATACAGAAGAACCAGTATCAGAACTCTTAGAAATATAGGTCATTGAAATATATATTTCAGTCTGAGTAAGTAACAAGGAAAACTTTGAGATAATATTATAGCAAAATTTCTAAGACTTTACTTTCTAAAAGGTAACATTTTAATGAGTTATATGCCAAGTCAATTTTGTACATGAGGCTCTCAATCCATTTTTTTAAATGACCTAACAAAGTTGAACTGAAAAACAAAATAAAAAGCTGAAGTCTTGTACATATGTGGTAAGTAAAGATAAGGTGATGATTTGATTAGTAAATTTTAAATCCAGCTTCCGCTTAAGGTTGCAATATTCAACTGTTGCAAAGAGAACACTGCGGATACCAGGTTACAATAACTATGTAATTTAGAGTGCATCCGTTAAATAGGAAGTTGTCAAATCCATTTTAAAGTAATGAGGCTACTTTCCTTTTTCTTCTTTGAAACAGCCTCAGAAGAAAGCAATCTTCTAGCTAATAATAAAGTCTGGAAGTGATCAAGGCAACAGACTTCTATGCAAGTCATATAGGGAGGACTCAAAATTACCTCAAAGTATACCCTAGTCTTCTCTTTATCTTGGCAATAACATGCACTTGTCTTAATCTTTTTGATGACATCCATTTAGGTAAAACACAAGAAGCAGTCAGTAGAGATTGACAGGGATCTAGAGGTAACGGAAAACAACAAAGTGGAGGCAAGGCCCATTCTACTATGGCTAACAGTCTCCTAAAATGGCAGAGTAGCTTTGCTCCATCACTTACCATATTTATAACTAGAATAAGAGGCCATATCATACATCATGCCATACAACAGCTTTTTTGGAAGGATTATATGTGTTACTAGTAGAACAGATACTTAACTGAGCACTGCGGAGCCCTGAGTCAAATTCCCAGCTATGCCAGTAACTAACAATATGACCCTGAGTGAGCTTCTTTACCTCTTTGGACTCCACTTTTCTCATATGTAACACAGACACTTTCCTTGACTAAATTCCTACAAGTCCTTTTCTCAACTAGGCTTCATCCTTGGGTCCTGTCTTTGGTCTGCTGAGTTCAGTTTTAGCAAGAGCCCTGCTAAGTCAATTTAGGAGTCCCCCTACCCTTGATATCTAATCAAGTTCCCCGTCCCCCATCCTTAATATCTGTCTTTGGTCTGCCTTTAGCAACAATTCTATTAGGCCAGTATAGCAAGAATCTGCCTACCTTTGATGTCTCTTCTTAGTAATTTTTTACTCCCTCATTCTGCTAGTTGACTAAATCTTCATTTGTCCTTGTACTATTCAGAGTTGAGCTCAGTCTCTCTCCCCTATTGCAATAGCCTTGAATAAAATCTATCTTGCCACCTTTAACAAGTATCTGGTGAGTAATCTCTTTGACAACTATTAAACTTAGGTCCCTTCAATACTGGATACTCCATGGTTCTAAGAAATATTGGGTTTGTGGGTGAGTAAGAAACTAGGGAATCAATTCAGATAAAGATAGATGGCTTCCTAAAAAGAATCTTGAAAAATTATGAATTTTAAATTCATAAGAAGACAGAATTTCCTGTCATTCCCAATAGCCACTCAGGAGTATACATTTTCCCCTTGTAGTTCCTCCTTAGAAATTTGAAAATTTGAATAATAGTAAACTTTCAGATATTTGTGGGTGCTTTTTACTCCTGATTAGAACATCTTTCACTATAAATCAGCAATTGTCCTTTGGGCAGCTCATGGTAACTGTTCTTTGGTGTATACTGTGTACATCTATGATGACAATAAGATTAAGAGGCTTCTAATATGTAGGTTGCATTGATTTATTTTTACTCTGTGCCTATTAGTCCATTTTTATAGCAGTAGAATTTAGAACTTTGTGACAACCCAAAATGTGAAGATGGCATGGTCTGAAAAATTACAGGAGGTATGGCAAGTCAAGATTTGCATATTTGAGAGATCTGTAATACTGCTGTTTAAAGGACAATGCCCTTTTGAAAGATAATTTAATTTCATTTACTTTATCAGATATAAGGCAAAAATTAGAAATATACTCTACTCTAAAAGTAAAGGTAAAATATTATACAATAGATTTATGGATACTATAAATTTTCAACTAAAATGATGCAAATATATGATTTTAAAACGTTAAATTAGTTTTCCCAATTAAGTAATTTTGAGTTCTTCCAATAGATAGAAATACGACACTACATGTTCCTGACAACTTTCAGAGATAGATCAACATGTAAGAACTGAATTGGCATACATGTTCTTAAAATATATTCAAACACTTGAAAACACCAGGTATAGGTATATACATATATTTGTATATATAAATATATATACACATACTTATAAAAATATAAAAATATAAAAAAGTTTCAAACTTCATGCAGTTACTACTTTAGAGTTAAGGCGCTAACCTGTAGGACCTGGATAGGGATCAAAGTTCACCAAGGCCCAATGTCATCATTAACAAAAAGGAAAAACAGCAAAATTGTTAGAAATATCAAGAAACTAAAGCATTACACAAATTTCTTTAGCTAAACTTTAATTCAATAAAAGAATACTCTAAAAGTTCATTTTCATGCATCTGTTATCACCACTAAAATAAAACCAAATTATCACCACTAAAATAAAAACAGCACATATGACATATTTTGAAAGTCCAAAAATCATTTTTATAATAATCATTACTATGAGCTAAGATAAAAAAAAAAAACAAAAAACAAATTCTAAGAGCAATTGGGTTTAAAAGTCAATTTTAGTTCGTAGTTTATGAAAAAATTGAGAACACTCATCAGGTGTTCTTCATCTGGCTACTTCTGTTATTATTTCTTTAGAAATTACTTTTTTAAACATAAATATGTCTTTATGTTGACATATTTCAAAGTAATGTTCAACAGTGAGCTCCATTAATGGTAAGAACAAATAATCACAGTGCTGATTAAAATATAAAACAGGATAATAGTTTGGTTTATTTGAATTATTGCATGCATAACCAAGCAAGATATTTGTATCAATTCTTTACATTATATGCAAGAGAGTTAACATGGCTGAGAAGATTTTCACTGGTTTTCTTCAATAGTAGGCCATGGTAAAACTTTAAATAACACCCTCTAAAAACAGTCAAGTCAGATCAGATAAAATCTGGTTTTGAAAATGATCCTCGGAACACAGTATGTAATCTCATTTAATTCATGTTTTTTGGAGTATATTTTATAAAAATTAACAATGGTTTCAGAGTTATGGTAATTTAAATGGAAATTTTCATTTTTTAAATACAGTTAAAAATGAGTCATGGACTTGACTTTCAAAATCAAGTTTTGTTTTGTTTCTTAGATTTTCAATTTTTTAAATCTATGAAAGCCACGGTTTCAATTACCAGAAATATAAAAATTGAATATCGTCTCAAAAATCTGTTAATAATCTGTTACCAGTGATTGGGCTCAGCGACATTAATTCAGGATGAAAATAAGCATTTCCAAACTTAGTAGAAATGACAGAGCACAGACGTAAAATGAAAAGTGAACACTTGATGCAAAATTGAGACTACTAGAGCAGTTAACACAAGACAAATGAAGTATAGACATGAAGGTGGTATGAAGAGATCACTATTCAATTTAATCATGCTGTGATATTGAAGATAAATTTGATTGCCAACTTCCTAGAGACGGTAAAAAATTTTATTGTGCTTGGTGACATTTGCTGACAGTACGATAGAACCATAGCAAAACTTGTGGTATGGACCACAAGCATCTATTCAGTGATCACTAAAATGATTTCTGTGAGGACATGCTGAGAAGCTCACATTAAAAATGCATATGGTATTTTGCTGCCAGGTTATCAGTCTAGCTTTACATTTAATAATAATAATAAAAAAATGAATAAATCCACTATTTCCTTTTTTCCTCCATGTTGGTTTGTTTTAGTTCAACTCTAAGAAAATAATAAAAAGTATTACTGAAAAGATTTATTAGACGCCATGGAAATGGATGGAGCTAGGTGTAAACCAAGCAATTTACTTATAAGAAGTTTTTCGATTATAGATTCTAAAGTTCTAAAGACTGAATAACGTGCCAGCAAGATGAAATAAATGGACTAATAAAGAGACCATTCCCCTACTACTCATGTACATACCTGGTCTCCCAGGAGGACCTTGGGGCCCAGGACTGCCTTTAGGGCCTTCCAGAGCTGGACCTGGAGAACCAGGAGGGCCTGGGGGACCCTGCACACCAGGGAAACCCTGAAAGCCTGGTTCACCCTTTGGACCTGGTAGGCCAGGGTTTCCTGGAATGCCAGGTAATCCTCCATCACCCTTTTGACCTATGAAAGCAAAGTGACATTAGCAAACACATTAAATGATATTGAGTATTAGGCTTGCCGGTAAGGTTAAAGCTATTCACACTTATTAGAACATCTAATGGAATATACTAAGGTTATTTCTATATCCTACCAAATTCCCAACACATACAAAAAACTCATTCTTCCTATTAAATATATCTTTTTTTAGAATGTTTACTAAAGTATGTATAGAAGTATAGAAACAATAATAGCTTACATCCTAAAAGATACCCTTTGTATTAGGACACAGAGCGATTATCACATGACCAGTAGCTGTGAGGAAAAAAAGAGAAAAAAACTAGAAAAGAAGAAAGTACCTGCAAGAATGGGTTAAAGATGTCTGGAGGAAATTCTTAAAACAAATGTTTTGAGACTAATTTTGAGACTAATGGAAGATACAGATCTTCAACAGTTTCTGTGTGTCCCTGAAGACAATTCTATCCAAGATTTAGACTCACAATCCAAATGAACCATTCTCAACATTTTTCTACATCACCAACATGTCTGAACAAGATATATCAGTGGCATATTAAAGTAACAATTTTCATATTGAGATCATGGAAAGGATATCGGAGACATGTGTATGGTTTGAAAAAAGCCTCCATAGAATAGGCAATGGTCATTTGAGAACATAAATACACACACCTGTACAAACATTTAATCATTCAATTAACTATTTGGTGATTACAATGAAAGTAAGAACATGTGAGTAAAGGTAGATGTGCGTGCACACATACCCATACAAGATGCAAGACACATACTAAGATGGAGTTTTCAAGAGACATTTTTATTAGTAGTATGTATGTCTAGAGTTTCCTTGTATTACTTTTGTTTTGTTTCCATGGGGGGTGAGGACAGTGTTTTCTTTTCTAGCTAAAAGAGTTTTAAAAAATTAGTGAAATCTACCTTTTCCTACAATTTTGTTTTCTTTCTTTATTATTTCCTCAGCCTTTATTTATGAAGTTAATGAAGATACCTATATGTAAATTTCCTTAAGAATGCATTTATATAATATGACTCCTCATACTAAATTGCTAATTAAGAGCTGCTTTAAGACATAACTCTAGCTCTGAGTTTTCTGGGGTTACATTTGCATCTTACAACAACAAATGGTAGAGATAAAAAAATAAATGTACTGAAGAATATTCTCTATTTATGGATTTAGTTAGCATGTTTTATTAAAGTTTACCAGAAAGTCCTGGGAGTCCAGGGGGTCCTGGGATTCCAAAGCCTGGTTGACCTGTCAGAGGATAAACCAAAAACTCTCAAATAGATAATAATGAATGAAACAAGGACAAATTATCTTATGATTATTTAGGTTTTTATTAAATGCTACAATGTATACTCTATGAAACATGCAGAAGATTTATTTCCAACATGGAACTACAATTCTTATATGAGAAAACTATATACACATATATTCTACTTGTGATGAGTGTTATCTTTACATACTTATGTCATATGAATATATATATATACGTATATATATATATATACATATATATATATACGTATATATATATATATATATTTGGAATATAGATTGCAT
>NW_024348527.1:710092-712831 GCF_902729225.1 Pteropus medius
TAATGAAAGAAGGTCATCCAGAAAACTTGATAAAAGTTGGGTAGCTTCTTGACATAAAATTTGGGCAAGAAAGGATATAGAGTTTTTCATAAGAGGGAAGCAACTCGATCTATAAATATGAGGTAATACTTTCAGGACAGAGTGGAAAAATGCAATTAGGAAGGGAAAATTGTGTGGTAGTTTAGAGGGTAAGAAGAAACATATATTTTCATTGTGGGTAAAAAGGGGCAAAAGTTAAAATAGACAAGGACAAATTAGAAAATTAAAACAATAAAAAATACAGCACCTGGTTCACCCTTCTGTCCAGCTGGCCCAGGAATACCATCTTGACCTGGTTTGCCTTTTTCACCTGGAGGCCCCGGTGGCCCAGGATGACCTCCAGCACCTAAAGAACAGAGTATGCAGGTTACACCTATTTTTCCAATTCCTTTTCCCTTCCATATTCCCCATTCTTGCCATAACAGCTTCAAATAGTTCTATCCAAAAGACAAAAAGTACCTTTGAGACTCTTAAACTATGAAATGTTATGAAAAAGAAGCATAAAAGAAATAAAGGATAATGAGAATAAAGAATAGCCTTATTATCCATTCATTATCCAAAAAGTTTGTTTCTCTCTCTCACTCTCTCTCTCTTCTTTTTTTGGTTTCTCATTTTAATCTAGCTTTAGAATACCCAAGAAAGTAAGGTGTGGAGGTGGGATGGGGTGCATTACAGGCCTCATATGGGGCCAAGACAAGTGATTTACTTTATAATTTAGGAAACAAATAAATATGCTACATCTTGCTATTCTAAAAAAATCAGACTTTCTATCTAATATAATAGGATACTTGAAACAACTTCCTGGAAAAACTGAGCCCAAAAAATAAGGTCCCAAAATAATAATTTTAAGTAACTTTAATTGAGTTGTTCACTTTGTACCTACCAAGTAGTGCTAAGTGAATGATCACCCTATTTCTTTGTCTTGAAAATGTTCACAGCCTACTGAAATGATTTGACTTTCTCAAAATGAACATAGGGCTTAGTTTTACAGAACAGCAAAACCTTATTTTTCATGCTTACCTATAGGACCAGGTTCTCCTGGAAGTCCAGGGTTCCCAGGAGGACCATTAATACCTTTTGGTCCAGGAAGGCCTGGGATTCCTAGAGTAAAGAGCTCAATTGAATAAGAAAAAGAAAAACTGCATTGCTTTGGGAGCTATAATTCAAATTTACAATTTATAGTGATAGCATAGAAACAGCAAAGAATAAAAACAAAACCCAAAAAGATGCTGGTGTTTGCTGGATATTTTAATTGGAATTTTAAGTTTTCTATTTAATTATCCAGAGGCTCTCATTATTATAGATTTATAATAAATTACCACCATATTACACTAGTAGAATTGATAGGATTGAATTATATGAATATACCAAAAAAATTTAATCCATTCATCTATTATTGGACATTTGGTCAGGTTTTAGCTATCATGAAAATCTTTTCTATTTATGTAAACCTGGCCTACTTCCAGGTTTTGATAATTGTGGGTAATACTGCTATGAATATTTCTGTATTGGTATTTTTGTGGATGTCTCTCTTAATTTATATTAGGTGGATGGGAGTGGAACAGCTGAGTTAGAGTGGGTGTGTGCTGCATTTCCTTGAAACAAACAAACAGAAAAAAGCAACCTGCCAAAGCATATTACAATCACAATATTTGGGAATTCCAGTTGCTCCAGAACCTAGTATATCACATGGTGATATCAGTTGTTTTAATAAGTCATTCTGGTAGGTATGTAGTGCTAATTCATTGCAGTTTTAATTTGCATTTATCTGATGGCTAATGATATTAATCAACTTTACATGTGCTTAGTGGCCATCCATATATCTTCTATTATGAGATGTCTGTTCAAAAATTTTCCCACTGAAAAATAGTGGACTGACCAATAAAAAAGCAAGAGGTGTAGATTGGATCAAAAAACAAAATCCAACCATATGCTGCCTCCAGAAGACACTTCTCAGTTCCGAAGGCAAATATAGACTCTAAGTGAAATGGTGGAAAATGATATTTCAAGCAAATGGCATTCAGAGAAAAGCGGGAGTAGCGGTAATAATGTTGGACGAAAGAGACTTCGAAATAAAAAAAATAAAGAAAGATACTGGGGGACACTTCATAATGACAGAAGGAATCATACACCAAGTAAACACAACACTTATTGATATCTATGTTCCCAATCAGGGAGCGCCGAAATATATAAAGCAATTACTAACAGAACTAAAGGGAGAAACAGACCAATCACTATTGTAGTAAGGGACCTAAATACCCCACTGTTGGACATGGACAGATCATTCAAACAGAAAATCAATAAGGAAATAACATCCTTAAATGACGCATTAGACCAACTGGACATAATTGACATGTACAGAGCCTTTCATTCTCAAACAGCTGGTTATAAATTCTTCTCTAGTCCACATGCAACAATTTCAAAGAGTGGTGACATACTGAGAAACAGAGATAGCCTCAACAAATATAAGAGGGTTGAAATCTACCAACCATAACTTCTGATCCTAATGCTTTGAAATGGGAGATCAACTAAAAAGAAAGCAGGAAACCCCAAACACTTGGAGATTTAACAACATGCTACTGAAGAATGGCTGGGTCAGAGAAGAAATAAAAAGAGAGATCAAGAGATACATAGAAATGAATGATAAGGATAGTATAACATATCAACACTTTTGGGACAAGGCATAAGCAGTCATAAGAG
>NW_024348527.1:715104-758167 GCF_902729225.1 Pteropus medius
AAAACCCAAGCATATGCTGCCTCCAGGAGAAACATCTCAGCTCCAAAGGCAAATATAGACTCCAAGTGAACGGGTGCAAAATGATATTTCAAGCAAATGGCATTCAGAGAAAAGTGGGAGTAACGTTAATAGTGTTGGACGAAAGAGACTTCAAAATACAAAAATAAAATAAAATAAAATAAAGGAAGATACTGAGGGACACTTTATAATGATAAAGGGAATCATATACCAAGAAGATATAACACTTATTAATATCTATGCTTCCAATCATGGAACCTCGAAATATGTAAAGTAATTAGTACCAGAACTAAAGGGAGAAACAGACCAAAACACTATCGTAGTAGAGGACCTAAATATCCCACTGTCGGATATGGACATATCATCCAAAGAGAAAATCATAAGGAAATAACATCCTTAAATGATACATTAGACCAATGGAACATAACTGACATTTACAGAGCCTTCCATCCCAAAAGAGTTGTTTATACATTCTTCTCTAGTGCACATGGAACATTCTCAAGAATTGAGCACATACTGAGAAACAGAGGTAGTCTCAACAGATATAAGAGGGTTGAAATCTACCAACCATAACCTCTGATCCTAATGCTTTGAATCTGGAGATCAACAGTAAAAAGAAAGCAGGAAATCCCAAACACTTGGAGATTTAACAACATGCTACTGAAGAATGGCTAGGTCAGAGAAGAAATAAAAAGAGAGATCAAGAGAGACATAGAAATGAATGATAAGGATAGTATAACATCAAAACTTTGGGGACAAGGTAAAAGCAATAATAAGAGGAAAGTTCATATCATTACAGGCTTAGCTCCAAAAACAAGAATGAGCCCAAATAAAAACCTAACACTTCATCTTAAAAAAACTAGAAAAGGAAGGACAAATGAAGCCTAAAGTCAGCAGGAGGAAAGAAATAATCAACATTAGAGCAGAAATAAATGAAGTTGAATACAAACAAACGAACAAACAAACAAACAAAAAAAAGTAGAAAAAATAAATGCAACAAAGAGCTGGTTCTTTGAGAAGATGAATAAAATTGACAAACCCCTGGCTAGACTCACTAAAGGAAAATGAGAAAGGACACAAATAAACAAAATCAGGGATGAAAGGGGAAATTAAAATAGACATTGCAGAAATACAAAGGATCATACAAGAATACTATGAAAAAGTATATAACATCAAATTTAATAACTTAGAAGAAATGGACAAGTACATAGAAATATCCGACTTTCCTTGACTGAATCAAGAAGAGCTGGAAAATCTAAATAGACTGATCAGCAGTATGGAAATTGAAATGATCATCAAAAACCTACCAAAAAGTAAAAGTCCAGGACCAGATGGCTTCACCAGTGAATTCTACCAAACATTCAAAGATTTAATACCTATTCTCCTCAAACTCTTCCAAAAAATTAAAGAGGAGGCAATACTTCCCAACTCATGTTATGACTCCAATATTAACCTGATACCAAACCTGGTAAAAGTAACACAAAATAGAAAACTACAGACCAATATCTCTTATGAACACAGATGTAAAAGTCCTAAATAAGATACTAGCAAACTGAAGACAGCAACATATTAAAAGGATTATACACCACAATCAAGTGAGCTTCATCTCAGGGGAACAGGCATGGTTCAACATATGCAAATCGATTAATATGATACACCACATAAACAAATTAAAATCTAACATATGATAATATCAATATATACAGAAAATCCTTTGACAAGATACAGTATTGATTTATGATTAAAACAGTTAATAAAATGGGTATCAGGAAGAAAGAATCTTTATACAATAAAGGCCACATGTGACAAACCCTCAGCCAACATTATACTTAATGGTGAAAAACTAAAAACCTTCCCTCTAAGATCAGGAACAAGGCAAGGCTGTCCACTGTCGCCACTGTTATCCAATATAACATTGGAGGTCCCAGCAAGTGCAATCAGACAAGAGAAAGATACAAAAAGCATCAAAACAGGAAATGAAGAAGTCAAACTGTCACTATTTGTGGATGACATGAAAACCCAAAAGCCTCTACAAGAACAGTACTAGAAACAATAAGCGAATACAGTAAAGTTTCTGGATACAAAAATAACGTTACTGGATACAAAAAGTCCATAGCATTCTCATATTTTAATAATGAATTGTCAGCAAAATAAATGAAAAAATAATTATTTTTACAATTACTACAAAAAGAATAAAACCCCTTGAAATAAGTGTAATGAAGATCTTGAAAATCTAAGCAGACTGATCAGTATTATGGAAATTGAAATGATCATCAAAAACCTACCAAAAAGTAAAAGTCCAGGACCAGATGGCTTCACCAGTGAATTCTATCAATCATTCAAAGAAGATTTAATACCTATCCTCCTCAAACTCTTTCAAGAAATTGAAGAGAAGGCAATACTTCCCAACTCATTATATGAGGCCAAAATTACTCTGATACCAAAACCTCGTAAAGATAACACAAAAAAAGAAAACTACAGACCAACATCTCTCATGAATACAGATGCAAAAATCCTAAATAAGATACTAGGGAACCTAATACTATAACATGTTAAAAAGATTATACACCACAATCAAGTGGGCTTCATCCCAGAGGCACAAGGATGGCTCGACATACTCAAATAGATTAATGTGACACACCATATAAACACATTAAAATGTAAGAGTCAGATGATCATATCAATAGATGCAAAAAAAGCCTTCGACAAGATACAGCATCCATTTATGATCAAAAACACTTAACAAAATTGGTATAGAAGGAAAGTACCTTAACATAATAAAGGCCATCTATGACAATCTCTCAGCCAACATTATACTTAATGGTGAAAAACTAAAAACTTTCCCTCTAAGATCAGGAACAAGGCAAGGCTGTCCACTATCACCGCTGTCATTCAATGTAACATTGGAGGTCTTAGCGAGTGCGATCAGTCAAGAGAAAGATATAAAAGGCATCCAAATAGGAAACTAAGAAGTCAAACTGTCTCTATTTGCAGATGACATGATTCTCTATAGAGAACACTCTAAAGAGTCCACAAGAACACTACGAGAAACAATAAGCAAATACAGTAATGTTTCTGGATATGAAATCAACGTTAAAAAATCCATAGCTTTCCTATACTCTAATAATGAAGTGTCAGAAAAAGAAGTGGAAAAAATAATTCCTTTTGCATTTGCAATAAAAAGAATAAAATACCTAGGAATAAATTTAACAAAACATGTGAAGGACCTATATAATGTAAACTACAAGAACCTATTAAAAGAAATCGAAGAAGATACAAAGAAATGGAAAGATATTCTGTGTTCTTGGATTGGAAGAATCAACATAGTTAAAATGACCATATTACCTAAAGCATTATACAGATTTAATGCAATCCCCATCAAAATCTCATCAACATTTTTTTTTAAAGAAATAGAACAAAAAATCATCAGATTTGTCTGGAAGCACAAAAGACCCCGAATTGCCAAAGCCATCCTGAGAAAAAAGAGCAAGGCTGGAGGCATCACTCTGCTTGACTTCAAATTATACTACAAATTGACAATAATCAAAACAGCATGGTACTGGCAAAAGAACAGACACACAGACCAGTGGAACAGAATCGAGAGCCCAGAAGTAAACCCTTCTATGTTCTTTCAATTGGCTTACTAATCTGTCTCAATGTGATACAGATTAAAAAGAGAAAATAACCAAATTTAATTACATATGGAAATACTATACACAGGATAGAGTCAGAAACCTCACATATATGAGAGGTTCAGAGACAGAAAGGTAAAATGAGGTATATATGACATCTTGAGCGGAGGAATGAGATAAGGCACCAGAGGCTTTCGAGGGGAGGAGAGTAGTTTGCAGGATGATAAGAAGAGCAGATGTTCAGTAATTAGATGTTTGCCCTGCTATATAGATAGGCCATAATAAGTTTTTTTCTGGTAATAATTCTTATCATGGGCAAGGCCCCCAATTTAAATTCTTTAAGAGAGAAGTAAAAGTTTCTTTTGAGCCTGAAGGGTCTCAATTGCCATCAGCTGAAAATAATCCATAAGCCAAAGTGGCACATCTTGGGGAGGCCTGTTTTGAACCCCTTCAAGTCCCAAATTGGAAATAACACAAAAGTCCATCAATAGGAGAATGGGTAATTGATAATAGCATATTTCTTCAATGGAATATTACAGAGCATTGATAAAAAATAAACTACTGACACATGCAACAAGATAAATGAATCTTACAGCCATAATGGTGAGTGAAATCAGCCAGACACAAGGATATATATTGTATGATTCAATTTACATGAATTTTAAAAACAGGCAAAATTAACTAATGGTGACAGAAGTCATAGTAGTAGTTACCTGGGGGAAGGGGTTCACTGTAAACTTTATGGTGTGAAGGAACTACTTTATATCTTGGTATGTATGGTGGGAACATGGATATATATGTGGCAAAAACTCAGCCTTGTACACATTACTGTATTTATATTATACTTCAATAAAAAGGTTAAAGAAAAGATAACTAAAGACCCATCCCATCCATGCCACTGTGCACTCCAAATTAAACAAAAAAATGAATACAAGCATAAACAGAGCATGTACTCTAACAATCTAGTCCAGGCTACTTACTTGACTAAGTCTCTTTGCTTACATGACTCAGTCTTTGTCATCTGAATGAACTGTATAATTGTTCTACCAACAGCCACCCATTGTGTGCCTGAGTACAACTTTCTAAGAGAATCAGCAGTAGGCTAGGGCTTGGCAATGAACATTATCACTTTTAAAATAGTAAGGCCTCTTAATTGGCTTGTGGTTAGCAGTCAAAGATTGAAAAATACCCCACCAAACAGTCTCAGTGCCCATAGGATTTTGTCCTGCTGAGTTGGTAATACTCATTTTCGTTTTATACAGGATGAAATTTGAGCAAAGGAAAGTTAAAGAGCTATTTCAAGATTATGTTGCTATCAGTATCTGATTGGGAAATAGAATTAAAATCTACCAAATAAGAAGTTGCTCTGTGATATGAATTAGAGAAGACAAGAAAGGAGAGAAGGAAACATTTATAAAACAAGGAATATTACCAGGAAATCCAGGAAGGCCTGATTGTCCTTTTGCTCCAGGGGTCCCTGGTAATCCGGGCAAACCGATATCTCCCACAGAACCTTTCATACCAGGGTTCCCTGGGTATCCAGGCAGACCAGGTTCACCCTAAAAACATGTATAAAAAATAAAACTGAAGTATCTCCATTACTTAAATTATATAACGAAGTATTATTAATAGAGCTTTTACTATATGTCAGGGACTCTGCTGAGCTCTTTACATAAATTGCTTCATTTTATCATAGCGATTCAGCTACTAAGCGGTGGAGTCTGGATTTGGATCTAAATAATTTGATTTCAGAATCTGTGACTGTCATCCTTAGTGTGCTACAATAAAATTCATTGCTTACAATAAATACGTCAAACAATAGCTACAGTAGTTCTTACTGCAAAAGGTTAATTTCATTGTAACAAAAAAAGGTCTATTAGTTCTTCAGTGAATATCTCAAATCCTATTTCCTCCATGTAGCCTTCTATGACAAAGAAAGTTTATCCTAGAAATTTAATGTAGGTTCTTATTCTGTCATGTCTATACTGGTTTCATATATGCATGTCTTGACACTTCAACTACACCGAAAATTTATTTGGGGTCAGAGACAATTCAAATATAACCATTTTTGCTCAATGAACATTTGCATTATGTTTTCTTCTAATAGAGCCTTAGAAAAATTCATACCCACTTTCACAATTAAAACAAGATTTTTCCCCAATAACAATGGAAACATATGTCATAACTTTATATCTACCAGTGTTCACTGCTCTGCTCATGATGACAATGACCTCTCCAATAAAGTGCTCATGTTCAATATTACCTACTGAATACTTCCTTCTTCATTTAGAACTTATGATTGTCTAGGCAAATAAGATACTCTGTTTGTTACTCAACTGCTTCTGCATTATAGTAAAAGCTTTTTAAACTAATGCCTTTTACATTCCATTAAAAAATAATAAAGAGTCATGGGCTAGGAATACATACATAGATCTATATGTGTATATATAGATCTCTCTCTCTCTATATATATATATATAGATCTCTATATATACATATATATATACATATATAGATATATATAATACACACACATATTTATATATGTTTGTCTGAATCTTTATAAATCAAACATCTAGCACATTTTTAACAGATAATAAGTATAAAAATTAAATTTTGGGTTGAATTTGTTCCATCTTAGGTATCTACACAGAAAAGCTTTGAGTTAAATATCATGATTCTTCTTTATATTCATGAACCAATGACATTTATATGCCAAAATAAAAAAAAAAAGAAGAAAATTCAGATATTCTCCTAATGGTAAGCATGAAATGCAGTAGACAAACTCCTGATTATTTATGATAAAGTATATGAAATTCTACAAATAACACCAATCTATAATTTCAACCAGCACTTGTTCCCTAATATAGTTCTTCCCAATACCCTATGGCCCTAATCCTTCAAACCAAGTAAACCATGAAAAGAAAGTAAATATTTCACTAGAGATACTAAAAAGGACTAAAATTTGCTAGTTTAACTTTTATTTAAGCTATTATTATTTATATCCATTTGTAGAGAAAAAAAAATGAGCTTCAAATAGGATAATCAAGAAGAGATATAAAAGAAGACAGTACTCAGAAAACCAACAAACTGATGAGGAATTCTGTAAATCACTCTGAGAATGGATAATTGTAATGTATTTACACTTCCAGCAAAAGCTAGACATGTCTGAGTACACTTTAACTGGAAATATCTACATTTGATCTAATGTCAGGCTTTGACATATTTTTAAATTTAGATATAATTGACTTATTATATTAGTTTCAGGTGTATAACATAATGATTTGTTATTTGTACATATCTGTAAAATGATCACCACAATAAATCTAATTAACATCTATCACCTTACATAGTCACAAAACTTTGTTTTTGTGATGAAAACTTTTAAGATTTACTTTCTTGGAAGAGAAAAAAATGGCATAGATGATAGAGGCTCTGTTCATCCTTCTGGTGACCAAATCAAAATTGTGACAGAAACAAGGAGGAAACAGCAAGGAAGATCACCTGGGATCTAGATGAAGAAGCCATGCAACTAGAGAGAAATCTAAGAAATCACCCTGCAACAACCGAAGGTAGGATGCAGCGAGGACTCGAGGCTGCCTGGTTCCGAGTGGCTGAGTGGGACAGAGGCTGTAGCAGCGGCAGCAGAGTCGGCACCTGTGGGTGCCTCTTAAAGGGGCTTTGTCCCCTTTAAGTGGACATTCCCGGTGATAGACCTGCTCGCTCTGAGCACCAGCACCACTTTAGCTGCGCAGGGATCATCAGGGACTTACAGGGGGGCACTGAGTTCTTGGAATGAAGGCCAAGGCAAGTCTTGCTCTGTACATAAGTGCCAGTGGTATCCATTGTTCCTCTGTTGAGCCCTCCCCACTTCCAGTGTTTGGACTCAGCACTACCATAGCAGAGACGTCATCAAATTGGATAACAGAGGTCGCTCCTCCCAGAGGATTCTCTGAAACTCTGCCTCCCCAAACTTGCACCCCACCCAAGCCACATCCAGGTGTGTCCTCTACAAGTCAAGTGCCCATTGCTGAGCAGCACCTAGACTCTCTCACTCTGGTGGCAGCTGACCATGGTTTCTGGTGAGGCCTCTTGAGGCGACTATAAGCACAGCATCTGTGTATTGCTTGCTGAAACTTAACAGGTGGCCCCAGAGGGGCAGAGGCTTGGACTAAATTTGGCCTGCAGCTGAATCTCTCTCAGGACTGTGCCACTGGACACCTACCACACAAAACCGCACTAATAAGACCGGGAGACTTAAGAGCTTTGCTTACTACATAGAGACTGACACAAAAAGGCAGCCAAAATGGGAAGAAAAAGAAGCAGAAACCATATGAGAAAAGAACAGAGATCCAGAAATAAGGGAGTCAAGCAATCTAACAGATGCAGAGTTCAAAACACTGGTTATAAAGATGCTCAATGAATTTAGGGGAAGTGTAGATGAATTCAGTGAGAACTTTAACAAAGAGATAAAAAAAAACATAAAAATGGAAATGGAAATAATAAAAGGAAACCAGTCAGAAATAAAGAACACTTATCTGAGATGAGAAGTATACTAAATTTAAGAAACAAAGTAAATAAAGATGAGGATCGAATGACCTATATAGAGGATGGGAAAGCCAAAGACACAAAATCAGAATGAAAAGTAAAAAGAAGCCAAGACTATAATAATAATTTAAGGAGCCTATGGGACACTATTAAAGGTCAAAATATCCATGTCATAGGGTACCGGGGGGAAAAAAAAAACCAAGAAGCTGAATAGCTATTTGAAGAAAAAAATGATGGAAAACTTCCACAAGCTGGTGAAGGAAGTAGACATAAAACCCCAGGAAGCTCAGAGAGTCCCCCAAAACAAGAATCCAAAGAGGCCTACACCAAGACACATCATAATTAAAATGCCAAAGGTTAACTACAAAGAGAGAATCTTAAAAGCAGCAAGAGAAAAGCAGTTAGTTACCTACAAGGGAGCACCCATAAGACTGGCAGCTGATTTCTCAAAAGAAACCACACAGGACAGAAGGGTTTGGCACAAAATATTCAACGTGATGAAAACCCAGGATCTACAAACAAGAATACTTTATCCAGCAAAGTTATCATTCAGAGTGGAAGGACAGATAAAGAGCTTCCCAGACAAAAATAAGCTAAAGGAATTTATCATCACCAAGCCAGTATTACAGGAAATGTTGGAGGGACTTCTTTAAGAAGAAAGTATATGTATTAAAAACAGGAATAAAGAATGAAAATAACTACATTCCTATCAAGAAGTATCTCAAATGGAAAAGAATTAAGTGCTCCAACCAAAAGACAGGGTGGCCGAATGGATAAGGAAACAAGACTCCTACATATGCTACCTACAAGGGACACTTCAGATTAAAAGACACCCACAGCCTAAAAGGAAGGGGATGGGAAAAGATTTTGCCTTGATGGACCTAGAAGGTATTGCGCTGAATGAAATGGGTCAGAGAAAGACAAATACCGCATGATTTCACGTATATGTGGAATCTAAAGAACAAAATCAATAATAACAACAACAAAAGCAGAAATAAACTCATACATACAGAGAATATTTAGAGGGATACTATATGGGAAGGGGTTGAGGGGATGAAAAAAAGGGCAAAGGGATTAAGAGGTACAAATTGATAGTTGCAGAATAGACATGGAGATGTAGAGTAGCATGAGGAAGATGGTTAATCATGTAATAAATATGTAAGGGAGAAGATGGGTAGTAGGTTTTGTGGGGTGATCGCTTTATGAGTTATGTTGTTCTCTGATCACTATGCTATAAAACTGAAACTGGCATATTATTGTATGCCAACTATAATTGGAAAAAACCCATTGAATTGTACAATGTAAATATAAGCAACTAATTGTGTATTATTTCAATAAAGACGAAAAAATATTTACTTTCTTATTAACTTTCAATATACAAAACAGTATTATTAACTATAGTCATCACATTGTACATTACATCCCACTTATTTATTTTATAATTGGGAGTTTGTACTTTTTAATCTCCCTCACGTGTTTTACCCACCCCTCACTGCACTCCCTGCTTTTGGCAACCAATCTGTTCTCTTTATCATGATCTTGTTTTTGTTGTTGCTGTTGGGGGTGCTGTTGTTTTTCTTCTATTTATTCAATATAAATTCCAGGTATAAGTGAGATCATGGTGTATTAGTCTTTTTCTATCTGACTTATTCACTTAGCATAATGCCCTTGAGGTTCATCTATGTGGTCGAATGGCAAGATTTCCTTCTTTTTGTGGCTGAATAATATTTCACTGCATGTGTGTGTGTGCACGTGTGTGTGCATATTTACATACACACACAACATTTTCTTTATCCATTCATCCATCGATAGAAACTTAGTTTGCTTCCATATCTTGGCTAATGTAAATAACGCTGCAATGAACATTGGTTGCATATATCTTTTCAAGTTAATATTTTTGTTTTCTTTGGATAAATACCCAGAAGTAGAATTGCTGAATCATATGGTAATTGTATTTTTAATTTTATGAGGAACTTCTATATTGTTTTCCATAGGATTAGCAGCTATTTGGTCTCATCCAAAATGTCCACACTTAGAAGATGTCCCTGGGTTCAATAGCCCATGTTTATATTTCTACTTTGGGTTTACTATATAAAAATACTATCACATTTTATTGATTCAATAATTGTGTTGTGGTTGTATTTACAATAATAACTCTTCTTGCCTCAGTGGCCTAGCTGTTAATAGCATATGGGGTCAGGTAGGCAGGTCTGGGTTCAAATCTTTCAGAAAAGAGGGATTTATATTAACTATGGACCAAATGTCTCTATGGATGTTTTTGTACAAAACCAAATTTCAGTAAATTTCTTTTTCTTGCTTGATTGCTCTGGATAGAACTTGCAGTACTATGCTTAATAGGAATGACTAGAATATGCATCCTTGTTTTGTTCCTGATCTTAAAAACCTTTCAGCCCTTTGCCACTGAATATGATATTAGCTGAGGATTTTTCCCATATGATCTTTGTTATGTTTAGGTAGTTTCCTTCTGTTACTAATTTATCGAGTGTTTTTTTTTTTAATATCTTGAAAGGGTGTTGAATTTTGTCAAATGGTTTTCCACTTCAATTGTGATGATCATGTGAGTTTTTCCTTTCATTCTATTAATGTGATATATTGCATTAATGATTTTTTGTATATTAAACCATCCCTGCATTTTAGGAATAAATCTCACTTGCTCGTGGTGAATAAGCCCTTTAATATGTGGTTGAATTTGATATACTAATATTTTGTTAAAAATTATATCAATATACAGAAGGGATATTGGTCTGTAGTTATAGTATCTTTCTCTGTCTTTGGTATCAGGGTAATTCTGGCTTTATAGAATGAGTTTGGAAGTGGTTCCCTCCTCTTCTACTTTTTGGAAGAACTTGGCCTAACATATGGTCTCTTCTGTGGAATGTTCCACATTCCCTAAAAAAGTGCATACTCTGCTATTATAGGATGGAATGACTTGTATATGTCTGTTAGGTACAATTAATACTGCTCATTTTAAAAAATTGGTTTCTTTGCTTTCTTATTGAATTATAAGAATTCTTTATACATTCTGGATACAAATCTCTGGTATATAGTTTGCAAATATTTTCTTCCTTTCTGTGGATTGTCTTTCTGTTTTATAGAAGTAAAAAAAATAATATAGTCCAATTTATAATTTTCTTTGATTGGTTGTGCTTTTTGGTGTCAGAATATCTAAGAAATCACTAACCTTACGTAAGGTCATGAAGATTTAGTTATGTTTTCTTCTAACATTTTCATAGTTTTAGTTCTCATATTTAGGTCAATTATATACTTTGAGTTAATTTTTGTGTATGGTATGAGGAAGGAGTGCAAATTCATTCATTTGTATATAGATATCCTCTTAATCCGGCATCTTTTGTTAAAAAAGATTTTTCTTTCTTCTTTCTAATTGTCTTCACACCTTTGTTGAAAATCAACTGATCAAAAATGTATGGGTTTATTTCTGGACTCTAATCTATGCCATTGATCCCTATGTCTATCCTATGCCAGTATTACATAGTCTGGATTACTGTTGTTTTATAGTAAGTTTTGAAACCTGAAGGGAGAGTCCTCCAAATTCATTCTTTTATTATTTCAAGATAATTTTGACTATTTTCGGTTCAGTGTATTTCCATGAGTAGGATCTGCTTGTCAATTTCAGAGAAAAAGCAATCTGGGATTATGATAAGGACTGCTTTGAATCTGCAGAATGATTAGGTTTCAAGAAAGATTAATGGAGGTTAGAAACATTATGACATATTAAAAGAATGTTACCTAATAACTAGAGGGTATTATGTTGAATGAAATAAGTCAGACAGAGAAAGATAAATACCATATGATTTCACTTATATGCAGAATCTAAGGAACAACCACACACACACACACACACACACACACACACACACGCAAAAAGAAACAAACTAAACGAAAACAGACTCACAAATACAGAGAAAAAACTGGTGATTGCCAGAGGGGAGAGTCAGTCATTAGGGGGCTGGGCAAAAAAGGTGAAGGGATGAAGTACAAATTAGTAGTTACAAAACAATCGCAGGGATTTAGAGTATAGCATAGGGTATATAAGTCAATATTATTGTAATGGTTGTGCGTATTGCTGGATGGATGCTAGAGTAATTGGGGGGAAAACTTCATGGATTGTATAAATGTCTAACTTTTTAAATTTAAGAAATAAAGAAATAAGGGAAAAAATAAAAAATAAATAAAAAAAGAATTTTACAGATTCATAAGTTCCACAGGGTAAAATTAATAAGAGCTGTAGAAATCTTAGATCCCATCTAGGCCAGCCCTCTCATTTCAGAGATAAATACTATGTATAGAGTGCTTTAAAATTTACAAAGTGTTCTTTAAATCTAAATGAAGCCTCACTATAACTTTGTGAAATATGAAAGATAATTATTCTTTCTATTTTACTGGCAAAGTAATGAAGATGCAAAAGAACAAAGTGACTTACACAGCCATATAGACAAACTCAGGATTCAAATTTTCGCCTACTGATTCTCTGTCCAAGTTTTCACCCTATTATATTAATTATGCTTTTTGACTAACAAGGACACTCTCTCAAAATGTGATATCTGTAAAATGCTCATCTGATCTTTTACTACTATCCTTATTTCTTAACAATTCACTAATTATAGAATTATTTTCTTATGCTCAACATTCCCCAATTACACTTTTATGTTTCCTGAAACTTTTATTCTACTCTTCCTTTATAATATAGGCACTTCTTGTTTTGTATAATAGTATGAGACTATAAAAATGAAATGCAAGCTAAGCCGTATAAAAAGACATTAATAATCAATGGGAAAATATTATTGTTCCATGATCTTTAAAAGGTTTTCTAAGTACAATAAAATCCCTCTTTATATCAGTAATAAATGTATAGAGAAAAGTTGTATGCTGTTGATAAGATCGCTTTTACTAACACCCTTGGCTGTGTATCTAAAGTGTCTTAAATGGTGGCAGTGTCAACATCCTTATGGTTGGCTATTTCATCTATAACTCATTTACATTAGGTTTAAATTTTACTTCCAGTGTTATCACTTTTTGTTGTTTTGCTGCACTTTCATCTTTGTTGGTCAACTTCCCCTTTGATTATCCATTTTTGTTAAATTTCACATTGGTTTATCAATGAAAGATAAAGAAGCAATACAATTACTTTGCTGCCAGTGCATAAAAGGAATAACAGATTCATATATAACTGGAAAAATTTGAAAGAAGTGAAATGATTTTTCATTGATCATGATGCCCAGCTGTTATTGACATAGTGACTTATGGATGGAACAGCTAATATACTGGTAACTTAAATTTGAACCATGTTGTTGAGGACTGATGTTATTTAACTAGTGTGGTAACAAATTTGTGCATATCAGAACTGTTCAAAGCAAGGACTGCTTGTGCCTAATATTACTGACTTATAAAATTTTAATTTTTCAATGTGTCGCCATTCTAAGATAAAATAACACTATCTGAAAGAAGCAACAGTTTACTTTGAAGACATAATTTCCTTGTTTTATAAGCTCTGCAAGTATCTAAATTTAGTGTAGAATTTGCTTATCGAAATATACTTGTAGGCTGCATTAGAAACTTTAAAAGCTAGTCTGTTGCTTGAAGAGTTGAATATACTGAGTAAATTTTCCAACTGAAACATTTTCTCCAGTTGTCATTATAATTTCAGAGATTATGGTAATTTTGGTTCCATTATATAAATGTTAAAATCCACTCAATCCAGAAAAGAATATGTATGAAGAAATTTAGAAATATTTAAAAAAGAGATTTCAAATCAATGAGTAAAGAATGGAGTTTGTAATAAACAGGGTTGAGTGATCTGGATATATGTATTTGGGGGAAAAACATAAAAATAAAGTTAGTTCCTCATCTCACACAACATGCAGAAAAAATTAAATGGATTAAAGATGTAAATATAAAGAACAAAATCATATACAGGTCTATTTTTATCTTAGGATAGAAAAGTCTTCATAACAATTAGAAAACTATAATCCTAATCTTTCCTACCAAATGTGCTTCTCAAAATCTTTCTTATCTCAGTATGTAGCAATATCATTCTTTTGGTTGCACAGGATAAAAATTTTAGAGTCATCCTCGATATCTCTCTTTTCCTCATATTCCATACACGGATTTTGCTGGCTTGACTTGGAAAATATACTTAGATTCTGACCATTTCTTACCACTTTCACTGCCATCACTCTAATTGAAGGCATCAAATGTCTAGTCTGTATTATTTAAATAGTGACATAACTGTTTCCATCCACATTCCTCTATGATCTATTTCCAAAACAAGAGCTGTGATATTTTAAAAATTAAAGTATAATCATTTTATTCTTTCAACTCGCTCCCCATTTCACTCAGTACTGAAAGCCCTTGCTATGATTTACAAGGCCCTAGATAATCTATCCCCCATTACCAACCTGATCTCATCTACTACCTAGTTTCACCTCATTTGCTCTGCTTAATCCACACTAGCCTTATTTATGTTCCTCAGATATGTCAAGTGCACTCTCACCTCAGTCTTTTAATGACTCACTCCCTCACTGTATGAGGTCACTTGATCAATTGCTATCAGAGAAGCTTTCCCTTACTACCCTAATTTGAAATATAACAATTCTCAGCAATTCCTATTCCCAAGCCTTGATTTACTTTTGCCATACCTTCTAACATACTATAAACTTATTTATTTTGTTTATTTGTTTATTGACTAGATGTAAACTCCATGCAGGCCGTGAACCTATTTCATTCATGCTCCTATCTCCAGTACCTAAAACAGTACCAGGCACATTATACATACTCAGTAGATTTTTTTTTTCAATAAAAGAATGAGTACAAAATCCACCTATGTAAAAATTTTAAACTTCTACATGATGAAATACACAGTAAACATTGTTATAAGAAAAACAACTGACTGAGAGAAAATATTTGCAACACATATAATAGATAATGGGTGCATCTTTGTTATTTATAAAGTACTTCTACAAAGCAGTAGGACATACATAACCAAATCCCCTCCTAAAAAAAATGAAGCAGAGTTTGAACAGACAATTTCCTGAGAAGATATAAACATAAGCAATCTGACTTATAATCAGGGAAATTAAAATTTAAACAATGATACACTACTTTTTACCCATTGGTTTGATGAAATTAGGAATACAGATAATACCCAATATTTGTAAAATGAAGAGAAATTAGAAAATGTTTTACACTGATCAAGATAGTATAAGGTGGTAGAGCCACTTAACAGGAAAATTTGTCAGTAACTATCGCTATTTTAAAGGCATATATATGCTGGGTACCAGCAACTCTACTCAGATTTTATTCTACGGCGATGTTTACTAGACGATCTTAAGATATGTATGTAAGATATGGATAAGATCTTCAGTGCAACATATATTTATAATCATGAAAATACATAAACAACTTCAGTACTCATAATAAGTTACATTATTAATGGTTAACCCACACAAAAATAATATATAATAATTAAAGAGAATGAGGTACATACTTATGGACTGATAAGGGAAATAGCTAAGATTTACTAAGTTATAATAGCTAGGTCCATAGCAGATATATAGTATGATTCCATGTCTGTGAATAAAACCAATTCTGTTGCAGTGGTTTGCTTTTACTTTCTAAGGAAGAGTAATATAGATACACTGTTTAATTTCTGATTAATTTTTTTAATGTGAAAAAATATTAAATACATACATTTGGAAGATTGCAGCACCATTTCATGTATCAATAACAGGAAAAAATGCTTTCAATTATAATTGTAAAATGTACCTCAATATCAAAGATTTTAAATGTAAGTAATTGAGTCTTAAAATTAATATCTATCATATACATATGCATATATATGCATAAAAAAGCATTTTCCAGACAAGTACATGAGGAACTACTAAAAGTGGTTACCTGTAGATCTGGAGTATGTAAATGTGTGTAAATAAGACTTCTTGTTTACATCACTGATGAGAAGGGTCTTTTTACATCTCATTTCATACTGGTTGATTGATTTTTAAAATCAAGTTTATTTCTTACTAGTAATATACAAACTTAAAAAGACAAAAATTTAAGTGCACTTATCTTTTGATCCAGCAATTTCACTAATTTCACTTTTAGGAATCTATACAGTTTAATAAATAATTGTATGTGTGTATGTGTGTATACAATTAATAAATAATTGTATGTGTACACACATATTATTTGCAACAACATTGGAATATCATGCAGCCATTCAAAATAATATAACTGAAAAATAAAAAAAAATTAAAATAATGTATGACAGAAATTTATGATAAATAGAAAAAAGAAAGATTAAAATATATAAATGATAAAGCAACATACATAAGTGTGTGTTCTATGACTCTACATAATTACAATGTGCAGAAAAACCAAAATTCTGTGTGTATGTGTATGTGTGTGTATATATATATAAAGGGATTCAAATTTACACACAACTATTAACAGTAGACTTCTATGAAAAGGGGAATGGAATAAAGAAGATATTTTATGAAGGAGAGTTTTACTTTTACCCTTGATATATCTGTATTACTACTTTTAATAAAAACATGTATTCATGTATTATTAGTAAAATTTAAATTGAACACAAAAAATTAAGATTCATTTCAATAAACTTTACACTGTAAATCTGCAATTAATATGCAAAAACTTCTCTTGATTATCTCTTACAACAGGGGTCCCTAACCCCTGGGCTGCAGACCAGGTGGGTACCAGTCAGTAGCCTATTAGAAACAGGGCCACACAGTAGGAGGTGAGCTTCAGGAGAGAGAGTGAAGCTTCATCTGTATTTGCAGACACTTGTAGAGCTAGTATCACTGCCTCAGATCCACCTCAGATCATCAGGCATTAGATTCTCATAGGGCCAGTAGTTGCTGGTGCCCAAAAAGGTTGCAGACAGCTGTAAATTAACTGGGCAATCAAATTAAAGTCTGAATGATTAAACGATGTCATAAGACAAACAATTGACCGGGAGAAAATATTTGCAACATATGTAACAGACAGTGGATGCATCTCCACTGTTATAAGGTACTTCTACAGATCAGTAATATTTATTACCTTTTTACATGGAATCAATAAGTTATTAAATATTTGTTAAGTCTGATTCTAAAACAAATTCTAAATCTGATTGCTTGAGAAATACCATGAAAGTTTTCTCATTGACTAGGGGCATAGAGGGATATGTATAACTGTTTTTAGAGAACTACCTCAGATATGCAGTTACAAATACTACTACACTTTCATTAATTGCATGAGTTACTTTGTTTATAAGTCTCTTCAAATTAGTTAATAACAATAATTGGACACAGACCAACAACTGCATCGCTAAAAGGAAAAAGAAAACCAAAACCAGATAGAACAGGCCTCTGGTTTACTGAAACATACACAGAGATTAAGATAGAGGGAAAAGAAAGAAATCAGAAAGATTCTCCCCGCCGCCCGCCCCAACTATTTGGACTGGCTGCAAACCTTAAAACTTATCAGTATAAGAAAAAAAAGAAGGAATACATTTCTTACCTAGAATATACCATGTCATTCTATAGTTTGTTTAATGAAAAATTAGGAATGAGCATAGTATTAAATAAAAATCTCATCTGCTTAGGCATAGGCCTAGAGTATGATTACCTTTGGGCCAGGAAGACCTGGAAGACCAATGCCCGAAACACCAGGATCACCTTTTTCTCCTTTCTGTCCAGGTAGTCCTGGGGAGCCAGGTTGTCCAGGAACTCCAGGAGTACCAGGAGACCCCTTTACACCCTGAGGGCCTGTTGAAAACATGTGACATGCAATATTTTACAAAATATGTTTTATTCATGGCATATCTATGATGCATATGACCGAGCAAAAAAAAAATTTAAAGAATTCTGCAAATTCTGAGTTATATAATAATGAGCTTTACAACCAGGCCTACTTTTAAAAGAAGTTTAAGTGAAAGGGCTACAACTAGAGAAAATATACAAGTTTAAGTTTATGAATTCTTACTTTTAAGGTTTCTAAAGCCCTGTCCCTTAATTCCCACTTCAAATGTTTGTGTAATGAGAGAGCTTCAGCCATTAATTACCTTAGATATTGTCTCAGTTTGATTCTATCAATATCAGTTTCTTTTCTGGCAACAAAGATAGTGAACCATCTTTCATTAACGGAACTAAATATTTTAGAGATTTTCATCACTCACCTGGAAAACCCATATCACCTATGTTTCCTTTAAGTCCAGGAGGTCCTGTAAGTCCTGGATTTCCAGGGAGACCAGGGTTACCTTTGGGACCTAGCAAAGTCAAATTGGTAAAATTAAGACAAGTCAGCAATATTGAAGTTGCCTGGTTTCTTGCAATGGGTCATAATTAAAATTCAAGCATAGGATTGGATGGAGCAAATCTTAATACATGCTTAAGTTCCACTGATCTAATTCAGCATAAAATAAGAAAGAGGTACCAAAGAAATCTCCTTAGGAACATATTACAATATAAATCACAATAACAGAGGTCTCCTAATACAAACTTATTTACTTATTTTTAAAATGCAAAAATTTTAGCAGAACATCTTGTTTCTTGCCCTAAAATAATTCCAAACACCTGAAATCCTATTTGTTGTATAACTACCCTTACTATATTTATCACGGGTAAATTTAATATAATGAGTCCATTTTTAAAAGATTCAGAAGTGGCTTTTTCATGTAGATCCTGAGTATGTGAGAGCAAGAAGAGAAAAGTGGTAACCTGTCATGATATACTCCTAGTACATTAGGCCACAGATAGACAAGGGTTAATGGAGAGGTACTGGACTGTCAACCCCAACAGTCATGGTTGCTCTGTTTACACATTCTTCCTAGAGCTTAGGTGCTTGAGCTCTATGGTGTCACTGAGGTATTTTCGAAGGCCCACGATGTTATCTTAGACATTTTTTTCTTTTATTTTTTTACTTTCACACTTACTTCCAACTTGGGGAAGAGAATGCAGAAGATGTGAAAGATAAAAAGAGAGATAATTTCTTATTCTAACTATATCAAGGCAATGTGGTGCAGAGTGTAGAGCAGAATAACTGACCTAGAGGGCTCTTTCGAAGATGGGGACCAGCTCCTCCTTATTTCTTAGGGGCCCAACTAAAAGAAAATGGCTTAAGAAGCAGCAAGAGTTTTATTAGAGAAAAGAAAAAAAATCGTGTTGACTGTAATGGCTGATTGATACTATAACAGACTATAAAGATAGTTTGTGAAATTTTCATCCCTTGAAACTTAAAAAAAATGAATCATTTTTTTCATTCAGCTTTTATTTTTAAATGTATATGTTTTACATGGTTTAATGATTGACCTGTCAGAAGGCAATGGAACTGGAAAAGGTAAATTCTTAAGACTCCTACCAGATAATTGTCTTATTTACATACATTGCAATTTATGTAAAAAAAAAACACAGAGCATCTTATTTAGATGTACTTCTTATTCTGTGTACACCTTGCTACCACAAAGAGAAAAGAACTGAGTAAAGCAAAACATCCTACAAATCTTATCTGTTGATACTTGGGCCAAATGGCCACACTTTTGCTAAAGGAGAACTGTATATCTCAGAAGAAACCCGAGCATATTGCCATGACCAGATCCAAAATATCATCACACATAATAATACATAATTATTTTTCCAGGGTTCAGGATTAGCCATCCAATTACTACAGGTGGTCTAACATACTTACCTGGTGGTCCTGGTAATCCAGGTTGTCCACTCAGTCCAGGTTGCCCTGGGTCTCCAGGCAAACCCTGATAACCTTTTGGCCCTGAAACTCCAGGGATACCTTCCAAGGATGAATATAAGAAAGACAAGTTAAGATAATATCAAAATCCATTAAATGAATTTGGCGAAGCAAGCTAACCAAATTCTGAAATGTGAGTGAAATACAGGTACCAGTCATAATCTGGCATAGTATGAACCAATAACACTGGATTCATACTAAAATCCTCCACTTTGTATTTAGCTACCATTAAGAAATTCAGAGTGTTCAATAATTAAGTCACTTTCCTCTTTGGGCCTCAGTTTTTTACACTATAAAATTAAGGATTTGGGGCATATTATCTCTAGGCGATATCTTATATTCTAAAACTAGATTTAATAACCCTATATTAGAGGCAAATATAGTTTACTGACTCTTTTACAGAAGGCATAGTTGAAAGAGAAGTCTTGCAAAGAGTAATTTAAAAAAGGTATCTCATTTTAGCAGTAATAAAAAATTAGGGAGCCCTGCATCTTTCGTGAAGATATACAAAACTACAGTAATGTCTTAAACACTTTTTTGAAGGAAAAAAGCCCACTAAGTCCTGCTCATAGGGAAATATATAACATCTATGTACATACATACCCACACACACATTCACATGCACATACGAACTGAAAATATTAACGGTTACAAAGCAAAAAGAGCCACAAATTTTACTATAAACTGCAAATAAACAAAGGTAGTTTTAAAGTTGCATGTTGCTTAAAAGGCTATTCTATATAGATTGGATTGTGGTTTATTTTTTGTTTTTCTTTTTAAAATTTTATAGTACAATGGTTAGGCATTTATATAATTTGTAAAGTGATCCTTCCGATGACTCCAATATTTTATTCATTTGTGTTTATTCATATTTTCTGATGCTTTACTACGAATGTGTTATACTTTTATAGAAAGAAAAAAGAAATTTATATTTAAAAATAAATGTTTTATATACATTATTTTCTTCTAATAAAATAACTATAAAAACAAAGTTGTTCCCTAGAACTACTTTCAGCGAATTCCCCCAGGGCTGAGCTTTGTGGTTCATAGTCCAGTAATTGTTTATTCTGCCAAGGTAGAATAACGATGAACTGTATTTAAAAGCCAAGTATAATACAAACATCAAAACACTGCAGGGTAACAATATTTCGCTCATCCCAATCTGGTTTCAGGAAAAACAATAAAGAACCAGTAAATTTCCCAAGCCGTTCTGGCTATTTATCTTTTTCTCTCAACTATCTCCTGTACTACTTTCTGGAAGGCCTAAAAGTGACTAAAAGTGACTGCTTAAGTGTATTTTAAAACCTCATAGTTTGTGATAGATAAACTACAAAGAAGATATTCAAACAAAAGTTGATCAGTGAAACAGTAAAAGTCAAGTGAAAATTAATTTTCATTACCAAAATTTGATACATCTAAGCACCTTTTGTTGGTGAATCCAGGACTACAAGTCGCTTTTCATGATGCTAAAAATTAAACTTCAAATATACCTGGAAATGTATTCATTTAATAAATATGTTCACTCACCTGGTAAACCAGGGTCCCCTTTCTCGCCTTTTGAGCCCAGCAGATCTGGATCCATTGGACCAGGAGGGCCTGGAAGGCCAGGTTCTCCTTTACCACCTTTTTCTCCTGTAGGACCAGGAGGTCCTGGCTTACCCTGCAAACCATCATCACCTAAAATCAACAAACATGGGGAAGCCACAACAGATCAGATTTATCCATAGATTATCCAGGATTAATGCATATAAATATTATTCATATGTTCCATACTTGGGTAGACCACTGACCACTCAAAACACTTATGTACCTTGGTTATTGTGTATGACTAACTTGAGCTCCCACATATTTTACACTCAATAACGATCTCTCTTTCTTCTGGGATTCTTTGACAATTAAAAAAGACTGTTAAAAATAATAATTTTTTTGTATCATTGTTTTTGTTTATTGCCTTTTATTTTCCAAAAGAGATTTTAAAGTTGATTAGATCTCTCTGAATTTCCAATTTAAAACATATTCTTTAGCAGATGTTTTAATCTGCTGTGTTTAGTTTACAGAAATAAAATAATCAAAATTTAATCTGTATATTTTGTTATTTTGAACTAAGTATTTATCATGTCTCATGGTATCCAAAGTAAGCAAACCACCAAATGAGAATAGGACCTATTTAAATGCCATATCACATAGAAACAAAATACAAATAATCACTACTCATTTTAAACCAATCAAATAAAAATATTCTGTACTGAAGTAAAACAATGTTTAATTTTCCCTTACATGTATCTGCCAGCAAATTCTGAATATTACCTTTGAGACCAGGAACACCACTCCTGCCAGGAATTCCCAAGGGTCCTGGTGGACCTGGAGGTCCCATCATACCCATTTCACCTTTGGCACCTTTGAAGAATATCAACAGTGACTTTTACCTTTCCTTTACTTTCCTTGGAAAGATAAAATAGAATTTTTAAGGCGTCAACTGGAAAACTATTGAGGGTAAGAGGGTAAACACTAAGTTTTACCCCTTTTTAACTGCCCCAAACTTAGTGACCACTATTGCCAATATCCATGAATAAAAAGACTCACTGTGGTAGCTAATCTTCAAAAATAGCCCTCTAATGAATCACATGTCCAAGTATACAAATCCCTGTATACTGTATATCCTTCTCTCCTTGAATTTGGCCTCTGTGACTTGCCCTTGACTAAGTGACACTGTATGACTCTCAAGGCTAGATCATAAGAAGTCTTACAGCTTCTACCTGGGGCTTTCGGAACACTCACTTCTGTTTTAGGGAGTTTTTGTTTTTGGAAACCAGATGCCCTGAAGGTAGAGTAACTGCCTGGACACTATCAAAATGTGAAGAACCCAAGCCATGTGAAGAGGCAAAATGGATAATGAGATGCCATGTGAAGAGGCCAAGGAACACTCAGGTGTCAAAGAAGTGCCATCTTGGAAATAGATCTTTCCTCCCAACCACTCCAGTAGTTGCCATGTGGATCAGAGATAAATGATCCCATTAAGCCATCCCTTAATTCTTGACCCACAAAATCTTTAGCAAAATAAAAAGGTTGATTTAAACCATTAAATTTGCAGTCATTTGTTATACAGCATTATATAACTGGAATTCTCACAAAGTGAAAGACAAAGAGCAAAGTCACTTTCCTGCAATCAATAGCATTTAACATTCTTCCTTAAGGGATAGTGTCAATCCAGAAAAGTACAACAAGAGAATAATATCCCAGAGTCATATTAGTTTTAATTTCCTGAATCTAAAATCAGAGAAAAGCTTAAACACATTACCTGGAAAGCCAGAGGCACCTGCTTTTCCTGGAAGCCCTGGTGATCCTGGGGGTCCCATAGGACCAGGTGCTCCAGGGATCCCTGGACTGCCTCTTTCACCAGGGGGTCCTGGAACATCAAACCCAGGAGGCCCTGGATCTCCCTTCTCTCCTGGTGTTCCATGCAATCCTAGTTAATACAAGACCAATGTTAACAAGTAGTGGAACAGTTTTAAGAGATGTTATCTGGTTATTTTACTAGCAAAAAAATTGATAGAATCTGGTATATAACAAACCTAAGAGTGAGTTAGAGATATTTTTGGCATCATGCACATAAAATGACTTAACAATAAAGCTTTAGGGTTTCCAAATATATTTCTCTAAGAAAGTACTTCTCAGATTATTTCTGGTGACAGATCAATCTTGTCTTAATTCCTGGACTAATTTTTAAAATAAAATACAATAACAATTATTAAAAATAAAATGAAAAACCTAGGACAGACAACATATAAACCTACTTTTTGGTTATTATGCTCAACAAATAGAATTATACTGTCAAATTGCTATAAAAATTTCTAAAAGCTTATTCTCAATTTATTCTAATTCTAATGCAGATTGGTTAACAGCCTGCGATTCAATGCTAGTCCTTGGATTTGCATTGCTCTAAAATATTATAAATTATTGGGATATACTTCTATAATCCACAAAAAATGATTAATTATTGAGTAATTAATGGATCTTTTTGAGTTTATTTTGGCTCTGTACATGTTGTTTTAATAATTATTATGTTTTTGTTGTTAACTTTTGTTTCTCAGTATTCCGACTAGGATTTTACAGGAAAAAAAAATATGACGTTGCAAAAATATTTAATTTTGGTAAGTTTCTGGAAGACTGAACTACTCACCAAAAACAAAGTGGTAAGTAAAGGAATATGTTTAGGGAAAAAATTAACCTACAAATATGGTGCAAGTTCCTACTCCAATACCTAATAGACATATGATTTAATGAGTCACTTAATATTGTTGTTCTTTATCTGATAAATGGGGATCTGGCATAACTGACTGGAAGCTGGGACCATTACAAGTTTCCCTTCAACAATAAGATCTAATTATACCACTGAAGATTCATAGGCAATTACTTTTGTAAGAGAGTAAGATCCTGGAATTTTAAGATCTGATTGATGTCACATATCCAGCATATCCTTAAACTGATAAAATGAACTTTGAAGATTAGATAATTCCATTTAGTTGGTACAATGGTGACAGTTCCAATGTTGCCATTTTATAGTAAAATACTATAAAAAGGTAGAGAGATTTTATATTATTGTATTTATGAAGTATGTGATACCTAATAATGAGCGTTATTACAGCTCCATACAGATCACTGTCTGTTGTTATATTATAGCCCAAGTAGTTTTTTTAATAGCTGAGTTTTCAAGATGACTTATTTGTTCTTCAAAATATGTTCCAAGAGAAGAGACCTACAAAATAATGATAAGAACTCAAAGACTTAAATCTGGAGAAATCTCGTTTGTTTGTTTGTTTAAAGCTTTTAGATAGGGTTTTTGGGAAAGACCTATAGTATCTGGTAGACCTGAATTTCAAGAGGCAGGGTATTAAAGTTCAGCAGCAAGATGAGCCTCTAAAGCAGAAGCAAGTTGCAAAAGATTCATTGAGTTAGGAATCAAAACTAAGCATGTAAAGATTAGAACAAAAATGTCTAGAAATAGAACTTATTAGATATTGATTCACTACTATCACATATTAATTAGTAATGAATAACAAAACTTATATTAGGTATTAGTTCAGATATTCATATAGCATATTCTATAAATGAAATGTACTTGCCAACAGAGACACAGTAACATATTTACATTCATAAAAAGCAATACTCTTTGAAGATGATCAACTTTACACTTTTGCTTATCTCTTGCTTATATTGCTCTGAATAATCCCCTTGGAGTTAAAAAGTAAATTTTATTTTATACCATAACAGGTTAGGTACAGAAACTAAATAATGAGTATTAGATGACTATGATTAAACAACCTACATATACTAGGTAAGATTTCTTTCTTCATTGCTATTATTAGTAGCAGGAACGGATATTATTCTGTACTTTTCACAGCATAGACCTTTTCTATTAATACTGTCAGGAATAGGTATCCTGGTAAGATCAAGATGAAGAAAGACAATTAAATACAAAAGTTCTGAATCTCCTTATACAGTAACAGGAATTCTATGGCTATATCTATAGAGGCTAAGTGTATTAGGGGTACATAGGTGTTCTAAATTTATTGGCAGCCAAATGGAACCAGTTAATGGAGAAAAAGGGAAAATTTCAAAAACATGTACTGTCTATGAGAAGTTTACATACACACACATGTGTATGTGCAAGTGTGCATGTATATATACACAAATTTTCCAGGGATTTTATAGCCAAAAAATGTTTTAAAACTATAATATACTCTCTATCTATGAAAATGATGTGATTAACTCTTTGTTTCTTTGTTTCACATTAGTCGTGATGAACTTGGGCCAATTCAACCACACATTTTTTCTTGAGTCTGGGCAAGCATTAAAACAAATTTGGCTCAGGTTAGGTTAGATCTGTGGACATGGAATTAAGTATATTTAACTGAACTCTAGAAAGGTTCACTAAAATCGGTAATCTTCTAGTTAATAATCAGATCAAATAACAAGAACCAACAACTTCCATTTCTGCCTAGGTTACTAGGGCATGGGATGAAAAAGCATTTTGCTTTATGTTCCTTGGCATTTATTTCTTTAATTTCTCTACTGTCAAATGAGGAACTGATACTCCACAGGTCTTTAATTTATGAATACGCATTAAGCTGCATACCTGCCTTGGAAAAGAGAATGACAAATAGTAAAGATTAGGTAAATAATAGCAGAAAATAAGGCAAAAGAAAAGACTGAAAAGCATAATGTGAATATTTCATACTGGAGAGATGACAATATAAAATATTTTGCATTAAGTTTTCTATAACAAAATGAAACACAGAAAGTATATAAAATAAGCTTCTTATTTAAAGAAAAAACATTGGTAGTTAGAATTTTAGCCATGCAGTATAAGCCAGGTGTATCAAGATATTATTAACAGCCTTGCTGATCACCATGCTATTGAGATGGATGAACAGAAATTATGATATGTTTGAAATGGGCTAAGATACTATTCTGCTTTGGAGATATAAATAAAATTTACCTTAAAACTGAATATACATGTCAGAAACATGGTGGAGTGAGAGACATCCCCTGATGTCTCTCCTTGAAACATGTAAAACTGAAAAACAAACAAACAAACAAAAAAAACCAAAACAAAACCCAAACTTTACACCAGCATGTCTGAGTGTGGGATCTGTGCATAAGAGCTACCACAGGTCAGAACCCCAGGTGTCAGATGGTGGACTGGCAGAAACAAAGAGGTTGCCTCTCCCAGCCTGAGCTCCCTGTGGGAGGAGAGGGGAGAGGGGAGGGTGTGGCAAGTTCCCTAAACAGCTCTGCCTGGGGAAACTGTGAGCTCCACATGGCCGGCGGCAGTGCACAGTTATCAGGGCAGAAAGCAGAGAAGCTGGGATGGCAGAGAAGCAGGGATGGCAGAGAAACAACAGTTGATTTTTATCAGCCATGGTTGCAAAACCCAGGCTGAGCCGCAGCCCCCATGCCACAACCCAGAGGTCCCCTTATCCCATATCTTCCAAGACTGAACACCGCGGAGCTCCAGGGGAGTCTGAGCAAATGCTACCGAAACTGTTGCTAACACTGACAGGGACTAAAACTGAGGGCAGCAAGCATGTTAAACAACTATAAGAAAAAAAAAGGCATTATTAAGGCTTTATTTTATAAAGCAGAGATCCAAGAGGCTTAGATGCCACCTACTGGAAACCAAAATAAAGATGCTTTCATTGCAACAAGCTACAGAGACCTTTATATAATAAATATTGTTTCTAGAAAAAGAGCAGAATACATTTCCAATAATGTCCAGTCATCATGTCCATTAAACAACACGAACAACCAAGGTGACAAGGCAGCTCAGAAAGAAAGAGAAAAATCTCCAGAAAATAAGTTTACAGACATAGAAATATGCGACTTAAATGACAGAGAATTCAGGATGGTATTTCTAAAAAAACCTCAGTGAGATCCAAAAAAAATCATATCAACGAATTCAGGAATTGAAAAAACAATTAGGTGAGCAAAATGAGTTCTTTAGCAAGGAGATTGAAACCCTGAAAAAGAACCAAATACAACTTCAGGAGCTGAAGAAAATAATGAAAGAGATAAAAAATGAAATACTAAGCTTGAGAAATAGAGTTGAACAAATGGAGGAAAGTGACATAGAAGACAGAAATCTAGAAATAAATCAGAAGGAACAAGAGAAAAACCAAAGAATTAAAAATAACGAAAGAGAAATATAAGAACTAGCTGATACCATCAGGAGAGGAAGCATAAAAATAATGAGCATTATCGAAGGTGAGAAAAAGGAGCAGGGACTAGAAAGCATTTTCAGACTAACAGTGGACGAGAATTTCTGAAATCTAAGGAATGAGCTAGAGCTTGGAATTCAAGAAATCAACAAAACTTCCAATTATCTCAACCCAAAAAGGCCTTCTCCAAGACACATTGTATTAAAATGATCAAAAATCAACGACAAAGAAAGAATTCTCAGGGCAGCCAGGGAAAAGAATACAGTAACTTATAAAGAAAACCCCATTAGAATATTGTCGGTCTTCTCAGCACGAACCTTACAAGCCAGAAAGGAGTGGAATCCAATATTCAAACTATTAAATGAAAGGATCTATCGGCCAAAAATAATGTATCCAGCTAAGCTCTCTTTTATAGATGAAAGAGAAATAAAGACATACAAAAATTGAGGGAATTCTCCACTATGAGGCTTGCATTACGGGAAATACTGAAAGGGGTCAGTTCATCTAAAACACAATGACAAAAAATACATAATTAGGAGTAAGGTGACTAGCAGGCAGATAGAAGCAGAGAAGTGTAACCCTTACTAAGAACAGAGCATTATAAGCTTAGACAATAAGAAGAGATTTGCTATAGCAAGATAGTAATGAACGTTCAGCATACATAGGGACAAATTGAGACAACAATGACTGACTGAAAAAGGGAGGATTCAAAGATCCAAATTCGCAAAGGGAATGGAGATAAGTCACGTGCAGAAGAAAATGGATGACTGGATATAGATAACTATCCTTTACATACTTGTAATAGCAATTACTCACCCAAGATTCAGAATTGAAGTATAGAACATAAAAAAAGGACTAGAGAGAAGACCCACAAAACTTAGCCAAAATAAAGATAAAATGGCCATAATAAGACCTCATATTTCAATAATCACCCTAAATGTATATGGACTGAACTCACCAATAAAAGACATAGAGTTGCAGAGAGGATCAAAAAACAAAGCCCAATCATATGCTGCCACCAGGAGACACATCTCAGCTACAGAGGCAAATATAGACTCAAAGTGAAAGGATGGAAAGTGATATTTTTAGCAAATGGCATTCAGAGAAAAGCAGGAGTAGCGGTACTAATATCAGATGAAACAGACTTCAAAATAAAAAAAAATGTTAAGAAGATACAGAGGGACACTTCATAATGATAAAGGGAATCATGCCCCAAGAAGACATAACACTTATTAATATCTATGCTACCAATCAGGGAGCCCAGAAATATGTAAAGCAATTACTAACAGAACTAAAAGGAGAAACATACCAAAACGCTATCATAGTAGGAGACCTAAATACTCCACTGTCGGATACGGACAGATCATCCAAACAGAAAATCAATAAAGAGATAACATCCTTAAATGACACACTATACAAATGGACACAATTGACATTCGCAGAGCCATTCATCCCAAAACAGCTTCTTATACATTCTTCTCTCGTGCACATGGAACATTCTCAAGTACTGACCACATACTGGGACACAGAAATAGCCTCAACAAATATAAAGAGGGTGAAAATCATAACAACAATATTCTCTGATCATAATGCTTTGAAGCTGGAGATCAACTGTGAAAAGAAAGTGGAAGAAACACAAACATACGGAGATTAAACAACATACAACTGAAGAATAACTGGGTCAGAGAAGAAATAAAAAGTGAGATCAAGAAATACATAGTAATGAATGATAATGATAGCACAACATATCAAAACTTTTGGGACACAGCCAAAGCGATCATCAGAGGAAAGTTTATATCATTACAGGCCTATCTCAAAAAATGAGAATGAGCCCAAACAAACAACCTAATGCTTCATCTTAAAAAACTAGAAAAGGAAGAACAAATGAAGCCTAAAGTCAGCAGAAGAAAAGAAATAATCAAAATTAGAGCAGAAATAAATGAAACTGAAAACAAATAAACAAACAATAGAAAAAATAAATGCAGCAAAGAGCTGCTTCTTTCAGATGGTTAATACGATTGACAAAACCCTGGCTAGACTCATTAAAGAGAAAAGAGAAAGAACACAAGTAAACAAAATCAAGGATGAAAGAGGGGAAATTACGACAGACAGCACACAAATACAAAGGATCATAGAAGAATACTATGAAAAAGTATATAATACCAACTTTAATAACCTAGAAGAAATGGACCAGTGCTTAGAAATATATAACCTTCCTAGACTAAATTAAAAAGAACTAGAAAATCTAAATAGACTGACCAGCATTATGGAAATTGAAACAATCATCAAAAAACTATCAAAAAGAAAAGTCCAGAACTAGATTACTTCACCAGTGAACTCTACCAAACATTCAAAGAAATTTTGATATCTATTATCTTCAAACACTTCCAAGAAATCGAAGAGGTGGCAATACTTCCAAACTCATTTTATAAGGCTAATATCGCGCTGATACCATAAACTTGGTAAAGATAACACAAAAAAAGAAAACTACAGAACAATATCTCTCATGAACACAAATGCAAAAATCCTAAATAGAATACTAGCGAACTGAATACAGCAACATATTAAAAAGATTATGCACCATGATCAAGTGGGCTTCATCCCAGGGGCACAAGGGTGGTTCAACATACGCAAATCGATTAAAGTGAAACATCACATAAAAAAATTAAAAAATGAGAATCAGACGATCATATCAATAGATGCAGAAAAAGCCTTCGACAAGATACAGCATCCATTTATGATCAAAACGCTTAACAAAATCGGTATAGAAGCAAAGTACCTTAACTTAACAAAGACCATATATAACAAAGCCTCAGCCAACATTATAATGAATGGTGAAAAAGCAAAAACTTTCCTTGTAAGATCAGATACAAGGCAACGCTGTCCACTATCGCCACTCTTATTCAATATAACGTTGGAGGTCCTAATGAGTGCAATCAGTCAAGAGAAAGATATAAAAGACATCCAAATAGGAAACGAAGAAGTCAAACTGTCACTATTTGCAGGTGACGTGATTCGCTCTATAGAAAACCCTGAAGACTCCACAAGAACACTACTGGAAATAATAAGCAAATACAGTAAAGTTTCTGATACAAAATCAATGTTCAAAATTCCACAGCGTTCACATACTCTAATAATGAAGTTTCAGAAAAAGAAGTAAAATAAAATGATTCCTTTTGCAATTACAACAGAAAGAGTAATATATCTAAGAATAAATTTAATGAAACATGTGAAAGACCTGTATAATGAAAACTATAAGACCCTACGACGAATATACAAAGAAATGGAAAGATAGTCCATGTTCTTGAATTGGAAGAATCAACATAGTTTAAATGAACTTATTATCTAAAGCATTATACAGATTTAATGCAATCCCCATCAAAATCCCAATGTCATTTTTTAAAGAAATAGAACAAAAAACCTTCAGATTTGTATGGAAGCACAAAAGACCCCAAATTGCCAAATCCTTCTTGAGAAAAAAAAAAAAACAACCAAAAACGAGGCTAGAGGCATCGCTCTTCCCGACTTCAAATTATACTACAAAGTGACAGTGTACAAAACGGCATGGTATTGGCAGAAAAACAGACACATGGACCAATTAAACAGAATAGTGAGTCCAAAAGTAAACCCATTTATATGGGCAAATAATTTTCAATAAAATACTAAAAATATACAGTGGAGAAAGAAAAGCCTCTTCAATAAATGGTGCTGGGAAAACTGGAAAGCCATCTGCAAAAGAATGAAACTCGACTGTTGTCTATCACCACACACAAAAAGTAACTCAAAATGGATTAAGGACCTGAATATAAGACCTGAAACAATAAAATGCATAGAAAAAAACATAGGAACTAAACTCAACGACCTTGGAGTTAAAGAGGATTTTATGAATTTGACCTCAAAGTCAAGAGAAGTAAAAGCTAAAATAAATGAATGGGACTACATCAAACTAAAAAGCTTCTGCTCAGCAAAAGAAATCGTCAACAAGGTAAAGAGAGAACCATCCAACTGGGAAAATATATTTGCAAGCAACACCTCCGATAAGGTCTTAATAAATATCCAAAATATACAAAGTACTCATACTACTCAATAACAATTAAAATCAAACGATCCAATAAAAAATGGGCAGAGAACCTGAACAGACACTTCTCCCTAGAGGACATACAAATGGCCAACAAATATATGAAAAGATGCTCAACATCACTAGCTATTAGGGAAATGCAAATCAAAACCACAATGAGATACCATCTCACACTTGTTAGAATAGCTATAATCAACAGGACAAATTATAACACATGTTGGATAGGATATAGAGAAAAAGGAACTCTCATACACTGCTGGTGGAATTGCAAATTGGTGCAGCCACTATAGGAAACAGTATGGAGGCTCCTCAAAAAACTAAGAATTGATCTACCATATGATCCAGCAATCCTTCTACTGGGTGTTTACCCCAAAATCTTGAAAATCTATATCTGAAAAGATATTTGCACACCGATGTTCACAGCAGCATTATTCACGGTGGCCAGGATGTGGAAGAACTGAAGTGTCCTATGATAGATGATTGGACAAAGAAGCTCTGGTCCATATATACAATGGACTATTACTCAGCCATAAGAAGAGATGAAATACTGCCATTTGAGACAACATGGATGGACCTTGAGATAATCAGGCTAAGTGAAATAACCCAGTCAGAAAAAGGTTGAAAGTCACATGATATCACTTACATGTGGGATATAAACCTAAGCAACAAATGAACAGGACAAACAGAGACTCATGGATATTGACAAATAGACTAATGGTTACCAGAGGGGAGTGGAGAGGGGGCAGGAGTAGTTAGATGGGTTAATGGGGGTCAAATATGTTGTGACAGAAATAAATCTAACTATGGTAGGTGAACAGAGATTGTAAATATATATATGCCGTACTGTTAAAGTATACAGCTGAAACTTATTGGATTTTGTTATCCACTGGCACCATAAAAAATAAATAAATTAATTAAAAAATGTAAATATACATGGTTAATATCAAATATAAAATATTACCTATCCTGTGGTAAAAATATTGTGATTTGAGAACATTTCTATATTAACAGGATTGCATTTGATATATTTTCATGCCAGTTTATGCTAACATTATTTCTTTGTTGAACCATGTTAGTTAAGATCTTGAATTCTGTGGGAAAGTATATATTCATAGAAGGAAGATTAAATTCAGCACCATAACTTTTCCTCCGCCTATCTTATCTAGACTTTATAAATCAATATACCTATATATCCATCAGATAAATAGGGATGATGTTAGATGAATGAAACATTGTAGAGTATTAGCTAAATTTGGAAAAAGTATAAAGCACAAATAAATGTGCTTTTATTTTGTTCAGATTGGTATTAATATTGGTCTCTTCCAAACCTCATGCAATTATGAGAAATAAAAGAAATGACAAAACATAACAGAAATCATAAATTCATTTCAACCATCTTCGTGGAACAGCAGGCAAAGACTATAATGGGCAAACCTAAAATTTAATTGCTTTTTTCTGAAGTTCCTGCTGCTATGCTAGTTAAAATGCTTCTGATCATAAGTGTTGAAGCAGCATTTTTTCAACAGCCTACTTCAAAGTAACACTATGAATTTTCTTATTTTTAAACCAGTAGTGACATGATTTAATATCAGAAAATATATTTCCATTGTTCGAAGTCAATATATGTACATCTGAACTGTGTGTTTAAGTCATCTGATATGTTCAAGTGAATTAAGGATTGATTAAATGTTCTATATTTGTTTTAATTTTGTGAATTATTAAAGTGCTTTAGAATGACATGATGTTGGCCCAATAGTGGCCCTGACTGTGCCTGCCTAGGTTAAGAAAAAAAGAAGTCAAATCATCAGATGACTCAGGATCCACAAACTCGAGTAAACAAACTCACACAAACCATATGATTCTCTATTAGGTTACAAGCTGACAAAAGCTTTTTGCATATCCATATAAAAATTTTAGAGTGCTTATGAGTTGTAAAGTAATTCCTGATCTAGGGGCAAAAGAGGAGAAAATTCAACTCATTTTATAAAGAAAAGAAATGAGAATGCCTAAAAAATATTTTTATCAGAATGTTAACTTTAGCTCTCATGTGCTAAGAAATATTAAAGTGGTACCACAGTCTGTTAATGTTAAAATGATTCTCAGGTCTAAAGTAATCAGCACTAGAAGTTCTTAGGTCTATGATCCCAAGACTATGACTAGCTCAATGATTACATGCCGTGGCAACATAACGAGATTATGGAATTGCATTATTGTTAATAGCTCTATTTTAAATGAACAAGGATGGGAATATCGGGGATCAAAATAGAACTCTAATACTGTGATATGTACTTTTTCACTTGTACAAAATTACACAAATAGACATGTTACCTCAAATTTATTTTCTGGAAGACTGTTACATAGGTTACACTTTATTGAGGAGCTAACTAACCTCTATATAATGAATGCTACAAATATATATTTACTCCAATCTTACCAGGTTGGCCTATTGGTCCAGGAATCCCTGGTGGCCCTGGTGGTCCCTGAACACCTATTCCTGGAGGCCCAGGAGGTCCCACTGGCCCAGGTTGTCCATTTGGCCCAACATCACCTTTAAAAAATAAATACAGTTTAGATATTAAAAATAGCTAAGTCCCTAGTCATTAGGAACCACAATATCCATGTGAAAAGGCACATCATATTAAGCAAGGGTCTTAGAAAGCTATCCATTCATTGAGCAAGAAAATTACACACAAGTACCCAGAGCAAATGATAGGGAATCCATTAAGTTATAGACTTATAACTTACATTATGCTAAGCACTCAACTTCAGTACTTAAAATCAACCTCACAAAATAATACAAAAGATTACAAATCACACATTTTTTTAAATTGTAATTCATTTTGGGTAGGTATTATTTATAAGTTTAAAATATAAATTACCTTTTTTAAGGTAGATAATCTTTAACATTTCCCTATTTACTAATTTGGGCCTATGGCCTATAAACATGCTCGAGCCTCCCCCATTATCAGTAAAACATCTCTTTTAATTTAGAAACTTCATTGTTCCTCTCTCTATCTTCCATCTGTCCCTCCTACTTTTTAAAATTTTACATATACTATAATTTACTCTTTTTATGTGCATTTTGATGAGTTTTGACAAATGTATACAGTTATATAATCACCACCAAAATCAACACATAGAAGACAGAAATAGTTCCACTAACCCAAGAGGTTACCTGTGCCTGATTCTAGTCAACTCCCCACACCCCAATTCCCTAGCAACTGCTGATATATTTTATGTCTTATAGTTTTTCCTTTTACAGAATGTCATATAAATGCAATCATACATTACGTAGCCGTTTGAGTATGTTTTCTTTTGCTTAACATAATTCATTGAGATTCATCCATGTTGTTGTATGTATTAGCAGTTTGTTACTTATTATTGCTTGATAGTATTTCATTATGTGAATATACCATTATTTGTTCAACTGTTCACCAGCTGAAGGACATCTGAGCTGTTTCCAATTCTTGGTGATTATGAATAAAGTTGCTGTGAACTTCGATCTACATGTTTTCTGTGTGTGCGTGAAGATCCATTTTTCTTGGATAGATATCTAGGAGCGTGATTGTTAGATCATGTGGTAAGTGTATGCTTAACTCTGTAAGAAATTGTCAAACTGTTTCTTAAGTGGCTGTGTCATCTTGCATTCCAACTAGAAGTGTATGAGAGTTCTAGTTTCTCTGTATCCTTGGCAGAACTCGGTATTGTTAGTTTTCTTTCTTTTTTGAAATCTGTTCTGGATAGGCAGTAGTATATCATTGTACTTTTAACTCACATTTACTGTATGACAAATTATATTGAGAATCGATTGTTACGTATGCTTAGTAGCCATTCAGATATCTTCTTTGGTGAAGTATCTGTTTAAATCTATACCTATATTTCCAATTGCATTCTTTAAATTTGGTTGTTTCTTTATTGTTGACATTTGAGAGTTCTTTGTATTTTCTGGTTACAAGTTCCTTGTCAGATAAATTACACAAAGTACCTTTCATTTTAATGAAGTGCAATTTATCAGTTTTTTTTTTAATTAAATGAATTGTTCTTTTGGTGTATCTAACAACTCTTTGCTTAACCTATGATCATAAAAATTTTCTCCTATGCTTTCGTCTAAAACAAGAGACAATATAGTACTGCCCATGGGCTAACCTTTTGGCCCATAGGTTCATTTTTAAACTGTCTGTGAGCTAAGAATGTTTTTTACATTTTTAAAAGTTGTAAAAAAAAAAAAAAGATGTGACAGAAAACATAAGTGGTCCATAAAGACTAAAATATTTACTATCTGACCCTTTATAGAAAATGTTTGCCAGATTCTGTTCTAAAAATTTTATCATTTTAGGTCTTATGTTTAGGTCTACTTGATCCATTTTGAATTAATTTTTGTACAAGGTATGAAGTATGGGTTGAGGTTCATCTTTTATTGTTTGCTTGTTTTATCTGGCATATGGATGTCCAATTGATTAAGTATCCTTCAATGAAAATACTTATTTTTCTGTTGAAATTGCCTTTGCAACACTGTCCAAATTGTGTAGGTCTATTTTTGGACTTCTTATTATGTTCCATTGGTCTATATGTCTATCATTTCACACATCCCACACTACCTTAATTACTGTGGCTTTATACTAAGTTTTGAAATCAAGTACAATGAATACGCCAACTCTGTACTTCTTTGTCAAATTGTTTTGGCTATACTAGGTGCTTTGCTTTTCCAAATAAATTTTAGAATAAGAAACTACTGCTGAGTTTTGCTTGGGAATATGTTCAATATATGGATCAATTTGGAGAAAACTGGTATTTTAACAATACTGAGCTTTCTAATTCATGAACACAAAATATCCTTCCATTTATTTGGATCTTTGATTTCTGTCATAACTGCTTTCTAGTTTTCCACATTCAGATCCTGCTCATATTTCATTACAACTGTATCTAAGTACTTCATGTTATTTGATGTTATTCTTAAAAATACTGTTTTTGTTTAATTTTCATTTCTAGTTGTTTGTCACTAATATATAGAAATGCAATTTATTTTTGTATATTTGCCTTGTATCTTGTGACCCTACTAAATTTATTTCTTATTTCCAGGAGCTTTTTTGTAGGTTTCTTATGATTTTCTATATTGAAAATCATGTCATCTATGAATAGAGACAGTTTTTATTTCTGCTTTTCCAATCTGTATGCCTTTTATTTCTTTTTCTTGCCTTATAGCATTTCATTGTTTTATAAGGCTTCCAGTATGATACTGAAAAGGACTGGAAAGAAAGGACACCTCTGTGTTGTTCCATATCTTTGGGGAAAACTAGTTTTTTACCACTAAATATAATGGATCAAGTTTCTTGTAAATGTCCTTTATCATACTAAGTTCCCTTCTATTCCTAATTTCCTAAGAGTACTTTTTCAGAATAGATGTTGAATTTTGTCAGATAATTTTTAGTATTGATTGAGATGATAATTTTTTTCTTCAGACAGATATAGCAAATCACATTCATTTTCAAATCAGCCTTGAATTCTAAAGATAAAATTTACTTGGTTGTATTGTATAATCTTTTTAATATATTGTTGGATTTGATTTGCTAATATTTTCTTGAGAATTTTTACACCCATGTTCATGAGAGATACTGCTTTATAGCTTTTTTCCCTCTTATAATCTCTTTGCCTGGTTTTGATATTATGGTAATGCTAGCCTCATACAATGATTGGAAGCAATCCATCCACTTCTATATTGGAAAATAAATCATGAGAAACTGGTGTTAATTGCTTCTTTAAATGTTTGTTAGAATTTATCATTGATGCTAGCTGGACCTGTAGTTTTCTTTGTTGGTAGGATTTTAACTACAAACTCAAATTATTTAATGAATACCTGGATTACCTAGTTCTTTTTCAGCGAGCTTCAGTAGTTTGTACCTTTCAAGAAATTCATTCACTTCATCTAAGTTGTCAAATTTATGGGTATACAGTTATTTGAGATACTCTCCTATTATTCTTTTAATGTCTGTAAGGTATGTAACTATGTTCCCTCTTTCATTGCTAATATTAGTAACATGTCTCTTTTTTTCTTTATTAGCCCGGCTAGAAGTGTATCCATTTTATTGATCTTTTCAAAGAACCTCATTTGTTTTTCAGTTTTCAATTTCATTGATATCTACTCTTATTGTTATTTTACTCCATCTTCTGATTGTCTTTGTTTTATTTTGCTTTTCTTGTTTAATTTCTTAAGGGAAAAGTTAAATAATTCGAGACTGTTCTTTTTTCTAATAAAAGCTTTTCATATATTAATTTTATTCTACTCATTTTTATCTGCATCCTACCAATTTTAATGTTTTATTTTAATTTTCTTTCAATTCAAAGTTCTTTCTAGCATTTTACTAGCATTTTCCCCTTTGATCCATGGGTTATTTAGTTTTGGTTATTTTCTACATATGTCGGGATTTTCCCAGATAACTTTATATTACTGATTTCTTGCTAAATGCATTAATGGTGAGACTCTACTGTATGGTTTCAAAATTTTTAATTTGTCAAAGTTTGTTTTATGATCCAGATTTTGGTTTATCATGGTGAATGTTCCATGTGCACTCAAAAAGAATATATTTTCTGCTTTTGTTGGATGGAATGTTCTATAAATACCAATGTTCAGGAGTTATGCTGAAGAGAAAGTCCTGACACTGCTCTGTTAGAATACTATCCTTGTATCCTTCTACATGAAGCCAAGGCCAAAAAATGCCCATGGTAGTTGAATGAGTATAAAATGTCTAGCTGAACTGTAAACCATTTGGTATTGGGCATTACACTATCCCTATTTTCTATTTATAATTTTACATTCTCTTTATTAAAGAAAGCTGCCAACACTGTATAATCTTAAGGTGCCAAAAAAATCTCTTTCACAGTCTTCCACATTTTTTTCCATATTTAAAAAAAATACTTTTCATATTTATAATTTTAATTCCTTCTTAGATATTGTGCTTTGGGGATTTATTTAGTTGAGACCATGTACTTAATTACCAGCTTTTAAAGAATCTCTTCTTTCCATACTGACTAATGAGGACATTTCTGCGAAATACCAAGTGTCTGTATGTACATGAATATGTTTCTAAATTCTTTCTGTTATATTGATCTACTTGCCTGTTCCAGCACTGGTTCACAACGTTATAACTGTAATGATTTTGCAATGTATTTTATTACATGTTTGGTAAATACTAAGTTTTAGAATTAGTTATGTCAAGTGCTTCCAAAACACATTTATTTCAGCTCTCATTGAAAATGCATTACTTTTACAGACAATAAGGAGAGTTGGCATTACTGAGTTTTCCTATACACACATATATTTTATCACCCGGTAATTCTACTTCTTTTCATGTTGTTAATAATAGTTTTTGTTTTCTCCACAAATACAGTAAGCACATTTTGTTTTATTAATTTCTAGATATGATATAGATTTTTTTTGGTAAATTTCATCTTATTTTTTATTTCTTTCAATATTTCCAAACACACCATTCTATTTATCACAATGATACTTTGCATATTATTCCAGCTACCTGGAACACCCTTCCTTAAAGATTCAGTTTAAGTGTCACCTTCTATATGAAGCCTCCCAAAGCACCTTAGATGAGGCCCTAAACAAAGTAACATATAAGGCAAAGGGAATGCTTCCAAAATTATCTTTTTTTCTTTTTTGCTTAATTGATTTTAATGTCCAGTCTTAAGCATGTTTTCTTTCTCATATAGTTATTTTCTTATGGGTATTAGCCTTATTAATTTATTATCAGTCACTATGTTGCTTTTAAAGTCCTGCATCAATCTCTCTTACAGTTTAGTGACTAAATTCTAATACCTAGCCACTGATATATGTGTATCTGGTGTGTGAACTTTTACTGTGATCTGCTTGCTGAGTTTTGACTGTGGTATACTGATCCAAAACATTAGTAATACATATTCATAAAAGTTCTCATTCAAATAACCACTATCATAATGATGCCACCTCGATTTTCTTATAGTAGAGAGCGATCTCTAAGATCTTCGGGAGCAGAGTCTATATCTTTATGTTTCTAGTGATTCAAATAGTATCTGGCCCAGAATAAGAAAATAATAAATGTTTGAGGAATGAAGGAATTACATGGAAGAAAATTCCAAATTATTTTTCTTCTAGCACCTTAGGAACTGCACTGGGGTTTAACATTTGAGAATTATTCCTATTAGGACATGGGAATCCTATAATTCTTTTCAAAGATTGAGTAAATGCTTGTTAAGAAGTTGATACTAGAGGGTATTATGCTAAGTGAAATAAGATAGAAGAAGACAAATACCAAATGATCTCACTTAACGTGTGGAATCTTAAAAAAATAAAATCAATGAACAAACAAAATGAAAACAGACTCATAGATGCAGAGAACAAACTGATGGTTGCCAAGTGAGAGGTGGTTTGGGAGGCTGGGTGAAAGAGGTGAAGAAGTACAAATTGGCAGTTACAAAATAGTCATGCGGATGTAAAGTACAGCATAGGGAATATAGTCAATAACATTGTAATAACTATGTATGGTAGCAGGTACTAAATTTATTAGGGAGATCACTTCATAAGCTATATAAATGTCTAACCACTATGCTGTATACCTGAAACTAATAAAGTATTGAATGTCAACTGTAATTAATTTTTTTTAAAAAGAAGTTGATGTTTAAAATAGGCTTCAACCCATTTCTTTCCAAATCTCATCTCGAGGACATTTTTCTAAATAAAGTATAGTGAACGAGTACTTTACATGGAGACTGCTTGCCACACAGCTTATCATATGGAATGTCACTATCTGCACTTTCGGTGGTCACAGGTCTAAACTGGAGGAGATGATTGGTGGGAAGCACTACCCATAACTTTGAGTGGTACCATTTACAGCTGACCTGAACTGTTTGCTTGAAGACAGAAAAGTAGTTTTAAAATAACTTACCTAAGAAGAATCTGTACTGAGCTAGTTTGGAGCTTTTGCTGGCTGAATCTATCCCGGTTAAATTGAACTATGCTGTCTTATTGCTTTAATAGAAATCAATCCAACATGTTTCAGGAGCATGACACACTTGAGATTATTCTCTGGGGGCCAAATATTGACCAGGAGAGTTCAATTTCTTGCAAACCAGGAAGGAAAAAAATTGCCAAACCAAAAAAATTGCCAAACTAAAAGAATTGCCAAACCAGTCAGGCTAATTCTATTCCTATATATAATTAGGGGAATCAAAATCAAGAGGATAGAAGAAACCAATAGAGAAATAAGTAAATGATATGAACGGTTTACAAAAATATATATATATTTTAAACATGAAAATATGGTCAATTTCACCCATAATAGTGGAAATAAATATTTAAACTACCTTGAGATAAAAAGCAAAGACCTAGTATATCCAAAGAAATTTTTAAAAAAGAAGAACGAAGTTTGAGAACTTATATCGCCTGACTTTCAGTCTTACTTTAAAGTCATTGTATTATGAACTGTTGGTACTGACTTAAGAATAGTAAAATAGGTAAGTAAAACTGACAGCACATAAATAGACCCAAACATACAGTCATTTGATTTTTGACACAGTCGCCAAAGTTATCAAATGGGGAGGGAGCTATTTTAAATAAATGATGGTGAACAAAAATTATTTGAGATGGACGATACTCTTAAACATAAAAACTAAAACTATAAAACTTATAAAATAAAACATATAATAGCTAAACTTTTGTTCATCTAAATAAACTAATAAAAATGATAAACTTTTGTTTATCTAAATACACTAATAAAATACTCATAAACATATATTCGACAAAGGACCAGTATGCACGATACACAAAGATTACTTCCAACTTAATAAAAAGAGAAAAAAAACCCATATTTTAAAATGGAAAAAAAATATGTGAATGGATAAATTATTCTCCAGTACATGTAAAAGAGCTCAACATCATTAGTTATTAGGGAAATGAAAATTAAAACAAAAATATGTTACCAACACACCTACCAAAATTTGAAAATGAAAAGAATGATAACACCAAATGTTGGTGAGAATGTGGAACAAATGAAACTTTCCTACCATATTGGTGCAAGTTAAAAATGGTACAACCATTTTGTAAAAAAGTCTAGTAGTTATTTATACAACTACCATACACCTATCTTATGACCCAACAATTCTACTCTTAGGAATTTCCCTAAGCAAAATGAAAGCACATATCCATAAATAGAATTGTAAAAGAATATTCTTCACAGCTTTACTCAGAATAGCCAAAAATTTGACACAGTCTGGCGTCTATCAACAGAGAATGGATAAAGAAACATTGGTATATTAATAAATAAAATAATAATAATAAAAAATAAAGAACTACTAATAAACACATCGACATGAATGCATCTCAAAAACAATATTTTGAGTGAAAAAAGCCTTACAAAGAAAGTACACACTGTATGATTCTAAATGAAGTTCTAGAATGGGTAGAATTAATTTATGATGAAAAAAAATAATTACAGTGTTGTTGCCACTGTGGATGTTGGGGAAAGGACTAAGGAAAGGGGTGAAAGGTAAATTTCTGGGATTATATCTTGATATGCATTCGGTTATACAGGTGTATGCATTTGTTAAAATTCAGCAAATGTACCCAAAGATTTGTTTATCTCATTTAATGTGAATTATATGTTAAAAGAAAAAGAACAACCATAGAACTATAGTTATGACATGCATACTGAAGTATTTAGGAAGAAGTATACCGCTGTTTCAATAAACATTGAAATACATCAAAAAAAAGTCAATGGATGGAGAAAGGAATGGATAGGTATGTGATAAATGATCTATAGTAAAATGCTGACAGTAGAATATTAATGATGGGTACACAGTAGACACTGCAAAATTCTTTCTACATTGTATATATGAAACTAAAAAAAAATAAATGTTAGCAGAGATGTTAATTATAGAATCTGGGTTGTGGATATATAGGTTTTCACTGTACAATTCTTTTAATTTTTTTGTATGTTTAAATTTTTTCACAATGCAATGTTTAAAAAACTATACTAAGATACCTACTTACTTTCATCATGTTGGCAAAAGCCCAAGAGTTTATCAACATACTCATTTATTAAGACTGTGGAATGGGAAAATAAGCACACTCATACATTGCTACTGGGAGTGTAAAATGGTGCAAATGGAGAGGAATATAACAATATCTACAGATTCATTTATCCTTCAGAAAATCCATATTATGCTAATCTACTATTACACTTGTACCCATATGAAATAACATGTATGCAAGCTTATTCACTGTGGCATTATTTCTATTTTTTTTTTTTTTC
>NW_024348527.1:760792-775134 GCF_902729225.1 Pteropus medius
CACACACACACACACACACACACACATATAAAATCAAATTTGAATCTTTTGAAGTCATTAAGTGAAAATGAGTAAAGATATGTTTAGCACTTTTCTCAAACCAATGCACATTCTTGTCATTCATGAGAAAGTTTTGTGAGAAATAAAGCAACAGCTTTTAAAAATTTCAGTAAATCAAAAGAATATGATTTAGGATAAAACGTTATTTGGATGCATGTATGCAATCAATCTGTTTAATAGAATCCATTCACTTAACAGATATCTATTGAGTGCTTACTAAGCTCCAAGAACTGTTCTAAGCCCTGGCACTATAACAGTGAACACAAAAGTCAATAATCACTGTGATTTTTAAAGCTTATATATGACTTTTACATATCTATAATTTAGATATTTTCTTGTCTGGACTATTTTAAAGACAATGAAATTATAATGCATGCACGCTGTGATTTTTCATTGATATTCTTTACAGTACATAGAAAATAGGTACGATAAATATATTTTATTTGCCGAGTGAACTATATCAAAGAATAATATCATACTAAAAAGCTAACATGCCCTGCCTGCTACTCAGCCCTACATACCTTTGGGACCAGGTGGTCCAGGAAGCCCAATTCCAGGGATACCTGGTTCTCCTTTGCTACCCGGTATTCCTGGCAAGCCTGGCTGTCCTGGGAGTCCAGGGTCACCTAAGGAAAAGCAACAGTTTTTTGAAAGGGAAACTTTCAAAGAAAGAAGCCAATAAGTGTTAAAGACATAGTCAAATAAATTCCTCACATACCTGGAAGACCTACTTCACCATCTCTCCCTGGGATACCAGGCAGGCCAGGTTTCCCTGGCTGGGTTATGGTCTGACCTGGATCACCTTTAGGACCTAAGAACAAAAAAGAATCATAGTGAATAAGTGTTCACTTGACTAAGATCTCTTTGAATTAAAGACAAAAATGTGTATAATCTTTGAAACTGCAAACTAACAAAAATCTACAAGAAAAACAATTTCATATTATACATTCAAGAAAGATACCAAACAGAAGGATGAGATTTCAAAAAGAAAAAGTAGATGACAGTTTTAAGAGCTTCCATGATTGAAGATGGACTTATAAAAAACATTTTTTAAATGTAGGTCAAAAGAACCTAAAAAATAGAACTGTAGTAAACAGGGAAAATACTTCTTTTTGGTAAACTAATGGTACCTTAAGGTTTTATGTGTGCAAAGTCAAAGTACATCCACTTCTCATCGATTGAAATAGAAACTTGAAATAAGCTCAGGACAAAGAAGGATTTCTTAAACGTGACGAAAAAAAGCACTAACCATGACAGAAAAGTCTGATAAATTTGATTACATTCTAATTAATTCCTGTTTATTAAAGACACCATACAGAGAGTGAAAATGGCAAGACATAGTAAGCGACAGTTTTACAAAACAAATAGCTAACAAAGAACTAATACATAGAATATATGTAACATATAAATCCTCTACATCAATAAGAAAAAGAAACAATCTAATACAAAAAAAAATGGTTGAAATACTTGACTAGGCATTTTATAAAAGAAAATTCGAATTGTCAATAAACATATGAAAAGGTGCTAAAATTTAATATAATCAGATAAATGCAAAATAAAACTGCCATGAGATATGTCACACTCATCAGACTGGAAAAAATATGCAAGTCTGATAATACAAAATGTTTATGAGGATATAAAATAAAAAGAAATCTACAATACTGCTGGTAGAATTATAAATTGGTATAATTGCTCTGGAAATAGTTTGGAATTATCTAGTAAAGCTTAAGATGCATTTATTAAAAAATATTAATCTTAAATATATAACCTAGCCCAGGGACTGGCATTTTTTTTTCTGTAAAGGACTAGATAGGAAATACTTTAGGTTTTGTGGGCCATATGGTCTCTCTCACAACTACTCAATTCTGTAGTTGTAATGCAAAAGCAACCACAGACAATAGTGAATGGGTTTGGATATATTCAAATAAAACTTTCATTTTATAGCAAGTGGTGAGCCAGTTTTAATTCATGGGCTACGGTTTGCCGATCCTTTCTGCAGACAAGGGTGTGCACATGTACACCAAGATATATTCAAGAATGTACATAGAAGCATTATTCATAATAGGTCTGTATTATAAAATACCCAACTGCCATTAACATTAGAATGGATAAATCAACTGTGATATACACACAAGCACATATATACACACAGTGGGATACTAAACAGCAAGGAAAATAAATGTACTATAGCTATACAAAAGTTAACATAAAGAACATTACATTATGATTCCATTAATATGAGGTTCAAAAATAAGCTTAATTACAGTATTTTGTTTAGGAATGCACATCTAGGTGATACTACTAGGAGGTAAGTGGGAGGAGATTATGCAAAAGTCAGGAGAGTGGTTGCTTTTTAAGAAATGGTAGGGGATTAAGATCAGGAAAGAATAGAGAGGAAGATGGGGGTTTCTAGGAGGTTGGCAATGTCCTGTTTCTTGATGTGTGTGGTAGTTACATGGGTATTTACAATATAATTATTTGTTCAATGAAGTATTACGTATCATTTACTTCAAAACAATACTCCTTTGAATCTTCAAGCAGCTTAAAAAGAAGAAATACTCCTCTTTACACACACACACACACACACACACACACACACACACACACAGTGTTCCACTGCTAAAAATACAGAAAAGCCCCAAATATAAATGTCCAGGGAAACATATCTTTCATATGGAAAATGAAATGTAAGATAATATATTTCTGTTTTTGAGTACCAAATAAAAAACAAAACAACTGTCGTACACTCACCTGGTATTCCTGGCTGGCCTGGATTTCCTGTCACACCTTGTATGCCTTTTTCACCTACTGGGCCTGGAGGGCCAACACCAAGAGGGCCCATAGGCCCCCTATTCCCTGGGAGACCTGGCAAACCTGGGTTCCCAGGGGGACCTCTTTCACCCTTAAAAGCAATTCCGCCCTGAAAAGGGAAAAGTTTAATAGAGAAACATATAGATATAAGAGATCTCTATAGGTTCGTATTACTGAATACAACTAGAGAAATGATATCGCCATAAATAGTGCTCCTTAAAAAGTGTATAAGTGTGTGTTATTATGGGACGGTATGTGATCTCGCCACTTAGTCATTCATTCCTTCAACAAGTATTTTTGAGTTCCTACTGTGTGCCAGGTGCTGGCGATACAAAGAATAAAAATAGATTAAAAAACTCTGCCTTCATGAAGCTTACATTCTAGTAGAAGTCAAGAAATTTACAGTCTAGCTAATATTTTATATATCACTTTCCATCTAAATACCCTGGGCTGTGTATTGTGCACAAAATAAGACATTCATTGTGTTCAATCTTTAGGCTCTGTGGAACACTTAACATGGCCATCTATTCACACTAATCTCTAAACTTAATATACATATAAAAACCAAATTTGACTTCTGCCATTAGGTCTAAATAAACCCAGGATATATGGGGTAAGAGAAGGGGAACCTGCCAATGACCCATAAGCATTTTAACCTTCCTGCCCAGCTGTTTTAGCCAATATTACTCAATATAGTAATGGGTTAAAAAGAAATTTATAAAACAACTATGAGAAAAGAGTGGTAAAGAAACCCTACATAGTTCATAATAATGTACCATTTCTATACATTAATCACATTTCTATACATTAATCAATTGGATGTTCATCTCAGTACCAGGCACATCTTAGGAAACATCCCTAAGTAACAATTTGACATCACAAAATCAAGAATATCAAACCAACTCACAGGTTCTCCTTTGGGGCCAGGAAGCCCTGGCAATCCATCCTGTCCAGGGGTGCCAGGTAAACCAGGGAGTCCTGGAGCTCCAGGGAAACCAAACTCTCCTTTGTCACCCTTCATTCCTGGAAAAGTCAGGATGTCACCAGGTTCACCTTTAGGTCCAGGAAAGCCTGGAGCACCTGGAGCTCCTGGTATGCCCTAAAGAGGGGAAAATAAAGAAGAGGGCAAAAAATAAAGAGAAATCAGTTTATTTTTTAAAAATATTTTCTCTCCAGTATATCCCATTAACTCACCCAAAAACATTTAGTTTACAAAGCTATGAATCGAGTGAGCCATGTGATTAAAAGAGAATCAAGGAATCAGATAAGTCATAAAATAATAAGAAAACTAAATTTATATATATCCATGAGTGAAAATCAAAGTGTAAATGTCTGTCTTCTACTTCTTTTGTTCTATAATAAACTCAAAACTTACTGTTAATCCTTTGGGACCAGTTGCACCAGTGTTTCCTTTTTCACCCTTCTGGCCAGGAAAACCAAGAGATCCTAACACACACACACACACAAATAAAGTGAGCTTTGAGCTTGAACTCATGACAAAGCATATAAAAATCAGCAAGTCAGGAAATCAAGTTTTAAAATAACAATCCCATTCATTCCCATTTAACAGGTCATATTTTTATTTTCCAATTTTATGCTCTCAAAATGAAGAAATCATTCTTTCTTTTAGGTAAATCTAACATTTCATGTTACACACAATATTGTATCCTTAGGTATTTCCAACTCCAAAGCTTCATAAGAGCTCACAGCTACAAAGTACTATGCACAGAGGTACTCAGGCTCCTTAAACTATCTCATTGCCAAGGGGAGAAGGTGATAAGGACCAAATTTGCATATCTTTCATTGTTCTGACTTAAACAATTTTCGTATGTCCCTACCAGTCATTTCTTTGGTTTGTTACTCCTTAAAATTTGGTTTAAAGAAATGTTTGGTATTCAAAGGCTAGAGAAAATATTACTAAATCAGTCATTCCCAAAATGGGCCCCCGAACCAGCTGTATCAGCATCATGCGAGTACTGGTTAGAAATGCTAATTCTTGAGCCTTCGCCCCAGATTTACTGAACTGGAAACTTTGCAGGTGGGACCCAGCAACCTGGACAAGCCATACAGGTAATTCTGATGCACTCCCAAGTTTGAGAACAGCTATACTGGAGGTACAAGGCTAGATTATTAATTTCCAGTGGCAGCCATAAAAGACTTGCTAAAAATCTATTTCCAGGTACCAAATGAATTGGTTTCCTTGGCAAACACACTAGACAGAAAGGTAAGAGATCTGGTGTCTATTCTCTGGCCTGACACAGTCATAAAGTGTGACTTCAAGAGAATATAATATTGAGATATCTCAAGAGGCAGTTGAGTAAAAGATTTGTTGGTCTGATGGATAACAAATAGGATTCTGATTGGAAAAAGGGAGGATAAGTTATGCATAGAAAGAGGAATATCTGGCAGCTGGTTACCAAATTCCATTAGAAGTTCCTTAATGACAACATGTGATACATGCCTAATGATGAGAAACTCTGCCACTGGAAACTATACTCAGGGGCCAGGTATTATGAACTTTTGCCCCAATTTTCTGAAAGAAAGAAGTCTGACTCTGCATAAGTTCTTTTTTGTCACCATACAGTAAATAGGGAAGATATTTTTTCCTGGAATACTATTGTTAAAATTCTTTAATAGATAATGTTGGTATCTTCAGGTATTAGAAACAAGAGCATAATTTATTTCACAGCAGATAGAGGCATTTCATATTTAATTATTTACAGATATGAGTGACTAGCTATAAAATGAGAAGTTGACATCATTTTAAAACTATAAGCTCACTAAAAGCTAGCCAAGACATATTTTAAAAGGTTGCCCAGAGGCAGGATGTTTCACCTGGAGGACCCGGAAGACCTGGTAAACCACGTTGACCTGGAGGCCCTGAAATACCAGTTCCAATACAGTTGAAGCAGGTGTCACCTTTGTCACCTAGAGAAAACCATAAGAAAAAAAATATTTTACTTGTCTACCTTCTTTAGATTGATTCTAAAGAAGTTGGCATGAAGGGATAACATTCCTACCTAACAGTTTTATTAGAGAAGTCTACAACTAGAATCAATTCATTCGATAAGTATTTACTGAGCACCCACTGTATACCAACCACTGTTCTAGGTGCTTGTGATACATTGTTAAACAAATCAGACAAAAATCTATGTCTTCACAGTGCTCACATTCTACCAGTGGAAAGGAATAATAAACAACGAAGGTAACAAATTATTAAATTATATATGTACATATATACATATATATCAAAAGGAGTTATGTTTATAGGAAAAATATGGAGCTGGGTAAATGGGGTTGGATATGCTAGGGATGAGTGGCAGTTTGAAATTTTATATAGAGTGGTCAGGATAGACTTCATTGAGAAGATGATAGATAATAAAAAACTTTAAGGATGTGGCATGTGCACAATAAGTGTAGAGTATTCCAGGCAAAACAAATAGCCAAGTTTGGCATATACAAGGAACATCAAGAAAACCAGATTTCTAAGTAGAGCAAGAAAGGAGAACCAGGTCAGACAGTTAACAGGTTATGATGAGTGGCATATCATAAAACATCACCTAGGCCACCGTAAAGACTGTAGCTTTTACTGTGAGTGAAATGAGAATCTAATAGAAGAATTTAAACAGAAAAGCAAAATGATATAACTTAAGTTTAAAAGGATGATTCTGGCTGCTATGTTAAGAATAAAATCTAAGTGCAAGGATGGAAATAGGGTACCATTTAAGTGGCTACCGCTGCAGTGATCTAGGAGGGATGGAAACTCGTTCCAGAGTGACAGCAATTAACATGAGAATTGGTTAGATTCTGAACATATTTTAATGTAAAACCAATGAGATTTTCTCATGGATCACATATACAACATAAAAGAAGAGGGGAATCAGGGATGACTCCAAGCTTTTTAGCCTAAGCAACCAGAAGGCTAGCATGGCCTGCTTTTAAGAAAGAAGGGAAAGATGTTACTGGAAAAATTATGCGGAAGGAGGTAGTAGAAATAGAACTTCAACTTGATCAGGACGTGAAGTTTAAAATGTTAAGTAGACAGTTGGATATACTAATCTAGAGGAAAAGGCTTACATCTAGACAGGAGACATAAATTTGGAAGTCACTGGCAAGTAGATGGTATTTAAAGTCATAAGACAATGAATTAGTTTAGAAGAGAAGAGGAACAAGGGCTTATCTCTGGGGCATTCCAAAATTAAAAACTGGATAGATAATTGTAGAATACATATGGAAGTACAAAGTAAGCCAAGACTTACTATAAAGTTACAATAATTTAGACAGTCTGGCATTGGCACAAGGAGAAAAAATAAAACAATGAAACAAAATAGAGATTAGAAAAAGACTCGCACATATAAGGTTTACAACAAAAATGCTAATGCAATTCAGTAGGAAATTGATGGTCTTTCATACTATAGTACTGAATCAACTGGATATCCATGTGGGGAGAAAAATAAACTTTGATCTCTCTTTTAAATTATACTCAAAAATTAATTGAAGATAAATCAAAGATCAAAACATGAAAGGCAAATAGTAAGATTGCTAGAAGAAAACAAGAATATTGTCAGGTCCTTAGGGTAAGCAAATATTCTAAAACAGGACATAAATAGCACTAACAATAAAAAAAGAATTAATAATTGAATTTATTTTAATTAATAACTTCTGTTCAAGGAAAGACGAGTAAAAAAGTAAGTTAAACAACTGGAGAAGACAGCTGTGATGCACATATCCAACAACCCAATTAAAAATAGGAAAAAGGCAAGTTGCAAACAAAATATACAAACTCTAAGGAAAGAGGCTCAGCATCAATAAGTTATCAAGGAAATGGAAACTAAAACCACTTTGGAAAATGGGTTGGTGCTATCTATGGAAACAAAACCTATACCTATCCTATAATCCAGCAATTACATTCCCAGGTATATACACAACAGAAATGAATGCTTATATCCTACAAAAAGTATGTATATGAATGTTCATAGTAGCTTTACTCATAATAGCCCCAGATCAAATGTCTGTTAAAATTAGAAAGGATATTTAGGTATATTTGTCCAACAAAATACTAAAGAACAGTGAAAAACAAACTACCGTAAACAAAAAAACCTGGCTATATCTCATAGATATAAAATTAAGCAAAAGAAACCAGACACAAAAATGCCCATATTGTATGATTCTATTTACACATAGTTCAAGATTAGGCAAACTAATTTATAATAGAGGATAAAATAGTGGTTACCTTTTAGAGTGGTGGCTAGAGAGCATAAGAGAGTCGTCTAGAGTCCTGGAAAAGTTCTATATTTTGATTTAGATGGTAGTTACACAGAAGATTATACATAGAGGTATTTATAGATAGGCAGAAAGATAGATGGATGATAGGAGACAAATTATATATTTCATACATACACAGGAGGCTCTCAAATAATGTCATTTCATTCATTGTCATTTTGTTATAAAATTGATGAGATGCCATAGGAAATTAACTCTTGTTTATATTAATCAGCCCATGGTAAAACTGGTTTCATTATACATTGTTTAACTTGAAATTGCAGACCCTATCAATGATGTTAAGTGAGGATTGTGTGTATGTGTGTGTGTGTGTGTGTAAAATATTCCAAGGAGGTATGAAGGAAACAAGACCTGTAACGTACTGCAACCAAGTGAGGAAGTGTTTGAAGAATGGAAAGATCAAGTGAAAAAGGATGGAGACTTGACATTTGGATTAGCAGGATATAGGCTGCTGGTGACTTTGACAAAAGCAGCATCTATGGAGTGGTGTGATGGGAGGCAGTAAAATCCTGATTGGAGTATGTTTAAAAGAAAATGAGAGAAGAGTATATAGAGATAGTAGAAAAGTCTTGAGTTTTGCTGTAAATTGGAGCAGAGGAATACAGCAGTATCTGGCGGGGGAAGTGGGATCATGATAAGGTATTTTTTAGATTGGTGAAAAAGGCACATCTGTATATTCCTGAGAATGACCCAGTAAAAGTGAAAAATTGATGATGTGAGAAAGGCAAGAATTTGTGGAATAAAATCCTTAGGGGAACTAGGAGCGACTGGAATCTATTGTACAAATACAAGAATTCGCTTTAGATAAGAGTATTAACAATAATAGGCAGGGAGGCAGAAGATGTAGGCACAGATGCACGTAGGTGGGTAAACATTATGATGGCAAGCTATAAAAGTTCTCTTATTATTGCTTCAATTGGTCAGTGAAGGAGAAATGGAAGTGAGAATCTTAAAATGAGAATAGAAGAGGAGGTGTTAGAAATATGAATGGAGAAGAGAAGGTACAGGCTCAGAAGAGATGGTAACTTGAAATTACCAGGGCTATGTTTTTGTTCTGAGTACAACAGTGAGTGGAGGGTAAAGAAGTCAAAGGTTTATGCATGGGACTGACTACAATGGTTGATCATAAATTTATCCTAGGTTAAGAGGGAGAAAAAACACCAAAAGTTTGAGAGAGAGTCTGATTGAGGTCTCATTGAGGCTGAAGTACTGTAGGAGTTAGGTTATTAGAGGTAGTAACCTAAAAAGATAGAAGACAGTGGTCAGAAAATGGGACTCATGAAATCAAGAGCATGGAAGTTTGTATTACTGGTAATGGAAGGTCTTGGGATATGACCATGAGAGTAAGTGGCTAAAGGAGAGTGGAGGATATAAAGAATTTTGCTGATGATTTGAAAGAATGAAGGAAAAAGTATGGGGATCAAACCTTTCTCTCCTTGTTCTCCTTGGAGTCCTCTGTCACCTGGAGATCCTGGAGGGCCTGGAGGGCCTGCTTCACATATCTTATCACCTGAGATAAGATAAAGAAAGGATAGCAAGCTAACTGTGAAATATCCAGAAGACTAAAAAAAAGGAAGCCTGACAAGCTAGAAAAAAAAGACCTATTTTCAGTTACTTCCCCACAGTAATACAACTATCTATAAGCAAAAGAAAGATATAATACTGGTGATAATTTGAAGAGCAAATTTAAACTTCAAAGAATCACTAAAAATCAAAAATAGAAGGTGCAGTAGAAACTCTTACATATCGGAAATGCAAAGAACGATGCCAACTTTCAGCTAGATTCACTTATAAATGAAAACAAAATAAAAATGATAGAACTTAATAAAAGAAAAATATAGCTTACTAGGAGGGATTTGAGGGCCTGGAGGGCCAGGAGGCCCTGGAAGTCCAGGAGACCCCTGCTGTCCATCAAGTCCAGGAGATCCAGGAATGGAAATTCCTGGTGGACCTTCATCACCTTTTTGGCCCCTTTCTCCAGGAAAGCCAGGGGGGCCAGGGGGACCCATAACAGCAATCCCTAAGGAAAACAAAAACATTAAGGTGATCAAAATTCTCTCATTTTGGAGACAGTACATTGGTTCTCAATGAGACATTAAGTAATGATAAGATCTTCCTTTAATGTATAATGCCAGTTATGTTCTTATTGTTTTCTATGAGAATCAATATCTGGAAAAAGGAAAAAAAATATTTGAAAAGTTTCAAATACTGTAAGTACCAGTCTGAGTGTAAGAAAGAATAATTTAAGGTAACTTTATTACTTTTAGAATGTACTAATAACTCTCTACCCACACTTCTTTGACACTATTATCTTTTAATCTCAGAAATACTAGAAAGCCTTTAGCAAGAGAAAAAGAGACATTTCAAAGTTTCCATGTCAGTTTCTGGACACTCTTCTGTGTCACTGTCTATTCCTACACCATTAACACACTTTTTTCATTACTACAGCTCTATAATGTTTTCAAAAGTGATAAGGAAAATATACCCATCTTTGGTCTTTTTAGAAACTATTTTCATTATACTTACAAATTTATTCTTCCAAATAAATTTTAGAAGCGGCTTGTTAGTTTCATTAATGTAATGGCTAGGTGGAGAGCCAAAGGAGAGAAAGAACAATTAGGGGGATCGCTTTATGAACTATATAAATGTCTAATCAATGTACTGTATACTTGAAATTAATAATAAAATTTTGAAAAAGAAAAAATCATTGTAATTTTGAATGAGATTAATTTGAATTTAAAGATTAAATTTTGGTAGAATCACCTATTTATAATATTGAGTTGTCACGTCAAGTAATAATTAAGTATATCTATTTCTTTATTTATTCAATTTATATTACTTAATAATATTTTACTAAATTCTGCAAAGAGGTCTTACACATCTTGTGTTGAGTTTATTCATGGGTTAATTTGATTACTATTGTGAATTTTGTTGCTATTACTATTGTTAACTGGATTTTCTTCTTATGTTTAAATTTTAATTGTTGGTGTAGAAGGCAAATTATCTAAGTATGCAATTCATCTGGCCACCTTGCAAACATTCTAAGTTCTGGTAATTTACCAATTTATTATTTTAGGTTTTCTGGGTAGATAATCGTATGGTTGGTGGATAACCAAAATTTATGTTTTTTTTTTTTTGTCCTATCCTTACACCTACCTCTTTTTTTCTTCAGACTTAGTGCATAGGTTGTGATTACTAGTATAAGGAAAAAAAGTATTGGTGACTCTGAGTATCTTTATCTTCTTTTCGACTCGAATGAGAATGTTCATGATGTTTCACCAAAAAGTATGACATTTCCTACAGGGTCTTGTACTTCCTGTTGAAATAGTTTTATCAAGTTAAGATATTACTTCCCTTTAAATCTTAGTTTAAGAAATTTTCCTTTAAAAATGAATGAATATTGTTTTTATTTTTACTTGTATCAAGTTTTTCCTTTTATTTTGTTTGTGTTGTTTTGTTTCTTGTTATTTTTTCAACTTAGCTTGTTTATTTTTACTATTTCTAATTTTCTGATAAATTAAGGTCACCACTTTGGCTGTATTTAATGAAGTTTGATATGAGTTGTTTAGCATACAGTAATTGCTAAAACAGAAATTTCCATTTCTGTTTCCTCTTTACCTATAGAGTTATTTACAAATTTGCATATTAATAAACAAATGTAAAGATACTTGGTGCTTTTATTTTCATTGTTTTTTTTTCTTGTTGATCTAATTAGATTTTTATTTATTAAATGAAAATATTAGCACTCTGTCCTATGTGTTACAAATATTGTCCTTGAATTAGCTTTTGTCTTTTAACTGTTTAATGGTTTTTTTAAGTTTTATTAAAATATAATAGACAATTAGTTGCTCGTACTTACATTGTACAATTCAAAAAATTTTTTTCAATTATAGTTGGCATACTATAAGATATTAATTTCATTTGTACAGAATAGTGATAAGAGATCTATATAACTCACAAAGTGATCACCACACTAAATCTAGTACCCCTCTTTCACCTTACATATTTATTACAACATTGGCGACTATTTTCCGTATGCTACACTTTATATCTCCACGACTATTTTTAAATATCCGTTTGTATGTCTTAATCCCTTTGCTCTTTTTCGCCATCCACCTCAACCTCCCACCCTCAAAATATTTTCTGTATCTATGAGTTTATTTCAGTTTGTGTTGTTGTGGCTGTTTAATTTGTTCTTTAGATTCCACATGTATGTGAAATCATGTGATATTTGTCTTTCTCTATCTGACTTCTTTCAGTGCAATACCCTCTAGGTCCATCAAGGCAGTATCTTTTTCTATCCCTTCCTTTTAGACTGTGTGTATCTTTTAATCTGAATTGAGTCATTTGTAGGCAGAATATGTAGGGGTCTTGTTTTCTTATCCATTCAGCCACTCTATATTTTGTTTGGGGCAGTTGATTCTTTTCCATTGGAGGAACTTGTTGATAGGAATGTAGTTATTACCATTCTTTATTCATGTTTTCGATAAATGCGTTTTCCTTTTCCTTTTTTATTATTATTTATGCTTACAGCACCTGGTCTTCTTAGGTGGTCTCTCATCCAAGTACTAACCAGGTCCTACCGTGCTTAGCTTCTGAGATCAAACAATGGGCTTGTTCAGGGTGGTATGGCTGTAGACCATAGGCCGTGGCTCTACTGGGGCGCAAACTCAGGACCTTCCTTCTGTGTGTAAAGAAGACGTGCTAACTGCTACACTATGGAACCATGTCCAATGTTTTTTCTTCTTAAAGAAGTTCCTACAATACTTCTTGTAACACTGGCTTGGTGTTGATAAATTTCTTTAGCTTATTTTTTTTCTGGAAAGCACTTTATCCGTCCTTTAACTCTAAATGATAGCTTTGCTGGATAAAGTATTCTTGGTTGTAGATCCTAGGTTTTCATCATGTTGAATATTTTGTGCCAAGACCTTCTGTCTTGCATAGTTTCTTTTGAGAAATCAGCTGCTGGTCTTATGTGCTCCCTTGTAGGTAACTAACTGCTTTTCTCTTGCTGCTTTTAAGATTCTCTCATTGTGTTTATTTATATTTTTGCCTTTTTATTTATCTATTTTATTATTTTTATTTTTTAAAATTATTATTTACTTATTTATTTTTATAATGACAATGGTTAATGAAACCCAATAAGTTTCATCTATACACTTTAACATTAAGACATATAAATATTAACACTGTGTGCTCAATTCCCATAGCTAGATTTCTCTCTGTCACCACATATTTTCCCCCTTTACCCCATCTACATCCTCCTCCCCCCACCCCCTATCCTCTGGTAACCACTAGTCTATAATCCATGTCTAATGCTCTGTTTGTTTGTCCTGTTCATTCGTTGCTTTTAGGTTTATATCCAACATATAAGTGATATAATGTGATTTTCAACTTTTTCTGTCTGGCTGATTTCGCTTAGCATGATTATCTCGAGGTCCATCCATGTTGTCTCAAATGGCAATATTTCATCTCTTCTTATGGCTGAGTAATAATCCATTGTATATATGGACCAGAGCTGCTTTGTCCAATCGTCTATCATAGGGCACTTCAGTTGCTTCCACATCCTGGCCACCGTGAATAATGCTGCTGTGAACATCGGTGTGCAAATATCTTTTCAGATATGGATTTTCAAGAATAACATTACATTGTATATATGTACCACATCTTCTTTATCGAATCAACTATCATAGGACACTTCAGTTGCTTCCAGGTATTAGCCACTGTGAATAATGCTGCTATGAATATCAGTGTGCAAATATCTTTTCATTTATGGGTTTTCATGTCTTTGGGGTAAATACTCAGTAGAAGGAATGCTGGATCATATGGTAGATCAATTCCTAGTTTTTTGAGGAACCTCCATACAGTTTTCCATAGCAGCTGTACCAATTTGCAGTCCCACCAGCAGTGTATAAGGGTTCCTTATACTCCACATCCTCTCCAACATTTGTTATTATTTGCCCTATTGATAATAGCTGTTCTAACAAGTGTGAGATGGTATCTTATTGTGATTTTGATTTGCATTTATTTCCCTAATAGCTAGCGATGTTGAGCATCTTTTCAAATATTTGTTGGCCATTTGTATGTCCTCTAGGGAGAAGTGTCTTTTCAGATCCTCTGCCCATTTTTTGATTGGACCATTTGTTTTTTTATTATTGAGTTGTATGAGTTCTTTGTATATTTTGGAT
>NW_024348527.1:775561-803132 GCF_902729225.1 Pteropus medius
TTAAGAAATTTATAGGATGCAATTAAGTGTGAAAATATCTGTGTCACAGTGGTACCTGAAGGAATGATAGTAGACTGTTTTCTATAACTACACTCTAAAATTAACTGAAAAATGGATTAAAGACCTGAATATAAGACCTGAAACAATAAATTGCATAGAAGAGAACATAGGAACTTGGGCTTAAAGAGAATTTTATGAATTTGGCCTCAAAGGTATGGGAAGTAAAAGCAAAAATAAGAAAACATCGACCCAAAACTTCTGCACAGAAAAAGAAACTATCAACAAGGTAAAGACATGACCATCCAACTGGGAAAGTACATTTGCAAGCAACGCCTCCAAAATGGGCCTAATACCCAAATTATACAAAGAAATCATACAACTCGATAACAACAGAAAAACAAAGAATCCAATTAAAAAATGGGCAGAGGACTTGAACAGACACTTCTCATACAAATGGCCAACGAACATATGAAAGGATGCTCAACATCGCTAGCTATTAAGGAAATGCAAATCAAAACCACAATGAGATATCATCTCACACTTTTTAGAACAGCTATAATCAACAGAACAAGTAATAACAAATGTTGGAGAGGATGGGGAGAAAAGGGAACCCTTATACACTGCTGGTAGGACTGCAAATTGGTACAGCCGCTATGGAAAACTGTATGGAGGTTCCTCAAAAACCTAAGAATTGATCTACCATATGATCCAGCAATTCCTCTACTGGGTATTTACCCCAAGAACTTGAAAACCCATATCCCAAAAAATATTTGTACACCGATGTTCATAGCATTATTCACGGTGCCCAATACATGGAAGCAACCAAAGTGTCCTACAACGGATGATTCGATAAAGAAGATGTGGTACATATATACAATGGAATATTACTCAGCTGTAAGAAGAGATGAAATACTGCCATTTGCAACAACATGGATGGACCTTGAGATAATCATGCTAAGCGAAATAAACCAGACAGAAAAAGTTGAAAACCACATATTACTTATATGAGGGATATTAACCTAAAAGCAACAAACAAAGAGGACAAATAAACAGAGACTTGTGGATATTGATAATAGACTAGTGGTTACCAGAGGGTAGGGAGGAGGGGGAAGGTAGAAGGGGTCAAAGTGGTCTAGTATGTGGTGACAGAAAGAAATCTATCTATGGGAATTGAACACACAATGAAATGTATATAAGCCTTACTATTGAATTGTACACTTGAAACTTACTGGATTTCATCAAGCAATGTCACCATAATAAAAATAATATAAAATAAAAATAAAATAATGGGGAACTATTCAACTGATTTGGCTTTTTTTTTTAAGTACATTTGAGGAATTTGTCTAGAATGTCTGCAGTAAGTGTTGAGAAATTTCTTAAAAAGAACAAACTAATCAAAAACAGACTCAGAACTATAGAGGACAACCTGGATACAGCTAGAGGGGAGGGGGGTGGTGGGGCTGGCAGAATGGGTGAAAGGTTAAAGAAGTACAAATTAGTACTTGACAGATGGTCACGGGGATCGAGAGCACGGCATAGGGAATGCAGTTAAGCATTAATGTATTGGCTAGGTGGGGAGTCAGAGGAGAGAAAAAACAATTTTGGAAATTATTTTATAAACTATTAAATGTCTAACCAACGTACTGTATACTTGAAGCTAATAATAAAATAATATTTAAAAAAAGAGTTGAGAAGTTTCTGTCAATTAATAAATACTAATGTCTTCTACTTCCATATTTATCCTAGAAGTAATATGATAATGAATATGTGGATTAGTAAAGATGCTATAAATATAAGGACATTAGTATAGTTCCTTTTACCTGGAGGTCCAGGAAGGCCAGGTAGACCCTGTATTCCAGGAAATCCTCGCTCTCCTTTTTCTCCAGGCAAGCCAGGTAACCCAATATTTCCCTTTTCTCCTACGGTTACACCAGTCCCAGGTCTAGGAATTACCTTTATTATGAAAGGAAAAAAATAAAGGAACTCAAAGAAGTAGCTTGTTCCCCTGAAAATAGCCTAGCAGCTACATATGATTATAGTGCCATTGTATTCACAGAGTGTTCAGAGGCAAAATCATTAAGACTACTGCGTAGATTATGAGTCACATTCCAGATCATGCCTATCCTTCAACTTATTAGAAACTGCCAAACCAGTAATAATATTACCATTCTCCTAAACTCCAGGTTTACAGAGCTAGAATTATTTTAGATGTTTCTTATTCTAAAATTCATATTAAATTCATTCTAATTATCTAAGCCTGATCATTCTTTATTAAAAATGCCTCTATTTACCCTCTTCTTTCCTGTTGCCACAACTACTATCTTTACCTCACACCTGGACTAACAGAAACACCTCTGAGCTTGTCCCCTTGAATCTAAATCTACTGCATATCCTAGCCATTTTTCTGTGCTTAATGACTAAAAATGTTCACTACTTTTTACTATATCTGATGCTACTTTTAACCCTTGACTCTGTCAAGGTTTCCAATATCTCTCTCACCCCTTTCATCTTCTGTTAATTCCAGCAATAAATTTTTAGGAGTAAGGTGTATCTGATTATAACCACTTCATGCATTTTGCACATTCTTGTCTTTGCTTTTGAGTATACCATTTCAAACATCAATAATGCCTTTCTTTAACCTTTTCCTTTATCAGTCCACACTTATTTCTTCCTCTAAGAATAAAAGCAAGAGAAAGAACTGATCTCTTCTGAGAAGGATTTATTGATTAAAATCAACTAGCTGGAGGTGCCTCGTTAGTGCAGTAGGTAGCGCATCATTCTCATAAAATAAACTAACTGGATCATTGTTTTTCTCTCTATCTTCTTAAAATCTCAGTGTCTAAATGATTTCATATTAAATAATCTAAATATAAAGAAATTAACCTCATAGAGCTATAAAGGTACATAAGCTTTAGATTTAAGAAATTGTCAGTTTAAGGTACAAATCAACACCTACTGGCAACGTTTTATGTTTCATCCTGGCTCTACTGGATATAAGAAATATTCAGATGAAAGAAAGAGACTAAAAGTTATGGGACTCAGAATTTAGATAGTAGTTCAAAAGGGAAAGTGAACTGTTAGATAAGACTGTACTGTCAAAATTTCTATTTCTTCTTATATTCATTGAAATTTTACCATCTCATTTTATAAAGAAATTATTTCTTAGAGAAATAAAACTGATTTTAAAATGAAAATGGATAAAAATTATCTAAGATTTTCTTTAAGTATATCCTCATTAGATTTAGTAATGTACTAAGTATCAATATCTGAGACTCAATATAGACAAAAAATAATTAAATTAATTTCTGCACATATAGGTTTCATGGCATTTGCATCTTGCAGCTTCAATGCAGTCTAAATTCAAGAGTCTTATCAAATTTCAGCCAAAGGAAAACCTATTCGTCAAATTGTAGCAATAAAATTATATTCTTAATAAGATTGGAAATACATTTGACTTTAATTTCATGGTGAATACAAACATGACAGATAATCTATAACCCCTATAATTATTCTTTCATAGAGCAGTTTCATACATTTGTTATTAAGAGCCCCTAGACGTACACACTCAGGGAAAAAAAGAGGTGTGACTCAAAGACAATTACAAATTGAGAAAACCTATTAAGGCCAAATATGTCTTTCCCCTGAGCCCTGCAGGGGAACAGACCAATCCCTAGTTCTCCAATGGTTTCTTCTATTGAATCTTTGTAAGCAACACTTGCACCACCTGCTGGTTACTTGAGAAATAATGTGGCAATCATGATGCAAAACAAGCCAATGTCATAATTTTGGATCTTTGCTATGGAGAACTAATACACAGGCAGAACAATACGAAAACTTTGCAGTCTACATCACTGAAGGTTTTAGATGTAAAAACTTTTAAGCCAATAAAAGTTGATAATGACTTGGAATTTTGTGTTCTATTAGGAAAGGGTACAGAGTATATAATTAAGGCACAAAAATGAAAATGCATTAATACATTTGATAAATGAAGACTAAAAAAAAAATAACTTACAAGTCCAGGGGGGCCAATTGAGCCTATGTCACCTTTTTGGCCCTGTTCGATACAATTTTAAAATAAGTTAATAAAAACATGAAAACATCCATTTCCTCAAAAAACATAATAGATAACTAAGTTTCATAAAGATCCAGAAATCCATAATAAAATACACTAAAGACAAATACAATATGAGGTAGATGAAACAGTGAAACAGTACTGAGCTAAGCCTAAGAAAACCTGTGATGTTGTCTCACATTTACTAGCTACATGATCTTGACCAAATCAATTAACTTCCCTGCCTTATATATAGACGAGGATTCTAAAGTATTTCTAGTGTAACATCGATGATTTTAAGATTCTTATTTTCTAGGAAACTATAAATATTTTATAGAAGATGCTGAATAAAAACTTTGGTACCACTACATCAGTTAAAATCACTACTTTTTAAATTTATTTTATTTTATTTATTTTTTTTTTAGGTGAGGCAACCCTTGGTTGACTTCACAGATTGCAAGGACCTTGTCAGCTTACAATCCCTTATTTTTTATTTTTTATGCTTACAGCACCTGGTCTTCCTAGGTGGTCAATCCAAGTACTAACCAGGCCCGACCCTGCTTTGCTTCCGAGATCAGACAGGATCGGGCCTGTTTGGGGTGGCTGTAGACTACTTTTTACATTCAGCTATGTTCCTTTTCATAAAACTTGTCAACAGCATAAATTTCGTGTCATTTCCATTATTGGCAGATATTATAGAGCTTATGGACTTAACTATCATCAGGAACAGCTAATAAATCACAATCGATTTTGTGGGTTTGCTCTTGGAAGCTAATGAAAGACAAATTCAGACAGCAGTACTACCCTTAACCAGTAGCTACAATAGCATGAAGAACACAGTACTCAACTGTTACTCTACTGGCCAAGACTCAAGTGTAGATGTCTCTCACACACCTTTATTCTCATTCGAGAATTGTTCATAGAAATCTTTCATATATCCATAAGTTCCTTTTAAGGAGTTACTCTGTCACATAACTTTATTTAATACTTGAAAAACAATCTTATTCTCTGAGATTTTATATCTTCCTTTATTCTAGCTGTGCCTCTTAGGCTAAGATAGCAGTTAGATCTAGTTTAGAGATAAACTACCACTAAAATATATGCCCTCTAGGTACATTCAAGTTTGTAACACTCTTCCTTCCTTGCTTGCAAAACAACGCTTTTCATGCAAAGCAATTAGAGACTGGAAAACTAGATATTTTGCTATCTGCTATAAATAGGGGAATTGTGTGCTTCGTACATTCTTTCAAAGTTGCTTTAAAAACAGGCAACTAAATAAATAACCAGTCAGGCTGCATAGCCAAATGAAAAAAAAAAAAGACTAAGAATTAGCCACGGTGACCTTAGGCAATAATTGCATAGAGAATGGAAATGTTTAGTGAAGACTTTCTAAATTCATAGCTATATGCCTTTTTAGTAGGAGGACCTCACTCAAATAGTGCTGAATCCTCTTTCTGGAGAACAAAAGTTTTGCCAATAATGTGTTCAAAGTAAAGGCACCAACTTTTCACAATGGAAATGCTAAAGTTAAATAATTCTTCATGTACTTCCACCACACTATGATTTAAGAAAATGAATGAAAATTCAGAGGAAGTGTTATAAAAGAAAAAGGGGCAACACCAAAAGATGGATAAAGAAGGTATGTTTTGAATTTAAAAGCTAGTTATTTAGAACTTTTTCATTTATAACTCAACCTTGGGAGAGAAATGATCATGTTAGCTAGAATAAAACCAGGCACTTCTAAGTAATAAAATTCTTACCTTTTCTCCAACCTTTCCTGGTTCACCAGGGTAACCAGGATCACCAGGCAAACCCTATAAAACATAGAGGAGAGAGTGACATCAGCAAAAATGGTGGAATAAGAACCTCCCCAAATCCTCTCCTTCATAAAAGTAACAAGAACCCTAGTAAAAATGGCCAGAGTCAACCTTTTTAGAACTCTATAAACAAAAGCATGCAGCAATCCAGGAAACATTTATTTAAAATAAAAAATGGCTGAATCTTGGTTAAGAATGCAGAGCTTTGAGGCATTTTAACTTGCTCTATTCCTATCACCATTCCTCAGCTTCGCGGTAGCCTTGAAAACCAACAGCACACAATTAAGGTTAAAAAACAGTAGCCTGGCAGCAGCTGGGAGGGGAAAGAACTGGGTTGGAGCTTTTTCAAAGCCCCATTCCCAGAGAAGTGTCAGTATTTCATTTGTCTGGTGATTCCCAAACAGTTCCCACTAGTCCCCATCTTGATTTGGCCTGACTTGAGTTCACCTAGTACAGAGAACAGCCTTTTCCCTGAGGATATCTGTACAAAACAATCAGAGGCAAATTGTTGAAAATCATGACCGCCTAAATCATGAAATGAAGACCAATTGTTCCAAAAGAAGTCAGGACTGAGGCCCTGAATTTATTTCCTCTTATACCATTTTATATATTTAAGCCATTTGTGAATATAGAATTTATAAGTTGAGGACTGTCTGTTTAACAAAATCACCTGTAAACCAATTTATGTTATTTTATTACTTCCAACATCCAGTTTTGTTAAGAATAATCCCTTTCCTTCAAAATGCTTTCCAAATGTCATCAAATTTTCTAACTGTTCTTGATAACCTCTTTTAATATCTACTGTGGATACTCTTAATATTGAAGCTGCAGGAAATAATTCTCCTGGACTCACATGTTTTTAATTTTCCTCTTTGTATTAATTAGAATTGTCTGTCAAAACTTTTACTGAAAAAAAACTTATATTCACACAAAAAGTTGTATGTGAATGTTTTTACCAATTTTATTCATGCTGGCCCAAACCAGAAAAAAACAAATTATCCTTCAATGGCTTAATTCATAAATAAACCTTGGTACACCCATATAATCAAATACTAGTCAGCAATAAAAATAAATGAACTATTTATATACAGTACAATGTATTATGCTATATAAAAGAATCCTAATTAAAAAGGCTATATACAATATGACTCCCATTTATATAATACTCAGAAATAGGTACTATTATAGAGATAGAGAACAGATCGATTGTTGCCAGGAGCTTTGGGTGGTGGAGGGAGAAAAGATGACTACAAAAAGAGTATGAAGGAACTTTTGAGGGTGACGGAACTGTTTCTGATTATAGAGTTGGTTACACAACCGTACACATTTGTCAAAACACACAGAATTGTATAATAATAATGGTTTATTTTACTGTATACAAATTATCTCAATAAATCTGACTTAAAAAAAAACAAGAATTACTGATTCATATTCAAAAGAGAAAGAAATGTTAATTTCCATCATTCAAACAATTTCCAAATCCAAGCCTCTTTGCCCTCCTACTTCTCTATCTTGCCTCTTTTTCTTTTTCCTTCCTTCCTTTCTTTTCTTTATTCCTTCCTTCCTTCCTTCCTTCTTCCTTCCTTCCTTCCTTCCTTCCTTTTCCTTCCTTCCTTCCTTCCTTTCCTTCCTTCTTCCTTCCTTCCATTCTTCCTTCCTTCCTCCTTTTCTTCTTCCTTCCTTCCTTCCCTTCCCTCTTTTTTTTTTTTGGTAGTGGAGAATGAACTTTAACTACTCACTGGAGTTCCTGGTTGGCCATTCTCTCCATCTTTGCCCGGTTTACCCTATAGGATTCAAAGAAATGCAAGAATGTAAAACTGTTATTTAGAAAGTGTAAGGTTAAAGAATATAACAACCTTTATTTCTGCCTTGGACTATATTAAGTAGCCATTTTAGACTCCAATATTATCATAAATAAAAGAATATTTTATTTATTCAATTGTGACATTTCGAGGAAATGAAAGTAGAATTTAAGAGGAAAGAATAAAATTACACACACATTTAAAGATTTTTGCAAAGAATATTAGTAGCTGTAACACTTACTCTTTTGCCAGGCTCTCCTTGCTCACCCTTCTCACCTTTCGCACCACCTGGAAGACCCTGTACACACAAAAGTAGTTTTACATTGGTTTATGAGTACTATGTATCCACACCAAATTACATTAAATGGTGCTAAAGAATTTTAGGTTACTTACTGGAGGACCACGCAACCCTGGAGGTCCAGGAGGCCCCCGGTCACCAGGAAGTCCCTATGCAGTAGTATGTAAAGGAAAGCAATATTAATACTATTAATACTACGGCTAGCTAAGAATGCTTTTAACAAGCTTAACTATAGACTCATGTAGTATAACCAAAGATAAACAAATGCTTCTAATTCAAAGTTGAAATCTCCTAGGCAAAAAAAAACTTAGAGCCACCTTTGCTCACTTCAGCTAATTTCTATTATATGTACAAGCCAATTTTTGAGGTAAATAACAAGATAACACTTAAAATGAAAGTATCAATAATTTTTTATTCTTACAAAATGTTTTATAAAAAAAAGCAAGAGTATCTAAAACTAAGAGATTTGGGGGCTGTATAAAACACATACATTTTGGCAGAGAATTAAATGGCCCAATCCATATTAATGGTAGAGTTTCAATACAAATTGTCCTTTATTTTTAACTTTTTTATTAGCATTTAGGTGAAACTACAATGCATGAACTCTGTTCAAGGATGATGGTCCACTATACTATAAAAGATATGTTTGATCCCCTCATCTACTCTAGTAGAAACAAGGTATCAGACAACTATTGCTAAACAGAATACCACATATTATATGACTCCATTTATATGAAATATCCAGAATTGGCAAATCTATAGAGCCAAAAAATTAAATTAATGGATGCCTAGGGTTGGAGAGTTTGGGAAGAAATGGGGTGTGACAACTAATAGGTATGGAATTTTTTTTGGGGGGGTGATAACGATGCTCTCAGATTATAGTGATGAATTCACTATCTTGTAAATATACTAAAATGTAATCATTCAATAGGTGAATTGTATAGTATGTGAATTATATATCAATAAAGCTATTTAAAAATTTAATTATCTGACATTCTTAATTTAAAAATACCTTAACATATAACCATATTCCAGCTTATAGTGCATTTTAATGGAATGCCATTGTCATAGTAAGGTGTTCATTGATTTCCTCTCTACATACTCACCTGATCTCCTTTCTGAAACTCTACATCGATTGGTCTTTTCTGTTCACTGATCTGCCCAGGTGGCCCAGGAGGGCCCTGAAGACCTTGCTCGCCCTGTTTGTAAGGTAAAATAAGTGATATTTCATAATTTACACAGACAATAATATAACATGTAAGCAAAATCAGTTGCAAGAAACAAAAAGACAAGTTCAAATGACTATGAAAAGAGAAAACACGAGGTTGAGTAACCAACTTTTTTCTTTACTCACCTTTTCACCTTTGGGTCCTTGGAAATTTAAGCCCATATTCCCCTGAAGAGAGAGGTTTCAGTTTAAAATCTCATTGACAATGACCAAAAGAATCCACACTAAATAAAAGATGTAATGAGAAAGAAAATACCTTTGGTCCTGGAAGCCCTGGTGGACCAGGTGGGCCCTAAGAACAGAAGACCCAGAAAAGGAAACAAGTATTATATTAATAAGTTTATTAAAAATTATATGGTTTTATAAAAGGTGAGGACTAAAAAGCCCTTCAAAATAATATTTCATGTTTTTTCTCATTGCTTTCTAGTCAGAGTTACACATTTAAAATGATTTAAACAAACTAGGTAAACATAGAGACTTCTCATGACAGTATAGAGAGGGCAGGGGAAGAAATGCAAGGATGTGTAGAGGCAGAGGGGTAGAACCAAGCCAAAAATCAATACAAAAGTTAATCTCAACAAACACATTAAATTTCTCATCCAGAATTATAGATTATTTTAGGTAACATAAAGCAATTAACTCTCTAATTATAAAATGTATGTGTTTAATTTTTTAGTTGTTTTATTTTTATATGATTTAACTTTGTATATTTGAGAATGTTCAAGGTTTTAAAAGTTAAAAAGCATTTAAGTGAAACAACAATTGTCTGCCCAAGTGTATCACCTCTCGATCTCAAAGGATCTATTTATTTATATATTGTATCATGGTGGCATTTCTGAGTCTTTGCTTCACATGTTGAATCAGGGTTAATTGGAAAGAAATTTAGAAGTACGGACTAAATCAGTTATGTGGCCACAAGAGCTAAGGGAATTCAAGGTGTAACAACACACTTAGAATATACCAATGTTGTAACAACAGAGTTAGGAAAAAGTGCCATAGTCCGGAGTCTCATGTATTGCAGGAAGTCTACAAGTAAAACTAGCTAAATAAAAGGGTTTTCTAATCCTCTCCGAAAGATTTCCAGGAAAGCAGAAATCACAATCTTTTCTGATAGATTCTTCTAGTACTTAACAAATGTTTTTTCCATTCAAGAATAGAGGACCAATTGTCACAAGCAGAAATGTGCAATCTATAAAGATATAATGAAAACTGTTACTTAAATATGTGGTAGATGAGAGATAGAGTGGCACATGAGAAATTACTTTGGCTGAAGTACAATTTTCTTGCCCTTGTAAGCGGACAACAGCAAAGATCTAAGTCTAAAACATGACTTGAATTAAATCTGAGTATTTCAGGTGTAAAAATACTTAGAACTAATTAGAATAAAAAATATGAGTGACCATAGAGGTAATAAAGTAAGAGACTAGCTGCATATACAGGGACTTTAGAAGTTTTTGCTTCTTTCCAAGGGTATACAAAACCTTATCCCATTGCAGAGTGATTCACTATTTTTACCAATCCTACTATTTTGTCACAGGTCCTTAAGAAATGAGAGACCATATTTTATTTTTGTGAATACCTGTTTTTGTTCCTCTTAAACAAAAAACTGGAATTTGAAGAAACATGTTTCATCAAGTAACTAGAGAACTGCTTTAGAAGACTTCATGAGATGACCAGAATCAACTTCAGCACTGACACATCAAGAGATAACCAACAAAATACTTTATTCTACATCTTACTGTTTGTGAATCTAATTTTTCCCATCTATAAAATCGAGCTATTACTTAGCATATATCATTCATGATAGCATTGTAAAATCTCCAGTAAATAAGAATATTATAGATTGTGAGCACTGAAAATACATTATACTTTCAAATTTTATATATATATAATATATATATACATATATGTATATATGTGTATATATATGTATATATGTGTATATATGTATAATACACATATATGTGTGTGTATTATATATGTGTATATATATATATATATATATATATATATATATATATATATATATATATATATGTTTGTGAAAGAAATGAAAAGAAAAGGAGAAATGAAATTACAGAAGCAAGCTTACCATCAAACCTGGTGGTCCTGGAGGACCAACTGGCCCTGGCATACCAGCGGGACCAGCTGGGCCCTATCAAAAAAAAGTAAAGAAAATAATAAAAAAAAACACCTCATTGTATCATAAAAAGAACTAAATGTATGAAATTTGAACTTGAGTTGCCAGAATTCCGTTCTACAATTCTATAATTCTGCAGTATAGTCAGAAATTTAAAATGTATAAGAACAAATGGACTAAATAACTATAAATAAATTCAACTAGACAGAACGAATTAAGCTTTTAGAAAACTTGTGTTTTACAGTGATAGATAACAAATGTCGGAGAAACATCATAAGGAAGTTTTAGAAAATAAAGCTATGAAGGTGGGCATTTAGAGGGGCTTTTATGCTAGAACTGGGAAGTGAAAGGCTACTAGTTTCAAGCTGGCTTTTCTAATTTTAAAATAAAAATAAATAAAATTAAAGATAATAAAAGGAGTGAAAATAACTGGGACAAAAATGAGGGAATGTTGCAACTGTTGTGGAACACAATTTGGGATCTTAAAAAGTCGAAAATTTGACTCCCCTGAAATCTAGCAATTCTATAGCTAGGTATAAATCCCTGATAGTTTTGCAATGAAAAAAAAATCTCCAAACAATATTCAACAACAGGAAGTTGGAGAAACCACATGTAGAATGTTCACACAATGAAATATTATATGGAAGTGAAACTGAATGAACTACAGCCATATACAATAATATGGATGAATCTTAACATATCAAATAGAAAAAATTGCAGTATTTTTATAAGTATTATATTATTTTAAAAGCAAAACTAAGTATTCTATCACTTAGAGATATATGCATATGTAATATATGGGAGAAGGCAGAAACCACAGGTTGATATAAAATTGTTTGTAATGGCCTAGTTCTCACATGCTGTATTGATCGCAAGTGTTCATTTAGTAGTTATGCTTCACAGCATACATATATTTTGCATGTATTCTGCTGTATTTCAAATATTACATAATAAAAATTTATAAAAGATAAAGGGTAAGATTGAGAGTATGTAAGGACATATGGATAGGTGATGTCAAGTTTGAAATGAGGTAGTAGTTTAAAAAGTCCCTAACATTGTACCTTAAGTGATTAAATATTAGAAAGTACTGATTTTTATTTTTGGCAAAGAGATTAATCTTCATGAAATATAAACCTCAAGAAATTGACTTCCTAATACTCCAAAGTTATTACTGTTTCTATGCATGTATGCTAGCTGTAGGCTAACATAATAACTTTTTTCTTAAGATTATAGTTTATGTTCACCATGCATAAATTTTATTTCTTCAGCCTTCAAAATATGTTCATATATAATGCATAGCTGATAGTGTTATAAATGATGCCTTCTAATATCTGAAATGGGAGGCCTATGATTTTTATTTTTAATCAGACCATTTACAATTATCAGGACTACTCCTACTACGCTACTGATCTCCACAGCACAAGAATAAGAATATAGAAGCCTATTTCTGTTGCCAAACTCAAAACAAATATTTCCATGGAAACTGGATAGAAAAGCAGAAGAAAAAAGGTAATGCTTCTTAAAATTCTCCTTGATCCAGACTGCTTTTATCTTCAGGTACAAGGTATATGCAATGTCTATCAAACTTCACATGATAATTTATATAACTAAAATAGAGGGTAGTAAAGATTTGAGGAGAAAAAAGTGATGCTGTGATCTGATTAAACCAATATAGCAAAGAGGAAAATCAGTGGACGCTTACTTGTATTCCAGGAGGACCTGGATATCCTGGATTACCCTTTGGTCCTGGCAGTGATGACATAATTATACTACCTTGTTCTCCCTGAAAGAAACCATCAATGGAAGTAATAACTAACAGTTATGATACATGAAAACTGGCAAGTGCACAAAAAATGATCTGAGAATTCAATTTATCACATAAATGTCCTAGAAGATTAGGCAAATTCAATAATTAACATGAATAAATTTACCTTTTAAAGGGAAATGAGGAAGTGGCCAGAGTATACTGAAGCACAGTTGAGTAATTAAGAGCATATAGTACTTTCAGTTTCTCATTCACTAAAAAACACTTATTAAATATTAGTATTTGCCAAGAATTGTGTTAGGCTCTGGATAATCAGTAGTGAAAAGATAAACAACATCTCTGTTCTCATGTTATTAACAATATACTGGAGAAATGCAGACTATAACATGTAAACAAATAAGATGACAAAATGTTCTGTTAAGGGTTTAAAAAAAAAACAACATGGTACATGATAAAGAAATAGTGGAGGACTAAAAAGAAATGATAATTATGTGATGTGATGAAGGTAGTAATTATCATTATAATGGCAATTATATTACAATATATAAATGTATCAAATTCACATGTCATATACCTTAAGTTTACACAATGTTACATGTCAAATATATTTCAATTAAAAAAATAAATAGTGAAGGAAATTAATTTAGTGTGGGCAGTCATAGAAGGGAAATCTGTGAAGGTAACATTCACGTTGAGATCTAAAGGATAATAAGGAGTCAGCTAGATGAAGATGGGGGAAGAGTGCTGGTTAATGTAAGTAAATAGCATGTACCAAGGACTTCAAAATAAAAGAGTTTGGCACATTCAAATAACTTAATGCAGAATAGTGTGATCAGTGAGACAAGGGAAAAGTAGTAAAGATAAAGCTGGAAATGTAGGGAAGGGACCAGAACATGCAGGTCTTACAGGTCATGAAAAAAAATGTGGACTCTATCTTAGATGTAGTGGGAAGTCTTTGAAGGTTTATAAGCAGGAAGATTAAATTATTGATTTACATTTTTAAAAGATCATTCTTGGCTGTTTCATAGAAAATCAATCAGGTTGGAAGGTCGGGGATATAGCAAAAGAAGGAACTAGTTAAGCGGCTATTACAATAGCCCGGATGAGACATTATGGTTAATGTGGTGGCAGTGGAGAGGGAGATAAGTGGATGAATTTAAGATATATTTTATAGGCAAAATTAACAGTATTTAGTGATAGAATGGAATGAGGATGTGTGTGAAAAGGCAGAAAATATAAACACTAACTCTCAGGTTTTGGGCTCCTGTAATGGTGTACATAATATATTGTGACGAAAATTTTAGAGATAAGGAAGCCAGAGGGAGGAGCCAGTTTATTTTGGGGTCTGTTTTAATTTTGAACATGTTAATTTGAATATCTGGGAGATATCTGAGTGGAGATATTAGGGAAGCATCCAGGTCAGGAGAAAAGTCTGTTCTAGAGATATAAATGTAGGTATTCAGTAACTAAATATTAATCAAGATCATAAGCATTAATAATATTGCTAGGCATAGAAGAGAAGAGTCGGGACTGTGTCTTAATACCTGCTGGATAGAATAGAATGAGTTTGCATAGAAGACTGCAGAATGACCAGAGATGCAGAAGAAAAATCAGAGAATGATAGTGTCACAGAATACAGGGGGAAAGTATTTCTAGGGGGAGCAGGTGGTTAATTGTATCAAAATGTAATGAGGACTGAAGGTATCAGAAATTTGAGTTTGGTATACACATTTGTAAGTGTATCAGCATGTAGGAGGTATTTAAAGCCACAGGAACAAAAGAGACTACTTAAGAAGAGCTTGTAAATGTGCATCTGCACAACTTCTAGAAGCATAGATTTTAAGAAAGAAGTCAGAGACATTATCTCATTAAAGTTGCAAGATTTCCAAATATTTTATTCAAAATGTTTACCTTCCTGGCATGAGCTGCTTACCTTCATACCTGGAATCCCAGGAGGTCCCTATTATTAAAAAGAAAAGATATATATATATATATATATATATATATATATATAGGCACACACATTGTCATCACACACATCATCATTACATACACACGCACACACATATGTGTATATATATATATATACACACATACAAACATATATATAGGTTTATATATATATGTACATATATGTAGGTATATGTGTATATATATCAAGGCAAAAGATGCAATGTTTTCCAAATAGGGTCCAAACTAAATAGACTACTGTAGTGTCACTTTAAGCCCTACACATCTTAGGATACTTAGAAATGACATTTATATTAAATACCATAGAATCCTTGCTTTTATCCAGCAACTTTAAAAAAAAAAACAATAGTTTTCTAGTTTATTACTTTCCACATGAATGCACTGAGCTCACTTTCTATACTTCTGCTTCCTCTGTCAATTCTTGTGTTCAGTATAATCCCAAATTTTATAACTTACTGGAGGACCCTGTAAACCAGGAAAACCGGGACTTCCTGGAAATCCACGTTCTCCCTAAAAGGAGTTAAAAAATAAAGAGCATGGAGGAACAAGAAACAAAGCATAAGTATACCAAAAGACAATGACGTATTGAAAAGTTTTTTGTAAAAGTCATTTGAAACATGCCAGATTACCAAAAATGCATCAGGCTTCACTTTCCAATTACTTCAATATCAACTATCCATATCAAGTCAACCTTCAGTGACACTTTTATCTCTATTCATCAATCTTAATCAGAAATAAAGAAAAAATTCTTCTACTTCGTTCATTTTTTTTTTCTGAAAAATCCATTTTGAGATAGTCACACCTCAGATACCTGGCCATAATCACATTTAATAGTTAATGATTTGCCCCAATTTCCTGCCCATGTATTATACAGATTCTTATTTTAACTCCCTATTGCCTTTTTCTTTTATTGTAAACTATTTCAAATTATTTTTGTAAAATGGAAAAGATGGTAAGAAAGAATGCCATTAATATCACCAAGAGGACAATAATAGCAATAGTTCTAGCAATTGCAGGTCATTATGTTTTCTAGGTACCCAATTTTTCTCACTCACCATTGTAAAGTACTGATATGGACATATGGTTTAGAAAAAGAAAAGCTAAAATTGCTGTAGAAGAACCTTAACCTCCTTTCAAATATCTATATGCCACAGTAATCCTAGAAACATCCTTTTTGTCAGAGGCTTAAAAGAGTAAAATTATTACAGCTGTATGCCTTTGAATTATTGTCTAATACCTTTCTCTCCACCACTTTTTATGCATGGAAAAGGTAGGTCCAGAGAGAAAGGAAGTGGCCTATACATCAAGTTTAGAAGATGAAAACAAAAGAAACCATGTATTCTGGCTCCAACTCTGAGGTTCATTCTGATAGTTACATAGCAAGAAACATAAGAAACCAGTTATTATGAAAGTATACATAATAAATCCATTTTTAAAAATTTGTTACTCATATAATTGGAGGTCTCAAACACAAACTAATTATGAAATCTGCTAAGGTGCAGCTTTATAAAAAGAAAGAAAAAGATCCCTTTAATCATATAGCATAGTGTATTCATTGTAGATACATTTGGTCTTCAAATTTAAAACTTTGGCTAGTGGTCTGTTTGTTGCTCAAGGCATGCTGGCAAAACACAAACAAACAAACAAACAAAAAACAGAATAGGTACAAGAATATAGTCCACTTTAACATGCAATTTGCCATGCAAACTAACTCCAAATTGGTCCTATCCTTGTAAGATTGCCCCGATGAAATGAAAAGCACAAGTAAACCTCACAAATCCAAAAGATTGTTGTTGTTGTTGTTGTTGTTGTTTTTGTTGTTGTTGGCAAAGGTCACACTGAACTGAAGAAATATTGGAGATGAAAATAATTTTACTGCCTTCAAGTATACACTACAATAATTATCACAAAATATGGCCTTTGTAATGCAAAATAGTTTGTTCAAGTTATTTTAAATACATGCTCTAATATAAAATCTGACACATGCCATTAGAAAGATCTAGGATATTCATGAATAGTTTCACAGAATATTATGTGAAAAATGGAAAATACCAAAAGAACACACAGAAAGTAATAACATATTGCACTAACTTATAGGAAAAGGAAAAAAGCGAGGAAATAAGAACAGAGGCTATAATATGTAAGCTTTGAAAATGAGCAAATTTTCCTCATTTTTTCTTGCTATTACTTTATATTAAATACAGTTGACTAAAAACAAGAAAAGTGGATCAGGAAAAAATATTTTTCCTAAAAGCAACAAATGAACAGGACAAACAGAGACTCATGGACATGAACAATAGACTAGTGGTTACCAGAAGGTAGGGGGGAAGGGGAGGGGAGGTAGACAGGGTAAAAGGGGTCAAATATGTGGTGAACAGAAAGAAATCTAACTATGGGAAGTGAACACACAATGTAAATATATATATGCCTTATTGTTGAAATGTACATTTGAAACATCAGATTTCACTAACCAATGTCACCATAAAAATAAATTAATTATATATGTATATATATGTGTGTGTGTGTGTGTATATATATATATATATATATATATATATATACACATATATATATATTTGTCCTATGTAATGTTTTATTTTTCTTTTTAAATTGTTAAATTCCTCATTTACATTGATGAAGAAGAGTTTCATGTTTCATACTAACAGTTTATAGTAAAAGTTGATGTACTGTATTACATATGGATTTTTAGGATTTTTCTTAAGGAAGTTATTGAGCAAGGAAAAAAATTTAAATGTGAAATAGTTGAGAACTTAAATTGTACCTAGTTTTAAAAAGGCAAAATAAGGAATGACATTCACAAGTATTACTTATAACAAATAATATAATATTTGAAATATATATATCCTAATTCCTTTTTAACTCTCATCTTACTTTACGCTAAAGTCAGAAAAGGATTTGCTAAGTAATGTTCAACCCAATGCAATATCCAAGTTACTTACACATACCTAAAGCATTACTGATGTTCCAATATATTTAAAATGTTAACTCAGAACACATTCTATGTGTGTTCTAGACATGAAGCTACTATATCTCTTCTTCAACATTCTTCATATTAATTTATTTAGATTTTTAAATCTATTATTATCAAGCATATTGACTAAGATTAAGTTGAAGAAATCTCACCTTGGTTCCATTGCATCCAGGGATACCTTGAGGTCCTGGGGCCCCATCATGTCCTGGCATTCCCTTTGAAAACGGATATGTCACATGTATAATATATCTTAGATTATTTTTTAAGGGGTTTTAAATAAGAAGCCAAATCCTACTTACGGGAAGTCCTGGTGTCCCTGGAAATCCAGGAAGTCCAGGAGGACCCTATAAAAAGTAATAAATTCCTTGAACCAAATGAAAATTAGTAACAATAAAATAATATCCTAGCTAAGAGAATTATGAAAATTACATTTAGAAAAGCAAAGGACAATATGTGTCTCATTGATTATTATCACTCACTGTTCTTTTAAACATTATAGAAAAAAACTATATATGCTAAATCCTCTTATAGAAAACTGTAGAAGAAACTCCTATTCGAAAGAGCATTGTCTTCATTGTATTTAGTAAAAGGAGACAAATTAGTGGATGAAATGTCTTTTCTAAACTATAAAGTGGTTCTCCCAGGTTTGTGATGAATATTGAATTCAGCAGGGGATGGGTAGGTGTCAAATATATCTGCCTCTGAGAACATCGATGCGACCACTCTCCAAATTCTTCAATCAAATTTCCTTCTCAGTATTGGAAAAGTACATATTCTCTGTAGGTGAGTAATTTATATCTAAGAATCTATCCCAAAGATACACTAGAAATTATGAAACAGAATACTGAATTCAAGGTTATTGATTGCAGCATTATTATTGCTAGAGTTTAGAAACAAACATATAACAATAGTTATACCTTGAGATTAGAAACAACAGGGCCATGCCTAAATAAATGATAGTACATCTACATTATCTACATAATGTAAAGCCATGCAGCTGTTAAAAAAAAATGAGGAAGGTCTCTGGACTTGAAATATGTAGTGGTCTTCAAGACATAATGTTAACTAAAAGAAACAAAGTGTATGTAGTCTATATAATATGCTATCATTTTATAAGAAAGGTAGCGATACTTAACAATGAAAAGATTAAAAAAACAAAAACAAAAATTAAAATGATTACCCTTAGGAGGAAGGTGGAAACAGAACGAGGAAATGGCAAGGATGAATGGGGAAATCTCTGACTATACCTTATAGAACAATGTAAATGTTTTAAATAATTAAAAATAAAAATTAAGAAGAAACCAAAAGGAAATCATTAAAAATTGAAAACAATTAGGAATCAATTAACCTAATGGATAGCAAGAGTTGACATAATGATACAGAGAAAAGAATTATTTCAAATGCCTTTAAAACATATTTTAACTATAATTCCTTAGTGAAATTAGTCAATTCAAAGAGGAAGCAAGAACAGAAAGAAATAACTAATGGCATTTAAAAATTCTATTATTATTAATAAAATTAAAACGGTTATTTTGTTAATTTTTAAATTCCTATTTTGAAGCTAATATAAATATATTGTAGGATAAAGGAAATAATAAATCATGTTAATGTCATTAGGAATCAAGACTTTCACCTCAGGGAGAGAGGTAGCAGGGAGAGACAATAAGTATACAAAAATCTTATTTTAAATTTCAGTTAGAAGTATTAATATGAACTCATGCTATTTTGCTCTTAAAAATATATATTTCTTAACCCTGTCCAAAGAAAAGGCATCCAAACAATGACAAATCCACCAGCAATGAAAACCCCTAATTTCGGATTGTGGTATCTAAGTCATATTTTTCACTAAAAGGATCCTGGATTCAGAGACATGGTCAATTACAGATCTGAAGAGGAAATGTACAAAATAAGCCTGAAGGGTCTTATATCAGAAAGCAAGAAAGTTATCAAATCTCAATATGGTTTTCAGTTCCCGTCAAGATGGCAGAGTAGGTAAATGCTGTGCTCGCTTCCTCTCACGACCACATCAGAATTACAACAAAGCAACAGAACCATCATTGAGAATTGATGGATTGAAGTACAGATGAACAGAAGATCTATAACTAAGGACATACAGAATAAGCCACCTTGAAACTCGTAGCTTCAGAACAGGCTGGCCCCACACCCATATGAGGCAGTTAAAAATCTGGAGAAATATCGAGGATGCAGAGGTCACCCCTGAGGAGTGAAGGGTCACACACAGCCCTACATCAGGCTCCCAAGCCCACAGTTCCAGTGCCAGGAAGAGAAGTCTCCACAACTTCTGGCTGTGAAAACCAGAGGACATTGTGGCGAGTGAGATGGAGGGCTGCTGGAGTAACAGGCACTCCTCTTAAAAGGCCTGCACACAGACGTAATCTCTGACGGACTCACTGGCTCTGAGCTTCAGCGCTAGGACAGCAGCTTGAAAGGCGCCAGTGACATACAGGGAGGAAGTAAATTGTGTGCCTTTAGGGCGAGGGCTGGAGGGGCAGTTATCTCCCAGACAGAAGTGCTGGCAGAGGCCACTGATTTTTTGTTGAGCCCGCCCCACACACAGCATGCAGACACAGGTAGCCTACATATGAGTCTCCATCAATCGGGCTAACATCTATGCCCTGCCCTAGTGATTCCCCAAGATCCTGCCCCACCTAAATTGCAGGCCCAGCCAAGCCACTTCCAGTAGCTTTTCCATATAAACAGACTGTTTTGACTCATGTTAGAGACATTCCTAAAATCTCTCAAAGGTTCACAAACCCCAAACAAGCAGCACCTGGCCTCAGTGTGCCCTGTACCAATTGCTGAACAGCCCCAATCCCGTTACTAGTGGCACTCAGCCTCATTTTACAGTTTAGCCTCTCTCCAAGTAACTCCAAGTCCAGTACAAGTGGTAATAATCTGCAGATCACTTTGTAGCCCCAGGCAGGAAACAGAGGGCAACTGATCTTGACCGGCAACAGAGATCCTCCCAAGAGGCCCACAAATGGTTGCCTTAGGCTACACCAGAGCACCACAAAAGCTTCTCTACAAACAACACACACAAAGGGCAGACTGGGCAGGCCAGGACTCTGATAAAGCAAATCCTTCTGTGTAAGTTCAGCTGCAGCACAATAGCTGCAGCACAACAGCTCCTCCAAAATAATCATAGCCATTACATATAACAATCAGCCTGAAGGTCAATCCTTCCTATTGACATGAGAACAGCAACCAAAGCTCATTGAAATGGGAGGGTACACACAATCCACACAAAGAACACACCTGGAGCATCCAGCTCAGTCGACCAGGAAGGCTGAGCACTGGGTCCCACAGGATGCTTACTATGTAAGGCTATGCTACTAAGACTGAGAGACATAGCAGCCCTACATAATATATAGAAACAAACACAGGGAGGCAGCCAAAATGGGGAGACAAAAAAACATGTCTCAAATAATAAAAGAAAACAAAGCTCCAGAAAAAGAACTAAACAAAATAGAGACATGCAATCTACGAGATGCAGAGTTCAAACCACTGGTTATAAGGATGTTTAATAATATCAGTGAGAACTTCAACAAAGAGATAAGAGACACGAAAATGGAGATAGAAAACATAAAAAGAACCAGTTAGAAATGAAGAATGCAATAAAGAAAGATACTGAGGGACACTAATAATGATAATATGAATCATACACCAAAAAGACATATTTATTAATATCTATGTTCTCAATCAGAGAGCCTTGAAATATATAAAGCAATTACTCACAGAATTAAATGGAGAAACAGACAAAAACATTATCGTACTAGGGGACCTAAATACCCCGTTGTAGGATATGGACAGATCATCCAAACAGAAAATTAATAAGGAAATAACATCCTTAAATGACACATTAGACCAACTGCACAGAATTGACATTTAAAGAGCCTTCCATCCCAAAACAGCTGCTTATACATTCTTCTCTAGTGCACATGGGACATTCTCAAGGACTGACCACATACTGGGACACAGACATAGCCTCGACAAATATAAGAGGGTTGAAATCATACCAGCCATTTTCTCTGATCACAATGCTTTGAAGATGGAGATCAACTGTAAAAAGAAAGCAGGAAGAACCACAAATACTTGAAGATTAAAGAACATGCTACTGAAGACTCACTGAGTCAGAGAAGAAATAAAAAGAGAGATCAAGAGATACACAGAATGAATGATAATGATATCACAACATATCAAAACTTTTGGGACATGGCAAAAGGAGTAATAAGAGGAAAGTTTATATCATTACAGGCCTATCTCCAAAAACAAGAACAAACTCATATAAAAAAACTCAACAGCCTCATCTTAAAAAAACTAGAAAAGGAAGAACAAATGAAGCCTAAAATAAACAGAAGGAAAGAAGTAATCAAAATTAGAGCAGAATTAAATGAAATTGAAAACAAAGAAAAAAATAGAAAAAATAAATGAAACAAGAGCTGTGTTCTTACAGAAGGTTAATAAAATTGACAAATTCCTGGCTAGACTCACTAAAGAAAAAAGAGATAGGACACAAATAAACAAAATCAAGGATGAAAGAGGGGAAATTATGACAGACACTGAAGAAATATAAAGGATCATATAAGAATACTATGAAAAATTATATAACACCAAATTTAATAACCTAGAAGAAATGGACAAGTGCTTAGAAAGATACAACCTTCCTAGACTGAATCAAGAAGAACCGGAAAATCTAAATAGACTGATCGGCACTATGGAAATTGAAACGACCATCAAAAACCTACCAAAAAGTAAAAGTCCAGGACCAGACGGTTTCACCAGTGAATTCTACTAAACATTCAAAGAAGATTTAATATCTATTCTCCTCAAACTCTTTCAAAAAATCGAAGAAGAGGCAATACTTCCCAACTCATTTTATGAGGCCAATATTACTCCACTACCAAAACCTGGTAAAGATAACACAGAAAAAGAAAACTACAGACCAAAATCTCTCATGAACACAGACGCAAAATTCCTAAATAAGATACAAGCGAGCCGAATACAGCAACATATTAAAAAGATTATACACCACGATCAAGTGGGCTTCATCACAGAGGCACAGGGATAGTTCGACATACGCAAATCAATTAATGTGATGCACCACATAAGCAAATTAAAAAAATAAGAATCCTATGATCATATCAATAGATGCAGAAAAAGCCTTTGACAAGATACAGCATCCACTTATGATGAAAACACTTAACCAAATCGGTATAGAAGGAAAGTATCTTAACATAATGAAGGCCATATACGACAAACCCTCAGCCAACATTACGCTTAATTGTGAAAAACTAAAAAGTCTTTCCTCTAAGATCAACAACAAGACAGGCCTGTCCACTGTCATCACTTATACAATATAACATTGGAGGTCCAAGTGAGTGCAATCAGGCAAAAGAAAGATATGAAAGGCATCCAAATAGGAAATGAAGAAGTCAAACTGTCACTATTTGTGGATGACATAATTCTCTATATAGAAAACCCTAAAGACTTCCCAAGAACACTATTAGAAACAATAGGCAAATACAGTAAAGTTTCTGGATACAAAATCAATGTTCAAAGATCCATAGCATTCTTATACTCTAATAATACATTGTTATAAAAAAGAAGAGGTAAATAATTCCTTTGCGATTACAACAAAAAGAATAAAATACCTAGGAATAAATTTAATGAAACATGTGAAGGACTTATTTAATGAAAACTATAAGACTCTATTCAAATAAATTGAAGAAGATATAAAGAAATGCAAAGATATTCTGTGTTCTTGGATTGGAAGAATCATTATAATTCAAATGACCATATTATCTAAAGCATTATATAGATTTAATGCAATCCCCATCAAAATTCCATCGGCATTTTTTAAATAAATAGAACAAAGTATCATCAGATATGTATGAAAACTCAAAAGACCCCAAATTGCCAAAGCCATCCTCAGTAAAAAGAACAAGCCTAGAAGGATCACTCTGCCTGACTTCAAATTATACTACAAAGAGACAATAATCAAAATGGCATGGTATTGGCAAAAAGGCAGACACACAGACCGATGGAATAGAATTGAAAGTCCAGAAGTAACCCCATGTTTATTTTATATTGGCAAATAATTTTTGACAAGAGACAAAAACAGACAGTGGAGAAAGGAAAGCGTCTTCAATAAATGGTAATGGGAAAAATGAAAAGCAACCTGCAAAAGAATGAAACTAGAGTGTTGTCTATCACCACACACCAAAATTAACTCAAAATGGATTAAGGACCTGAATATAAGACCTGAAACAATAAAATGCGTAGAAGAAAACATAGGCACTAAACTCAAGGACCTTGGACTTAAAGAAGATATTATGAATTTGACCGCAAAAACAAGGAAAGTAAAAACTAAAATAATGAATGGGACTACATCAAACTAAAAAGCTTCTGCTTTTTCTGTCAACAAGGTAAAGAGACAACTATCCGACTGGGAAAATATATTTGCAAGCAACACCTCCGATAAAGGCCTAATATCAAAAATATAATAAGAATACATTCAGCTCAATAACATCAACAACAACCACAACAACAAAACAATCCAACTGAAAACTGGGCAGAAGACCTGAACAGACATTTCTTCCAAGAAGACATAGAAATGGCCAACAGACGTATGAAAGGATGCTCAACATCGCTAGCTACTAGAAAAATGCAAATCAAAACCACAATGAGATACTATCTTGCACTTGTTAGAATAGCTATAATCAACAGGACAAGCAATAACAAGCGCTGGAGAGGATGCGGAGAAAAAAGAACCCGCATACACTCCTGGTGGAACTGCAAATTGGTACGGCCACTATGGAAAACAGTATGGAAGTTCCTCAAATAACTAAGAATGGATCTAGTATATGATCCAGCAATCCCTCTACTGGATGTTTAGCCCAAAGATTTGAAAACCCATATCCGAAAAGACATTTGCACACCGATGTTCATAGCAGCATTATTCACAGTGGGCAGGACATGGAAGCAACCAAAGTATCCTACAATAGATTATTAGATAAAGATGTGGTACATATATACAATGGAATATTATTCGGCTATAGGAAGAGATGACATACTGCCTTTTGCGACAACATGGATGGACCTCGAGATAATCATGCTAAGCGAAATCAGCCAGACAGAAAAAGTTGAAAAACACATGATATCACTTATATGTGTGATATAAACCTAAAAGCAACAAACAAACAAGACAAACAGAGACTCAAGGTCATGGATAATAGACTCGTGGTTACCAGAGTGTAAGGGGAAGGAGGGAGGAAATGGGATAAAAGGGGTCAAATATGTGGTGACAGAAAGAAATTTAACTATGGGTGGTGAACATACAACACAAAATATATATGACTTACTGTGTATTGCACACTTGAAACTTACTGGATTTCATTAACCAATGTCATCATAATAAAAAAAAAATAAAACGAAAACTTATTTAAAGAAATAATGACTGAAAAGTTCCTTAACATGTTGAAGGAAATATACATACAACTCCAGGAACTCAAGGAGTCCCAAACAAGATGAACCCAAAGCGGCCCACATCAAGACACATTATAATTAAAATGCCAAAGGTGAAAGTCAAAAAGAGAACCTTAAAAATAGTAAGAGAAAAGCAATTATTTGCCTACAAGAAAGCTCCCACAATACTGTCAGCTGATTTTTCAACAGACACTTTGTGGGCCAGAAGGAATTGACACAAAATATTCAAAGTGGTGAAAAGCATGGGCCTACAACTGTGATTTCTCTATCCAGCAAAACTATCATTTAAACTCGAAGGACCCATTAAAAGCTTCCCCAAGAAAATAAGCTAAAGGAGTTCATCAGCACCAAGCCAGTATTACAGGAAATGTCAGTGGGACTTCTTTAAGAAGAAAAAGAAAGATCAAAAATATTAATAATAAAACGGCATTAACTACATATCTAGCGACAATTGCTTTAAATGAAAATGGATTAAATGCTCCAATCAAAAGATGGGGTGGCTCAATGGATAAGAAAACAAGACCCTTACATATGCTGACTACAAGAGACTCACTTCAGATCAAAAGACACACACAGACTGAAAGTAAAGGGATAGAAAAAGATGTTTCATGAAAATGGAAATAAAAAGCAGCTGGGGTAGCAATACTTATATATCAGACAAAATAGACTTTAAAACAAAGGCTATAACAAGAGACAAAAATGGACCAGGTATTCCTACTTCTGAGTATTTATCCAAAGAAACACCACTTTGAAGGGACATGTGAATCCATATATTCATTGTAGTATTATTTACAATAGTCAAGATATTGAGGCAAACTGGGTGTCTATCAATGGATGAATTGATAAAGAAGTGGTATATGTATACAATTAAATATTACTCATCCATAAAAAAAGAATGAAATCTTGCCATCTGCCTCAACATGAATGAACCTAGAGGGTATTGTGCTAAGTGGAGTAAGTCATAAAGAGAAAGACAAATGCCATATGATTTCACTTACATGGGGAATCTAAAGAACAAAATAGATTTGGCAGAAAAAAGGCAGAGTGAGAGACTTCCCCAGATCTCTCCCCTTGAAACAACAATAAGCTGAACATCTAAAACACAGCAAAAAACACCAAAATTGCACAACAGCACATCTGAGCATGAGATCTGCGCATAAAATCTACCACAGGTCAGAACCGCGGGTGTCGAGTAGTGGACAGGGAGAAATGAAGAAGCTACCTCTCACAGCCACCGGAGCTCCCTGCAGGAGGAGGGCGAAGGGTGAAGGTGTGGGGACTTCCCTGAACAGCCCTGCCTGGGACTGCTATGAGACCCAGTCACAGGGCAGAAGACAGAGAAGCGGGGCCACAGAGAAACAACAGTTGATTTTTACCAGCCCCGGTTGCAAACTGGAGGCTGAGCTGCAGCCCGAACTCCCAACCCAGAGGGCCCCTCACTCCATAACCGCGGAGACTAATCACCATGGAGCCGCAGGGGAATATGAGCAAACTCTGCCTAGACTGTCGCTGACACTGACAAGGACTGAAAATGAGGGTAGAGAGTGGGATTAAATATCTGCAAGAAAAATTTTTAAAAAGGCATTCTAAGGCTTTATATAAAGCAGGGATCCAAGAGGCTTAGACGCCACCTACTGGAAACCAAAAGAAAAACACCTTCCTTGCAATAGGCTAAAGATAGATCTTTATATAATAAACCCTCTTTCTGGAAAAACAGCAGAATGCACTTCCATTAATGCCCAAGCAGAGAAATAGTCCATTAAACACCATGAACAACCAAGGTGACAAAGCATCTCAGAAAGAAACAGAAAAATCTCCAGAAAAAAAGCTTACAGACATAGAAATATGCAACTTAAATGACAGACTTCAGGATGGTACTTCTGAAAAAACTCAATGAGTTCCAAAATGAGTCATATCAACAATTTCAGGAATTAAAAAAAAAACAATTAAATGAGCAGAGTAAGGAGATTGAAACTCTCAAAAACAACCAAATAGAACTTC
>NW_024348527.1:806609-866296 GCF_902729225.1 Pteropus medius
ATGGACTATAGACTATTGGTTACCAGAGGACTATAGAGTAGTGGTTACTAGAGGGGTAGGGGAGGAGGGGGTAGTTAGATGGGTAAAGGGGGTTAAATATAGGGGGGTAGAGGGAGAGTGAAGTGGGTAAAGTGGATCAATTGTATGGTAGCTGAAGTTAACTGGACTTTGGGTGGTTAACACACAATAGAATATACAGATTTCAAATTATAAGGTACACCTGAAAATTATATAATTGTATTAACCAATGTTACCTCAATAAACTTAATAAAAATAAAAAATAAAAGCTAAACTCTCAAATGACAGTTATAAAGTAATACTAATATTTTCAGTGCACATGAAAAGACTGTCAGAGTGGAAATAAAATCTGAGTTAGAAGAGAAAAATATAAAGAAAAAAATAAACAAACAAAACAGAAAGAAACTCATAGGTACAGAGAATATTTTGATGGTTGCCAGATGGGAGGTGGGTGTAAAAGGAGAAGGAATTAAGAAGCAGAAATTAATAGTTACAAAATAGTCGTGGGCATGTAATTTATAGCAAGGAATATAATCAATAATATTGTAATCACTATGTGTGGTGTCAGATGGGTACTAGATTTATCAGAGTGATCACGTTGTAAGTCATACAAATGTCCAATCGTCATGTTGTACACCTAAAAATAACATAATATTGTATGTTAAGCATAATTGAAAAATAAAAAAATATATATATTAAATAAAATAGAGTTTTGTTAAAAGGACACAGGACAGGGATCAACTTGAAGGGACTTTCACAGATCAAAGATGGGAGGCTTCAAAGAGTAATGAATACAATTGATTTAAACACATAAATTCCATATGTTTATGAAAACAAATTAAAAATACCTTCCCTGATCATCACTTGAAGTTGCTGGTATACAAACTCATTACCCTATTAGAATACCAGCTGATAAATTAGAATTCTAGCTAATAAATAAAGAATAGAATTTTTTAAAAGCATCATTTTGCAAATCCGAATGGAAAAAAAATGGATCTAGGCAATGATGATCTAGGATCTAGGCAATGATGATCCTAAACCATTTTAGGTGAAAGTTGATGGGAAAATTTTCGATGGCAGAATCAGGCTCATATACCTGAGACCATTGATCAAACCCAGCATCAAAAAAGTGAGATAGATATGTGAGCCATAAGATGTATTTCAGTAGTAAGAACAAACACTAATTATAAAGTATTCTTTTTCCATTTCCTTAAATTCTTTGCTGTATAGTTTACATACAGTAAAATGCACAAATCTTAACTATATAGCTCTTTCTGTATCCCCAGAAATTTCTCTAGGGGCTCTCCCAAGGCAACCCCAAATTTTCAGGAAATATAGGGGAAAGAGGACAATTTAAATGACATCACGAGTAAACAATCAGCCAGATTCAGAATGTGGAACACAGTACAATACAAATGACCTAGTTTCTCCAATGTCATAATAAAAGAGGCTTAAGAAACATAGCAAGCAAATGCAATATGTAGCTAATAAATAAAGAATAGAATTTTTTAAAAGCTATGTGGAACTAGCTTTTATTATATGTGGAACTTGCTTGGATCTTGGTTTGAATAAACCAAATGTAAAAAGACAACTTTGAGACAATTGAGGAAATATGAATATGAACTGAGTTTTGAAGTATACTGAAAAATCATCACTAATTTTTTGAGGTGTCTTATGGTACAGTGGTTATGTGGTTATCAGAGAGATATATGCAAGTATTCATTGATAGAATAAATGATGTGAGGGAACTACTTTAAAATATTCCAAAAAATAGTGGTGGGGGTATGGATGAAATATACTTGTCAAAATGTTGATAATTTTGAAGCTGAGTGATGGGTATATGGAGGTCTACTGTGCTATAGTCTCTGTACATTTGTGTATGCTTAAAAGTTTCCATAACAATAAAGTCTTAAAATCTGCATGTCAAGAGTTGCCTTGAGCTGAGACCTTAGGATGCAGAAACTATCAGGCCACCTATTCATAAGACTTTTGAAGTTCTAGTTGATGGGCATGGATTATTCAGGTACTCCCAGATGCTTGGAAATGGGAATTGATAGAATAGACAGTTCTTTTTTAGTCTCCCCAGTGCTTGGGACATAGTTAATGGTAGCCAAAGCTATTATGAGGTATATTATGATTATTATGAAGAGCTTTAATAGTATTCAGATGTCCACTTATTACAGAAAAACAGAAATATGTCTACTAAAATAATCTAAGAATTTTGAGTTTCTTCCTTGCTTTTCCAGTACCCTACCCACACCATTCATAAATGGCACATAAGGCAAGCTACCTGTTGTTACGCAGTAGACAGTAAACAGAATGCTTATGTAAAATTTGTACATCTATTAAATTTCTAGAGATCGAAGGATCAGAACATTTATCACACAGGTAAACATGCTATGTCACCACCCATGTATTTTATATTCAAATTATATTTAAACAATAGTTTCCTCCTAATTTCATAACACACTAAAATATACGTTAACCTAAAAGATTTTTAGAAAAATTCCACTTAATGTACACTTTAAATTTGAGACAAAGTCTGACTTCCAGAACATTAAAACGAAAAATCATACATCTTAGAATTGAGGAAATGTTGTATTCTTCCAAAAGTAGTTATTCTTTAACATAGTGGTTTAATCCATTGTTTCCCAAATTTATTTCTTCAAGATACACAAAGAAAATTATAATCTGTGTACATGGTACACGAGGAGGGTACACAGTCTGAGGGACCAGCCCTCTGAATCCAGAGAAAGAGATGGGAAGTTCTGGTTTAAACCATTTGAGTGATATATATTTCTAATAAAATGGAAATTTGTTAGAATTTATCACTTTTATATTTCTTAACTATAAGCTACTTAAAAATCATCTCACATTAGTTTATACAGACATATGGATGTATAAAGATAATTATCAAAATACCAAAGGTTAATTGTAGTCATATACCAACTCTTTCATTTAACTTTTTAAAGACTGAATTTTTTTTTTCGTTTCAATATGAGTCTTTTCCAGTTGTCTCATAACACTTCATTTGCTTGTTCTCTGTTTTGACCAACAAAGCATTTGATATACAGCACTTATCACTTACTCTGATCCCTTTTGGTCCTGGTGGCCCTGGAATTCCATCATCACCCTGAAAAATAAAACATATTTAGTTCTTTTACCTTCAAAATAGCCCTCAAATAACTAATTTTAGATTATAAAATAAGAGAATTAAATTTTCGTGAACCTTTGTGAAAGTTAGTAGAAATTTACATACCCAAGGAAGAAACATTTATTATTGAAAATGAAAACACTGAGCTAAGTTATTGTATGATAAAAAATAAGAAAAGCCTTTATTTACTGATAAGAAAACTGCTGACATGTAGAAGAAACTTAATACCTGTAAAATTAACTATGAATCATGCAAGAACAAAAAATGAAATAGTAGTATAGATATTCTCCAAATCATTTGTGCATAAATAATAAGAGCTGTAAATCTGTGCTGTTTCTATATTATTTTAATCTGATTCTCATGCTGGTAATAAATAGCATCATTTCTGAGCTGAAATATGTGCTGTTCTTGAGTTTGCTGTTTTAAACCTCTGCTTTGTTTTATAAGGCACTTTCTACTGGCAAAGCTTAAGAAGAAATAAGAAAGAAACATAGACTTTCCTTTCTAGCTTTTGTTATAGATTCCATGCAAAAGAGGCTATCCATGTATTAATCTATTTACCTTTTTCTAGTTACAATCGCATTGCTAAGAATATAAAGTCTTGTCTAATTAGTTTATTTAAAAAAATGAAATAAAGAAAACCTTATTCTCTTCCAAAAGTCAGGAATTTAAGTGGAGTATATAGCTAGTAGGCCACTGGCTGAGGCTTTAGATATCTTTTATTAAACCGGGACATCTTGCTTTATCCAAGTGGTTTCTAAACTATTCGACTCACCACCCTAGAGTTTCCTTTGGAGCTTCTCCCATACCTATGTCACAGCCCTCTTTCAATAAGCACAGCTCTATTTTTTTCTATTTGGGGCTTCTACAAAAAGCTTCATTTTGAGAAATGGTTACATGATGTACTATAGTTTCCTGTGCTGCTGTTACAAATTATCACAAACTTTGTGGCTTAAAATCACACAATCTGGAAGTGAGAAGTATGACTGGGGTTTCAGTGGTAGTGCCGTGTTACTTTCTGAAGTTTTTAGGGGAGAGAATCCATTTTTTATCTTTTTTCAGCTTCTAAAATCACCAGCATTCCTCAGCTCATGGCCCTCCTCAATCTTCATAGCCAGCAATGGCTGAATGAATCTTTCAAATATTGATCACTCTGACACTGACTCTTCTGTCTTCCTTTTCCACATTTAAAGGACCTTATGATTACAGTGGGCCCACCCAGATAATCCAGAATAATCTTCCTAGTTTATTTGTTTTTTAAACCAGAATGTCAATTTAACATATAGTGAAAAAATGCAGCTGCCAAGTGGATTGGACATTTGTGCTGGATGAAAGACTAGTGCATTCTCCCCATCAGAAAAGGTGTAGGAGAAGCCATGGTGTGCACGGATAATCTTCCTAGTTTAAGACTAGCTGATTCATAACTTTAATTCTATCTGCAATCTTAATTCCACTTGTCTATGTAACCTAACATATTCACAGGTTCTGCGGAGTAGGTCATGGCATCTTTAAGGGTGAGCATTATTCTGTCTCCCATAGTTTTCTTTAAAAAAACATTTAATATTCTACTCTCTCCACGACAGAGGCATCTCTAAGAAGATTAAAATAAATCTAATGCTATTTTAAAGCAACTAGAAGACTATTTGCTCAATGAATCTTTTTGTGTCTTCTCATTAAAGGCAAAAATAAGACAAGGATGTCTTAAGATTGTACTGGTTGTATTAACCAACATGGTTAGACAAGAGAGAGAAATTAAAGGAATAAAAATTGGAAAAGAAAAGGCAAAAATACCACCATTTGCGAATAATATAATTTTATGCTTTGAAAATCCAAGACAATTAAATGAAAAACTGCTATAATCTATAAGATAATTCAGTAAGATAACTGTACATAAATTAATATAAAGAAATTAATAGCTTTCATATATACCAATAACTACTGGTTAGAAAATATAATGGAACAAAATATGCGATTTATCATAGCAAAAAGATAAAATATTTAGAAATAAACTTTAAAAATGTACAAGATTCATAAGAAAAATATTTTTAAAAACTTGTGAAGTTCAAAAGGAAGACTTGAACAGAAAGGCAACATGTTCTTGGATAATAGGATTCAACACAAAAAAAGTCAATTCTCAACAAATTTAGTTACAAATTTGATACAATAAAAAATAAAAATAACGCATTTTTTTAAAACTGGACAGGATGATACTAAATTCACATGGAAAAATACACAAGTAAGAATATTGAGTAAAATTGTGAAGAAAAAAAGAAAAATGAGGGGACACTAGTCCTGTCAGTTATAAAAATATAGCATAAAATGCCAATAATGAAAATAGTTTGGTTCTGTGTGTTTATCATTCAAAGTTAAATTTCTCACTTGAAACTTACTCGCTTTTATTAACCAATGTCATTCCAATAATTTTAATAAAAATAGTTTGGTTCTGATAGTTAAATAAGCAGACCATTGGAATAGTATGGAATGTTTCCTATAAGTCCATATATTCATGTGAATTTGGTACATATTCACAATGGAGGAATTTGGTACATATTCACAATGGAGGAAATTATATGGGGACACACTTGTGAGGACATCAGGAAAAAAGATAAAGGTGGAACTTACATCACAAACCATACACCAGGATGAATCAGAAATGGATAAAAGTTTTACATGTGAAAATTAAATTATTAAAATATTAGAAGAAAACATGAGAGAAGTATTTTATAATCTTTCAGTGAAGAAGTCATTTCCTACACAAAATCCAAAAGCCATGAAAGACTTCTGAAAAACACACAGAGAGACATAAATATACACATACATACACACACCCAGCAAAGACAATGACTGAGGAGGAAATAATTGCAACTCACAACACAAAGGATAATCTCTCTACTATATAAATAGATTGTTGAAATATAAGCACCAACAATCTAGTAGAAAAATGGGCAAATGATATGACAAGACAGTTCACAGAAAACACAACTGATTCTTACACTTATAAAAAGATGCTTAACTTTACTCTTAATAAGAGAAATGCAAACTAAAAGTACATTGAGAGGCAATTTTTCATTTGTCAGTCAAAAAATCAAGTTACAAAATAGCACTGGTGAAGCTATAGGAAAACTGATCTATATTGCTGAGCCAAGAATAAATCATACAAGTTCTTGGGGAGCAATCTGGCAATATCCATAAAAATAAACACATAGACCATTTGATCCAGCAATACCACTTCTAGTAATCTTACAAAGATAATCCTTTATTGGGGAAAGGAAATTTATAAAATTGTAGATCTTAGTGGCACTATTTGTACTAGGAAAAAATAAAAATTACCTAAATGACCGTCAACAGGGGACTGGCTTAATAAATTATGGTTCATACACACAATGAAATACAATGCAGTTATTACAAATAATGAGGAGGTTTTGTACATACTGATATGGGATATCTACAATGTATATTAAGTGAAAAACAAAGGTAAAACAATTTGTTAAATATACTACCATTTTATAAACAAAAGGAGGTAAAAGAGCATCTACATATGTGTGTGCATGTGCATGTATATATTTTTATCTGCATGCATATTCATAAGAAATTCTTGGGCATATTTATAAGAAAATAACATAAATTGATACTTATTAAAGATATGGAGAACTCAGTGGCTAATGGACACCAGAATTAAATTTTATTTTTAAGAATAAAGAAATTCTTCAGAAAATGTTGCATATGCAACTTATATACATGTTTACATATTTTTACTTTCATATATAGGAGTATTCAGATTTAAGTATAATCCTATGAAATGTTTGATTCAGTATATGTATTAACATACACATATGTGCCAGAATACCCAATCACATAAAAACTATAAGTTCAGCAGTGTTGTGACATAGGGAGTCATACTGGAGATAGAAACACAAAGTGCTTCAAATTCAGAATCCCAAAATTTAGAAAGCAGTCCAAGCTTCTCATTTTATGGATATTGAAATGGAACCACAACAAAAGATTAGACTGTTTTCTAAATTTCAACTGCATGAAATCGCACCTTTAAAAATTATCATATTATTGTAGTATAGTCCAAGTTAATACTAAATTATTCCAAAGGAATTTTAATGTAGTGAACCATTTTTAATTTGACACAATATTTATTAAAGCTATTACCTCTCAGCAAGTATGATGTGCAAGAAACTCAGTCCCTAATCCTTGATAAACTCAGATGCAAGAAATTTAACCTTATTTTTCTAGGGTTTCTTATTCCATTGGACCTGATGGTTACCACTGTTGGATTCTTACTTTCTATTTCAGAGCACCCATTTCACTAACATGGTTGAAATTTAATCTCAGTCGATTGCAGTTTTCACCTCATTTTCACAAGACTGTGCCTAAGTTATGGAAAGCTTAAGTAGTTCGAAGGTGTTGAGGAGTGAAACAGTCGAGTCCAAGCTGGAATTCGCTGAGATGTTCCACACCAATAGTCTGCATGGACTGCTACTGAATTAGTGCTCAATTCTGTGCAGTTAACTCTTTCATATCTCTCTGCTACTTCTGTGCCTCTCCTGAGTGCACAAGAAATATTCTGCTGCTTTTGCACCTCATTGGACATAGGAAATTCTCTTAAATGCCTCATCTTAAATGTTCTTAAATTCTATGCAGTGATTTAGAGCCTTGATTTTTCCTCAGCATAAAGTTCTATTCAAGAAATTTAGCACAGATCCCTTCTGCTCTTGAATCTAACAAAACTACCTTGATGTACCGCCACCGCCTCAGAGATCATGCTGAACCATACTCCTAAAATCTATGCTCTGATATAGGTAGGTGTTAAAAAATATTTATGCATTTAATTTCCCCCTTTTACTGGGAGGACTATATGATGAGTATCCATTTGTTTTCCTTAATATTCTAATGACATCATGTATCACTATTACATTAAAAAAATTAGGAAAAAAAGTTTTTAAAGCATTTTCCATTCCAGGCAAATGAATAGAACTGGCCCTTTCGTGTACCAGGTTCACCAGTCTACCAAATACAGATGGTAAAGGGCAATGAGCCAAAAGAGATATTTTAAAAAGAAACAGAAATTTCTCCCAATCTTACAATTCATTATTATCTCTTTCTATTCCCTATCTTAACATGCACATAAAATGCTGTTGTTGCTCATGGTATAGAAGAGACTTCCCACACTGCAGTCAGTGAGGAAAAGTCTTCCCAATTGATAGGGCAATAGCACCTTCAGATACATGAGCCTGGATATGGGAGACATAGGGTGTATGGATCTATTCTAATACTTTCTCTTCCACAGAATAATCTGTGTGACTTCTACCTTGCCAAATTCATTCATACACCATCCCAGGTAGTTATCACCACTCTGAATTTGACAAACTGTTAAATATGTCATCTGCCAACCAACCCCACAGATAAATGTCTGACTGCTGTGCTACTAAAAACAACAAATGGACACTTGATAGTGATGGTCTGCTCTCCTATCCTATATCTGTCCCACCTTAAACGAATTTTCCAATTCCATTCAACGATTCTGCCCACCAGGAAGAACTGGCTGATTGACCCCCATGGTAATCAATGACTTATATTCCTAGTGCTATGTGTGTCCCACTTGGGGTATTATTATTTATTTTTATTTTTTTGTACAAGCCAGGCCTTTGAATATTCTTATCAATGTAACATTTACATATGGGGCATTGATAAGAAACTTCCAAATATTCAATCTAGCCCCTCCCATTGAGCATATCACACTAAATAGAATAAAAGGAGACCTCCAAAAACAGGTAGACTGGTAACTCGGATTTGTCACTTGGTATTACCATCTGCTCCAGGCTACTTTTCCCACCATCAGGGTCATTCAATTAAAGAACACAGTGTGCAATCTGCCTTTGACCTTTACTGAAGTCATTAATGACACTACTTCAGTTTTGGAAACAGAACAGACTAGCCTCACTCAATTCCTTGGCCTAAGTAGTACTGGATAACAGCATAGCCTTCAACTTCCTGCTGGCCAGCCAAGGAGGGGTCTTACTATTGCCAACACTTCATGTTGTACCTAGAGCACTGAAACTGGTAAAGTAGAAATATCCATCGTGAGACTTAAGAAAAAAGCCTCCTTGCTCTCTAAAGTAGATCAGATGGGCTTGGCCATCTATTCCTAGCTTGGTGATGGTTGGGGCTCATGGTTACACTCAATTCTCCAGGCAAACTTGGAATGATTTTGATCATGACTATGATAGTGTGGGCTCAGACTAATTACCCAGTTTTTGACATAGCTCCTCAAAGTCCTACCCATTCGTGTCTACAGTGGAGTAGCCTATGTTTTTCACTCAGGTCTTGAAAAATCAATGGATGCAACTGAGGAGTCTGGCTCCTTGTTAAAAAGTTTGTGTGATGTTTCAGGCCTAACCATAGATGATTACAAAGGCCTTATTGTAGGCCTCATAGGGGAAAACTGCCCATCCCACACCAGACTTAGTGCACAGCCAGTGCATGGCAGTCCCTGAAGGGGGCTGTAGTCAAGAACTCGGGCCCCCTGACTGGTCATGTTCTTATGCATATCTGCATTGAAAGGTCCCTGGAACATTGGGGGAAAAATGGGGGATCCTTAAACATACTTTTTCTGCACTCTGACTCACTAGTTTTCCACTCCTAGCCCTTTCCTTTCTCCCTTTCCCCATCCCATCCCCAGGTCCATAAAAAAAAAAAAGCAGGAGATTTTGCTCCAAGCTCTCTCAGAAGTGAAACAATTTCCTGTGTCTGTGCTGACTCATTTGACCCTCACTGGTGCTCTTCCATGAGGAAAAATGGAACAGTGGGGAAGCTGGCCCTTTCTCGGTTTAATTTTTTGCTTATACTGTCATAGTAAGTGACTAAAAGTCTGACTGTTACTTTCATTTTGGCTGTCTTTATCAGTTACTCTGACACCTGGAAGCTCAGCTCTCTCTAGCTCAGCTAAGCTCCTGACAGAACTTAATTTTTGTTAAGAATCCCAATCACCACATACAATTAATAGCATCTTTCAAAAGCATTTTAATATGGCAGTAATATTCATTTTTTTTAAAACAATAAAATATAGACTCGTGGGTGTTCTATTATTTTTATTTAAATAGTAGTTCCTGGCTATAATTCAGGAACTTTTAAATTGATTTGACACATATTTCCACATTCGAGATGGCTAATTTCTTTGATATTATTGGTTGGCAACTTGGCACATACCTTTTGTCCCCAAGGCCCTGGAGGCCCTTCTGGACCTGGAAATCCAGGCAAACCTGGATGGCCTTCCAAACCTGGAAATCCTCTCTCCCCCTGCATTTGAAGAAGAATAAAAGGTAAGACCATTTGTAAGTTTTCAAGCACAGGTATTGTTGAGTTTAAAAAAAAGATCAAACAACTTAATAACGTAATAATACAAAATTCACAGTATCCACTAACATGAGGAAACCTGTAACATGTAAGTGGAAAAACACAACCTATTCTGAATTTATATCATATATTAATGCAATCTTGTGCTTTCTTGTAAAATTAAAAGTATATAAGAGATGAAGTGAGGGTTAAACATACTGAGATCAAGAGTTTAACAGAAAATATGATAATAAGTCCAGGAAACCAGTTCTGTAGAGGTTAAATGAAATAAATATAGTGCAGGGATGAAGAAGGGTAAAAGGAAACCATCAGAGAAGCTTTCAGATTTGTTGTAAAGAGTTGCAGGATTACCCAGAATGGAAATTCATTAGCTGATTGGAGATATATTATCCAGAAAAAGGTTTTATCTAGAAAATGAAAATTTTTATTTTTTGATTATAAAATTAATACAAAAAGAAATATGTTTATTGTAGAACACAAAAAAAGTAAAGAAAAAAAACCACAAGTAATCTATCTAATCAGAATTACTATTTGAATTGTGACTCAAGTTCAAGTTCTGACCATAGTACTTAGCAGCACTAATACAGCAGGGCTGCCGACCTACCAGTGAGTGAGTGTCCACCACATCTCATCAGCATTTATACTGTAAGGTTGCCTGATATGCATATCTGTACAGTCAGAGGTGGGTGTAGCAGAGCTACCATGATACACCGTTAGATCAACACATTAGGGTTAGTTATTTTGCATACAGCCAATTATACTAAGAGTGTGAACCTCCACAACCCTAGGAGATCCAATCACAGAAAGTAAATTCACCGCTAAGCTTAAGAACCCCGAGGGCTCAGAGCTTCATGACACATGCACCCACTACAGGGCTGAGTCTCTGTACAGAGGCTCTGGATCTCATCTGTGAGCCCTCTCACTAGATCCTACCCACAGTGACAGCCTTGGCAGCACCTATGAAAGAGACAACCAGTAGCAAAGGGTAGGCACACAACAAAACTCAGCTTTCTTACTACCTGTATTAGGAATTAGATAGATGACTGTCCCTCACCCCTTCTTCATGGAAGGCTTCTATAGTTTCTACTCCAAGAAACTTTCTACCTTTCAAAGGTTTGGGATTGCTCTTGCAATCATTTTTGGTACTGTATAGTAGCTGCCCTTCTATCATCCTTGGTATAATATTACTCAGCATCCATATATACAAGGCAACTAACTAATGGGCCACTGGAGCTACATTCCCCTAGAGGTCAAGGTACAGTAGACTTTTATTCATACCCCCAGTTTGTGTGTGTGTGTGGTAAGTATTAAATTTAGTCTAGATGACTTGGATAATTTTGTATTGAATAATTCCTTGTAATGTTGAGTCATCTTATCATAAATATAAGTACTTTGAAAGAGCTACTTCTGGTCAGTTTCCACTTATTACTTCAAAGTCAATGAAGCAAATGTTAGCCAATTAATGGTAGGTCTAAATATTCCTGTAGTTTTGACAACAATTATTATTAACATATTACTATATTTTCTATTTTCTATACATATATCTCTTTGTTATTTTAATTAGTCATGAATTATGATAATTTAGTATTAATCAACCTCAATCCAATTATGTTGAAGAAAATAGAGGAAGAGAAGAAAAATAAAAGATTCAAAAATTTTAGAATTGGTTTGCCTCAAATTATTACATAGCTCATTCCTGGCAGAGCTAGTAGTAGAAATCTAATTACAAGTGCCAGTCAGAAAGAAAGCTAGAATGAAAAAAATTTAGGTGGAGTAGATTTCCTTAAGTGGAAACATAGCTACATTTTTGGATTTCTGCTGGTATTTAGAGCATATGTGCCAAAACTTGAGGATAATGTTCGAAGAGAGCTTTATTTACCCAGAAGCATAACCACTATCTGGGCTACAGATAAGGGAGAAATAAACTAGAATTTGAAAGTAGAGGGTGCTAAAAAGTTTAATTGTGCTGGTAGTAACAAACCCATATATACCTATAAGTTATATATACTAAAATCTACTCATACTACCTAGCTGACAGAGTAATATTACACCAAGGATGATAGAAGAGCAGCTACTATACAGTAGCAAAAAGAATTGCAAGAGCAATCCCCAACTTTTGAAATGTAGACAGTTTCTTGGAGTAGACACTATAGAAGCCTTCCATGAGTTGGGAGTAAGGGACTGTCCTCTACCTAATACCTAATACAGATGGTAGGAAAGATGACCTTTGTTGTATGCCTAATCTTTCTACTGGCTGTCAGGCAATCATTTAATCCTTACCACTAATCTAGATTTTACTGTAATTTGCTAACATTTACAAACATAGAAAATGGCATAGTGTATCTATTTCTGAAGGTGAGACTTAAAAAAAAAAAAACTGGTTTATGCTGCCTGCCCATATTTGGCTAAAAAAAATCATTCTATTTTTCTTTGTGGAATCATCATCTTCTCTCTCTCTGCTTACCCCTTAAATATTGCTATTACTCTGGATTCTTTTTTTGACCCTTTCTCTCTCTTGCCCTGAGAAATTTCAAATATCAACACTTTTTTCCTAAAAGCTCAGCTCACAGGGCCAATTGTTTTAAATATCTCCACTTGACTATCACACAGTCACCTAAAACTCAACAATGATAATAATAGCAGCAAACATGTATTGAGTGTCTTTATTCCAGAATTTATTCTAAACTTTTTCCATGTATTATCTTATTTAATCCTCCCAATGACAATATGAGGTAAATATTATCATTTCCATTTTATAGATGAAGAGTTAGTGCAAAGAGAAGTTACATAATTTTCCCAAGAGAAAACTTAATATAAACAAACAAATAAATCACTATATATCTATCATTTTCACTATTCCGGGAAATAGCACAACCCAGCTACATCAGCCAGAAATTAATCTTGATTCCACTCTCTCCAATACCCCTTCATCTAATCAATCATGCTCTCTTCATCACTGTATTTTTAGTACCCAACAGAACAAATACTCAGTAAATATTCATTCGATGAATGAACTTCCTTAATGGATTATATAAAATTTATACTACATGCTTCTGTCCAAAATTCAGAAAAAAAATAAGAGTTAGGATTAGTAGAAATTATACAAGAATGAGTTTTTGTGATAAAGCTGGTTAATATACCACAAGCTAGTATTAAAAAGAATAACAAACTGATTTACTTAGAAGTAGAGCCTAGTTTGTGTGTCAAAGGCATTCATAAAATGTTATGGTTTTACATGAAGAGCACTATATAATCACAATAAGAGAGTTATGTGATTAAGCCCATGAAAAAAATATTTTAAGAATAGTTTCTCAAGGAAGATACAAAATTAACAGAAAACAAATATTAGATTTCTGAGGATAAAAAAATTAAAATTAGGACAAACTACTTTAATGACAATTGAGGTTAAAATTATTTTGGATTATAATATAATATTGGATAATATAATATAGATTATGTAATATAATATAATATAATATATAATAGAATATAAATGTAAATGTATAAATATTTGAGCAAGACAATATCTTAATGAACAAATGAAAACAATGATTTAATTGAGTAACACAATTATGGTCTTCTTTTAGGAAATTTCTATTTTGTTTTTGTAATTATATAGCACAAAGAAATATTTGATGTAATGTAATTAGGAGAACAAGAATATAGATCTTTGGCACATGTCAAAAATGGAGATAATCTAGGTCAGAAGATTTCAAACATCAGCTTGTATCAGACTGTTAAAACAGATTACCTGGCACTACCTCCAGATTCAGATCGAGTAAGTCTGCAATGGAGTCTAAGATCAGGAACAAGACAAGGCTGTCTACTATCGCCATTGTTATTCAATAATGAATGTCCTAGTGAGTGCAATCAGGCAAGAGAAAGATATAAAAGGCATCCAAAGGGAAATGGAGAAGTCAAACTGGCACTATTTTCAGATGATGTGATTCTCTATATAGAAAACGCTGAAGAGTCCGCAAGAACACTACTAGAAACAATAAGCAAATACAGTAAAGTTTGTGGACACAAAATCAACATTCAAAAATCTATAGCGTTCTTATACTCTAATAATGAAATGTCAAAAAAAGAAGTGGAAAAATAATTATTTTTGCAATTGCAACAACAACAACAAAAATACCTAGGAATAAATTGAACAAAATAAGTGAAGGACCTATATGATGAAAACTCTAAGACTCTCTTAAAAGAAATTGAAGAAGATACAAAGAAATGGAAAGATATTCCGTGTCCTTGGACTGGAAGAACCGACAGAGTTAAAATGACCATATTACCTAAAGCATTATACAGATTTAATGTAAATCCCATCAAAATCTCATCGGCATTTTTAATGAAATAGAACCAAAACAACATCAGATTTATATAGAAGCACAAAAGAACCTGAATCGCCGAAGCCACCCTGAGAAAAAAGAACAAAGCTGGAGGCATCACTCTGCCTGACTTCAAATCATACTGCAAAGCGACAGTAAGTAAAACGGCATGGTATTGGCAGAAAAACAGACACATGGACCAGTGAACAGAATCGAAAGTCCAGAAGTAATCCCATGTTTATATGGGCAAATAATTTTCAACATAAAAATCTAAAACCATACAGTGGAGAAAGGAAAGCCTCTTCAATAAATGTTGCTGGGAAAACTAGAAAGCCACCTGTAAAAGAATGAAACTAGACTGTTGTCTATCACTACACACCAAAAGTAACTCAAAATGGATTAAGGACCTGAATATAAGATCTGAAACAATAAAATGCATAGAAGAAACATAGGAACTAAACTCAAGGACTTTGAACTTAAAGAAGATTTTATGAATTTGACCTCAAAGGCAAGGGAAGTAAAAGCTAAAATAAATGAATGGAACTACATCACACTAAAAAGCTTCTGCTCAGAAAAAGAAATGGTCAACAAGGTAAGAGACAACCATCCAACTGGAAAAATATATTTGCAAGCAACGCCTCTAATAAGGGCCTAATATCCAAAATATACAAAGAACTCATACAACTCAATAACAAAATACTCATACAACTCAACAATACAGCTCAAAACAAACAAACAAACAAACAAACAAACAAACAAACAAACGATCCAATCGAAAAATGGGCAGAGGACCTGAACAGACACTTCTCCATAGGGGACGTAGAAATGGCCAACAAATATATGAAAAGGTGCCCAACATTGCTAGCTATTAGGGAAATGCAAATCAAAACCACAATGAGATACCATCTCACACCTGTTGGAATAGCTATAATCAACAGGACAAGTAATAACAAATGTTGGAGAGGATGTGGAGAAAAAGGAACCCTCATACACTCCTGGTTGGATTGCAAATTGGTACAGCCACTATGGAAAACAGTATGGAGGTTCCTCAAAAAACTAAAAATGTATCTACCATATGATCCAGCAATCCTTCTACTGGGTATTTATCTCAAAGACTTGAAAACTCATATCTGAAAAGATATTTTCACATAGCAACATTATTCACAGTGGCCATGACATGGAAGCAACTGAAATGTCCTACGATAGATAATTGGCTAAATAGGCTGTGGTACATATATACAATGGAATATTACTCAGCTATAAGAAGAGATGAAATACTGCCATTTGCAACAACATGGCTAAACCTCGAGATAATCATGCTGAGCGAAATAAGCCAGACATAAAAAATTGAAAATCACATATCACTTATATGTGGGTAATAAACCTAAAAACAACAAATTAACAGGACAAACATGGATTAGAGACTAGTGGTTACCAGAGAGTAGGAGCAAGGGGGGAAGTAGATGGTGTAAAGTGGGTCAAATATGTGGTGAAAGAAAGAAATCTAACTATGAGAGGTGAACAGACAGTGTAAATATATATATGCCTTACTGCTGGAACTTATTAGATTTCGTTAACTGTCACCATAAAAATAATTAATTAAAGAAATAAATAAATAAAGTGTCTGCATCATTTTAGATTCATCAGCAATCTATGATTGCTCCAGTTGCTCCACATCTTTGCCTATACTTGGAATGGTTTCATTTTAATACTTAGACATTCTAATGGATTTACAGTGACATCTTATGGTTTTATTATGCATTTCCCTAATTAATAATGTTGAGTAACTCTTTATTTGTTTATTTTGTGAAGTGTCTTAAAATCTTTCACCAATTGGTTTCTAATTTAATTTTATTTGGGGATGTTTATTTTATTGTTAAGTTTTGAGATTTCTTTATCTATTCTGGATACAAGACTTTTATCAGATATGAGTTTTGCAAATATATTTTCCTAGAGTGTGGTTTGTCTTTTTCTTAACAAAGTCCTTAGAAAAGAACAAGTTCTTAATTTTGATGTAATACAATCTATTACCCTTTTCTTTTATGGATCATGTTTTCGGTATCATATAGAAAAAATATCTGCCTGACCCATGGTCAGAAGTATTTCATCCTATGTTTTCTTCTAAAATATTTATAGATTTAGCTTTAAATTTAGGTCCATGATCCATTTTGATTTAATTTTTATATACAGTACAAGAGATGAGTCAAAGTCCATTTTATACATATGCATATCCAATTATTTCAGTACTATTTGTTGGAAGGGCTATATTTTCTCCACTGAATTGCCTTTGCACTTTTGTCAAAAAAAATTCCTCATACATCTGTGGGTGTATTGATGGACTCTTTATTCTGTTCTATTCATCTATATGTCTATCCTTTTGCTATCATGTGTACTGTAGTTTATACTGTCTTGGAACTGCATTGATTTGTAGATAAATTTTGAGACAACTGGCACATTAATAATATCGAGTCTTTTAATCCATGAACATGACATATATCTCCATTAATTCAAGTCTTCTTTTAGTTTTCTCAGCAATATTTTTGTAGTTCTCAGTGTACAGGACTTGTACATTTTGTCTGATTTACTCCTATGTATTTCAAAATTTTTATGCTATAATAAAGACATTTTTGTACCTCCAATTTCCTATTTTTCATTGTTTGAATATAGAAATATAACTGATTTTTTATTACTAATCTTATTTCATTGGTTTTGTTTATTCTGTGATCTTTCTAAACTTACAAGTTTTAGGAGCATTTTAGTATTGCCCATAGAATTTTCTACATTGACAAACTGTGCCACCTGCAAAAAGAGACAGTTTTACTTCTTTTCCAGTCTATTGTCTCTTATTGCACTGGCAATTTTGAATAGAAGTGATGAGAGCAGGCATGTTGCTGATCTTATAAGAAAGGAATGTAATCTTTCTCCATTGAGTATAATTTTAGCTGAAGGAGTTTAGTAGATGTCCCTTAAGGTCAAGGAAACCCCTCTATTCTTAGTTTGCTGAGAGTTTTTAATCAGAGATAGATAAAGAATTTTGTCAAATGCTTTCTCTGCATATATTCAGATAATTATATGGTGGGATTATTTAAGTTTTCAATTTTTTTAGTCTTTTAATATGGTGAGTTACAATTTTTGATTTTTAAATGTTAAACCAACCATGCATTCGTAGCATAAACCCCACTTGGTAATGATGTAGTAACCACTTTATATGCCATTTGATCTGATTTGCTAAAATTCTGTTAGGAATTTTTGCATCTATGTTGTAATAAGAGATACTGAAGTATAGTTTTCTGATTTTGTAATTTTTATCTTTGTCTGGTTTGGGTAACGGGGCATATTTGTTTCATAAACTTAGGTGGGGATCGGTCCTTATGCTGCTATTTTCTGAGTTTATGAAAGATTGATAGTGTCTCTTATATAAATGTTTCATTTAATTCACCAGTGAAAACTCCTATGCAAGAATTTTTGTGTGTGTGGGAATTGTTTGATAAGCCAATTTCCTTAGTTAACATAGGGCTATTCATATTTTGCTTCACTTAGTTAATTTGTCAGTTTTAGGTAATTTATGTTTCTCAAGTTATTTTTCTATCTCATTTAAGTTGTCAAATTTATTGTTATAAAGGTGTTCATAATATTCCTTTATTAATCTTTTCATGTCTGTAGGATCATTCCTGATATGGGTTATTTGTGTTTTCTATTTTCATATCAGTCATGCTAACAAGAAATTAACAATTTTTAGCTGTGTAATTTTTGTAGTTCACATTTTTTCTAGCTCATATATTTCTATTTCCACTTTTACTTTATTATTTATTTCTATTATTTTAAATTTAATTTGCTTGCCCTTTTATAGCTTAAGTGGGCAACTTAAATCACCAATTTTAATCTCTTCTTTTTAAAGGTAGGCATTTAAAGCTATTTCCGACTAAGCCCTGCTTTACTCTATCCCACAAAATTCTCAGTATGTGGCATTTCAATCATCATGCAAACTGAAATATATTCTCATTTTTCTTGTGGTTTCTGCCTTGGTCTATCAGTAATTTAGAATGATGCTTTCTAATTTCCAAATAATTAAAGATTTTCTATAGATCTTATTGTTTGATTTCTTAATCGTTCCATTTGGTAAAAGAATAATACTGATATTTTCAATCTTTTGGTACTTACAGGGTCTCATTTTATGGCCCATTATACAGTCTATCTTGGAGAAAATTCCTTACGCACTTGAAAAAATGCATTCTGTAGTTACTGGATGTAGGATTTTATGTATGTCAGTTAGGTCTAGGTTGTTAATATTGGAATTCAAATCATCCATGCCTTTACTGATTTTTTCTTAGTTATTTTGTCAATGACTGAGGTATGAGTATTAGGATCTATAACTATGACTGTGGATTTCTCTATTTCTCCTTTAAGTCTGTCAGTTGAGCTTCATATATTTTGAGGCTCTACTGACATGCTTTAAACAGACTTTTAGCCTAAAGTTTTTTTTTTTATATTTCTTTTATGCAGGTATGCTGATAAAGAATTCTTTTTTATTTTCAGAAAATGTCTTAAATTTGTTTTTATTTTTAATGTATATTTTCACTGTATATAATTGTGTTTGCAGATATTTTCAACTCTCTAATGATAGTTTTACATTGTTCTATATTATCCATTCTTTCTGATGGGAAGTCCATCCTCATTCACATCATTATGTCCCTTTATATAATGTATTCTTTTCTCTAGCTTCCTTCAGATTTTCTTTTAATCTTGAGGTTTGTTTGTTTGTTTGTTTTCAGTAGATTCATTATGATGTACCTACGTGTAGTTTTCTTTATTTTAATTTTTATATATTTTTTCAATTATAGTTGACAAACAATATTATATCAGTTTCAGGTGTACAACACAGTGATTAGACACTTATATAACTTAAGTGATCACTCCGATAAATCCAGTAACCATCTGACACCATGTATAGTTATTACAATTCAACTGACTATGTTCCCCATGCTACATTCTACATCCCCATGACTGTTTTGAAACTACCAATTTGTACCTCTTAATCCTCTGTCCCCTTCACCCATCCCACTCCCCAATCTGACAACCATCAAAATGCTCTCTGTATATATGAACTTATTTCTGCTGTTTGTTTGCTTATGCGGTTCTACAGATTCCATATATGACATTTGTCTTTCTCTGTCTGATTTACTCCACCCAGCATAATGCCTGCTAGGTCCATCCATGTTGTTGCACACGGCAAGAATTCATACATATATCACCTCTTCTTTATCCATTCATCCATTAATGGACACCCAGGATGCCTCCATATCTCGGCTATTGTAAATAATGTTACAAATGAACATATGAATTCACATGTCCCCTCAAAGTAGTGTTTTGGGTTTCTTCAGAAAAATACCAAGAAATGGAATAACTTGGTCCTTTTTTGTCTCTTGATATAGTCTTTATATTACAGTTTATTTTGTCTGGTATAAGTACTGCTAACATCGCTTTTTGTTTGTTTCCATTTTCATAAGACATCTTTTTTCATCCTTTTACTTCCAGTCTGTGTGTCTTTTGATATGAAAGTAAGTCTCTTGTAGTCAGGATATGCAAGGGTCTTGTTTTCTTATCCATTCAGCCACCCTATCTTTTGATCTGAACATTTAATCTATTTACATTTACAGTAATTGTTGCTAGATATGTAGTTATTGCCATTTATTATTTATATTTTTGATCTTTTTTTTTTCTTTTTTCTTCTTCTTAAAGAAGTCCCTCTAATGTTTCCTGTAATACAGGCTTGGTGATGATGAACTCCTTAAGCTTTTTCTTGTTTGGAAAGCTCTTTATCTGTCCTTTGAATTTAAATGACAGCTTTGCTGTGTAGAGTAATCTTAGTTGTAGGTCTTTGCTTTTCATCAGTTTGAATGTTTCCTGCCAGTACCTTCTGTCCTGCAAAGTTTATGTTGAGAAATCAGCTGACAGTCTTATGGGAGTTCCCTTGTAGGTAAATAACTGCTTTTCTCTTGCTGATTTTAAGATTCTCTCTTTGTCTTTCACCTTTGGCATTTTAATTATGATGTGTCCTGGTGTGGGCTTCTTTGAGTTCATCTTGTTTGGAACTCTATGCGTGTCCTGGGCTTTTATGTCTATTTCCTTCAACACGTTAGGGAAGTTTTCACTAATTCTTTCTTGAAATAGGTTTTCAATTCCTTGTTCTCTCTCTCCTCTTTATGGTATCACTATGATGTGAATGTTGGTATGCCTGATGTTGGCCCAGAGGTCCCTTAAACTACTCTTATTTTTTTTTTTTTAATTTTTTTCTTGTTGCTGTTCTGATTGGGTGTTTTCTGCTACCTTATCTTCTAAATCACTGATTCAACCATTCCCTTCATCTAATCTAATGTTGATTCCTCCTAAGGTGTTTTTCATTTAAGTTACTGTACTCTTCATTTCTGACTGGTTCATTTTTATATTTTCTATTTCCACTTTTATGTCTTCTATTTCTTTTTTAAAGTTCTCACTCAGTTCATCTACTCCTTCCCTAAGTTCATTGAGCATCCTTGTAACAAGTGTTTTGAACTCTGCATCTGGTAGATTGCTTGTCTTCATTTTGTTTAGTTCTTTTTGAGAAGCTTTGTTCTGTTCTTTCATGTGGGACATGTTTCTTTGTCTTCCCATTTTGGTTACATCCTTGTGTTTGTTTTTACTTATTAAGTGGGGCTGCTATGTCTCCCGGTCTTAATAGAATGGCCTTATGTAGCAGGTGTGCTACGGGTCTCAGTGTCACAGTCTTCCCTGGTCACCTGAGGTGGGTGCTCCAGGTATGTCCCTTGTATGGGTTGTGTGTGCCCTCCTGTTGTAGTTGATCCTTGGTTGGTATTTGCTTGATAATGGGAGGGATTGACCCTCAGGCTGATTAGTTGTGAGGACAGCCCATGACCAGTGGAGGAGCTGTAGAACAGGGACTGACTCTACCAAGCAGGATTCACTTTAGCAGGACTCTAGAGCCTACCCTGACTACTCTTTGCTTGTGTCATCCTCAGATGTTAACTCAGATGGTGAACCCAGGCTGAACCCAGTCACTGGGCATGCAGGCCTGGGCCTCCTGGGAGGGGCCCTGCCCCAGGCCAAGTTCAGCTGCAGCCTGTGTCCTGCCTGGGGTTACCTGGCATGAGCTACCAAGCAGTCTACGGATGGCCACCAGCCATGATGGCTTGGAAGTGCCTTAAGAGGCAAAGCCACAAACTGAGGCTGGCTGCTACTAGTGCCAGGCTTGAAGTTGCTTAGCAAGAGGTACGAGGCATGCCGAGGCTAGATGTTGCTTGTTTAGTTTCTGTCAACCTTTGAGAGATTTTAGGAAAGTCCGCAGCCAAGACAGGCGATTTACATGAAAAATCCATTGTAAGTGGTTTGGATGGGCCTTCATGTTGGGAAGGTCAGGGTCTCAGGCAATCTCCAGGGTGGGGTGACCAGTGTGGACTAAGTTGCCAGAAACTCAGATATCACAACCACAGGCGTCTGCAAGCCAGGCAGGGGAGGGCTCAACCAAGGATCAGTGGCCTCTGCCAGCACTTCTGTCTAGGAAGAAGCTGCCCCTCCAGCCGTTGCCCTGAAGCCAGACAACTCAGTTTCTCCCAGTATGTCTCTGGTGCCTTTTGAGCTGCTGCCCCAGTGCTAGAGCTCAGAGCAAGTGAATCAGTCACTGAGTTAGTCCATGTGCTGGCCCTTTTAGAGGAAAGTCTGTGACTCTGTCAGCCCTCCATTCCACTCAGCCACAATCTTGACTGGTTTTCATAGCTAAAAGTTGTGGGGACTTCTCTTCCTGACACTGGAATCCTGGGCTGGGTAGCCTTGTGTGGAGTCAGAACCCTTCACTCTTCCTGGAGGACCTCCACAGCTGAGATATTTCTCCAGATTCTCAACCACCACACGCAGGTGTGGGACCAACCTGTTTCCACCCAGACCTCAGGTGTCTTTCAATGATGGTTGTTCTGTAGTTTATAGCTTCCAGTGCTCTGTTGTGATTCTGTACCTGTTCACTCATTATGAGCATACTTCCCTTTAAATCAAAATATATTTAGCCTACCTTCTTTAAATCATTGTCTACAATTTCTAATATCTGTGTTATTCAAAGTTCATTTTCGTTGATTGGTATTTCTCTGACTATGGGTATTTTTACCTGTCACTTCTCATGTCTAGTAAGTTTTAATTGAATATCGGACATTGTAGTTAATAGGTAGACACCTTGGATTCCTTTATCTTCCTCTGAAACGTATTGAAATTTTGTTTTAGGAAATAGTTAACTCAGCTAAACTAAAACTTAAAACTATTTTCCCTTCAATGGATAGCAGTTAAATCTATCTTCAGTTATTTCAGCCTTCCAGCTATTCTTTTTTGTTGGGTCATATGAATGCTCTCCTTACTGTAAAGTTGAGGATTCAACCAAGAATTTGGATGGCATTTACAAGCAGATTTGGAGGCTCTCTGCTCTGTGGCTCCCTCCATTCCAGCATATTCCCCATCATTTTCCAGCCATTATGGCATCCTCAACTTTTTCCTCTGACTGTTCAAATACATAAGACTGTGGCTTCTTGTCTGGGTTCTAGCCATCCTATACCATGCAGACTGAAGGGTACACTCAGGAGAAAGGCTACATACATGCGAACTTGCCTAGTGTACTTCCTTCTTTCAAGGATAGAATCTTCTCTACTTACTTCCTGCTTTTGGTCACTCCCCTGTGCTATTAAATAGCTCCCACGTTTTGTCCAGAGTGTTTATTTCTTACCTCGAGAAGAGTTAATCTGATAAAAGTCACTCCATCAGTATCAGAAACAAATCCCTCTTGGTCTTTTTACCATTACAGAAAGTATCTTTACTATAAAACTACTCCCCTCAAACTAATGTTACTCAAATAGGTGTTCTGCATAACACTATTCAATTATTACAGTAGTTTCCCCTTCTCCATATTCCAAGACCCCCAGTGGATGCCTGAAGCCATGGAAAGTACTGAACTCTATATATACTATGTTTTTTCTTATACATACGAACCTATAGTAAAGTTTATTTCATAAATGAGGCATAGTAAGAAGTTAATAACAATAAATAATAATAAGATAGAATAATTATAGCAATATACAATAATAAAACTTTTGCGAATATGGTTAGTCTCTCACTCAAAATATCTTAGTGTACTGTACTCACCCTTCTTGTGATGATATGAGATGAGATAATTCCTGTGTGATGAGATGAAGTGATGGAGACAACACAGGCATTGTGACGTAGTGTTAGGCTACTACTGACTTCCTGATGATATGGCTACTCAGTGACTAATGGATGAGTAGCATACACAGCGTGAATATGCTGGACAAAGGGACAATACAATTCATGTCTTGGACAGGATGGAGCTTAACGGTGCAAGATTTCATCATGCAACTCAGAATAGCATGCAATTTAAAACATGAATTATTTATTCTGGAATTTTCCATTTAATATTTTTGAAACTTGATTGACTATAGGTAACTAAAACTATAGAAAGTAAAACCACAGAGAAGGGGGGCTACTGTAATAAGTAGTTTGTTAGGAAGAAAGTAGGTTATACGGTCAAATGGAACTTAGAAATATAGCACTGCAAAACAGACAAATAGGTTTCTTTACTCTAGGACTTTTAAACATCTTTAATATGCTAGTTCACCTTTTATATCTCTAAATGGAATATGTTCTTGAAATGTTGTCCCAAACATTTCCATATATAATTAGTAACATTTACTGATTTTTTTTTCAAAAATATTTACTGAGAACCAAAGAGTGGAGACTAGAGAATAATACCCTTTCTCCTTACTACTCTTCTTAGGCCACAGTTCACTATTCTTTTTTAATCTCCCAATTTCAGTGTCAGTCTGACTCATAGTGGCTAAGTTTATGCTATTTAATCATCACTAATATTCATTTTTTAATCATCATATCTATACAATAGAGGTGCGCTGTTGAGGGGAAAGTGAGATAAAAAACAGAGATTTCCCAATCATTAACTTACATGGACTAGATACAAATACACAAAATTGTCTATTATGGTATCTACTACAGATTAGTAGCTTCATAAATGTTTGGTTTCTTCTTAAGTGTTTTTCCCCCTTCTTTTGCTTATTAAGTCAGTGATTTCAACAAGATTGATCAGAGACTGGTAGACTATAGTTCTTAGGTCAAACGTAGTCAGAAGCCTGTTTTATACAGTCTAAGAACTAAATATTTTATAAATACTTTTAAAGGATATTTTTAAATGGAGAGGAAAATATGTGATAGAGACCTTATTGAGCCACAAAGCCTAAAACATTTATTATATGGCCTTTTAAAGAAAATGTTTGCTGATCCCTGAAATATAGTCTAATTCTTACAACTATCTAAAATAAGCAGTATAGAATTCATTTTATTTATTTAGGTACTGAGGTAGAAACCTTGTTTTAAAAAAATCACATCAAAAACACTGTTTACTGGTTTTACTAAGTTTTCCAAGGCCCATCTCAGATCTTACCTTTTCTCCTTTTACAGCACTGCAGTCACACTTTGATCCTGGAGAACACCCATAGCAAGCCTATAAAGGAAGAGAAAGAGGGAGAAAAATCATTAAATATGAACCTGAAAACCAGACTCTAACTTACAGCTCAGCTGAATTCAACAATCCAAACTTGTAAAACAAATACCAGAAAAATATCTGAAAGGATATATACCAAATTGCAAACAACAGTTACTTCTGAGGAAGCTTTCACCTTTTACTGTATACATTCCTGTTTGAACTTTTTACAATAAGATGATATAATTTTTATATTTTTTACTATTTATAGTTGGCATATAATATTTGTTTCAGGTGTACAATGTAGTGATTTGACATTTTCATACTTTACAATGTGATCACCTCATTAATTCCAGTAATCATCTGTAACCATGCGAACTTATCACGATGTTATTGACTATATTTCCCATCACTTTTTTCACCCACCACCACACTCCCTCCCTTCTGGTAACCATCCCTTTGGTCTCTGTTTCTATAAGTCTGTTTTTGTTTTGTTTGTTCATTTGTTTTTTTTTTTTTTAGATTCCACATATAAGTGAAATCATATTGCATGTGTCTAACTGCCTGATTTATTTCATTTAGCACAATACCCTCTATATCCTGCCACCTATGGCAAGATTTCATTCTTTCTAATTGCAATTTTTTTTCTTTTAAATATTCCATTGTGTGTGTGTGTGTGTGTGTGTGTCCCACATCTCTATCCATTCAACTATCAATGGACACCCAAGATGCTTCCTAGGCTATTTAAAATAATGCTGCAATGAACATAGTGGTGCATCTTTTAGAATTAATGTTTTTGTTTTTGTTTTTGTTTTTTTCTGCTTTTTTTCTGATAAATACTTAGGAGTAGAATTGTTGAGTCATATGGCATATTTATTTTTAGTTTTTTGAGGAATCTCCATACTGATTTCCACAGTTGCTGTACTGATTTTCAGTCCCACCAACAGTGCAAAAGGGTTCCCTTTCCTCCACATCCTTGCTAACACTTGTTATTTGTTGCAACAAATTTTTATAATTTTGAAGTAAAAAACATATTTTTAAAAAATGGAAAAAGTTCATAAAACTTCCCTGTATTACAATTTGTCACTGACCAAGCTCTGAGGAACTCTTTTTTTTCCTTCTAACGTCGCTTGTAAGAAATTACCTCTTAATCTATATTAGCAGTGAACTCGGCAACTACCAAAAATGTCTGCCACTCGAAGTTGCTTGCTTCTCTGCATTCATGAGCAATCGTGGAGCACAAAATACATACTATCTTTTACCACATTTCTTTTCTTTGCCCCCACTATCTCATCACTGACAGTCTCTAAAAGCTCTAAGCTCTACCAGAAATGCTGTTCCCACAAATCAAAATGTTTTCTAAATAGCCACTACTAACAGGTTCATTTGTGTATATTAGGAATTGAGGTCTTAAAGTCAGAAAAATACTCTCCTTTAAAGTAAGAACCTATAGGACAAGAACACAGTAGATGACTTCTGCCATCCAGAACTATATTTTACTCTGGCATGAAGCTTAACTGCTTAGAAAAGCAAATAGTAACTAATTTAACATATATGGAGAGCTCAATATTTATGTATAATAAAGTGGTATGCTTCTCATCAAATAAGAAAACTTTTATGTGATTTGTGTACCAAATAATGTTTATCAATACTCAGCCTTGGGAGCCTGTGACTTAAAAGTACCTTAGCTTCCTTCCCAACTTTCCATGCTTTACTTTACTCTAGTCATTACCACAGTACTTCCCCCAATGCTTATCGAAATATTTACCTCATTCCTCTAGTCAAAACTCCTAACTCACTGAGCTGCAACTAGAAGCCACCCTCAGGATAGAACTCACTTTCCTGATTATAACAGCAAACAACAATGGCTTGATGTTAGGGGGAATCTCTTACTCACATTGCAAGAGTCTGTTCCAGTAAAAGACATGTTCCTGACATTTCTAATTGCAAGTCTGCTATGCAGCCATAATTCATTATACATAGGTGATTAGGTTATGCACTCTGGTTTCAGTACTATATATCAACTTCATTACAGGTTAAATAGACTTATTCGGACTTACTCATCAAAAATGAATTGAACATTATTAGAGGCTAGAAAACTTGTTATGCACTAAAAATGAATATGACAAAGCTCCTTCCAACATATATAACTAATTCAACAAATATTTATTGGTCATCTGTTATTTGCCTGCCACTGTTATGTTAGGTGCAGGTAGAGATGCAAAGACAGTATGTCATTGTTCTCTAATAGGAAAGATAATTCTATATACCAAAATGTCAGGGACAGAGGCTAATTTAAAATATATAATATTGTTTTGTGCAAACATGAATTTTAGATTTCAAAATACAAATTTACATATTTTAGAAGATACTGATTCACAAGAACTGTCAATGGTCATATGAACTAAATTATATTGTGCACATTAACAACACTCAATTACATGCATTAATTTAGAAGTAAAGAATAGTGGTATTTAAAAATGGCTGTAAATCTAAGAATAATCAGGGTCCAACATTTGACTTTGGAATATATGCCTGCACTTTACACGTAAGTATATGTGCATAGATTTTTTTTTTTGGTGTTGTATATAAAAGAAGATGTAACTCTCCATTTTCATCTTTCAATAAAAAAGTATTCCTTTTTAAAATACAAATTAAGTTCCTGAGAATAATGCAAAGCAATAACCTAATAGGATTTCATTAATATGGAGAATATACTATGTGACTTTTCTTTATACTTGTATTTCTGACTTCTCAGTATCCAACAATATCCTCCAACTCCTAACATAATTCGTAAACAAACAATAAAACCTTGAATACTTTTACATGTCATTTTGAAGTAATAATACACAATAGTTTTTCTTAGAAATTAGTATTTTTATATGTTTGTACTTCTTTATTACTTAATGTGTATTTATACTTTAAAGAGGCCACTAAGTAACTAAAAAAATTGGTCTGAATTCAAATTCACAATTTAATTTATATTCTACTTATTCCACTTAAGTTATAATAACTCTTGGATTCAGGGTTATGTTTTAAAAGGCAATTGTAATACACACACCAACCACTAGATGCCACTTTCCATACAGTTATAATAGTGATACCCACAATGAAACAGTCCCAGTTTGACATATGGTTAATGAAACAACTTTCTTTTTTCTTTTTTACCAATATCTATTAATATTGATTAGGTGCATAATAATCACAAAGCACAATATTAGGCTATGAGTTGTAAAAATGTGAAGACATGCATGCCGTCTTTAAAGAACTTTCAGTTTTTTTTAAAAAAAGACTAGGTCCAAACAAATGAAAATGAAATTTAAATATAATAGAATAATGATATAGTAGACAATAGTAATAGAAAGAGCTCTAAAATACAAGAAAAACATCCTGAGTTTACCTCAGTAACTGAATCATTACGAGACTATGAACAAGTCATTCTCATAACCTGGGGCTCAGTTTTCTCTTTGATAAAATGATGGGAATAGATAATATGATCTCTTCAGGTAGCTTGCACTTTTACTGTCTGTGATTCAGTAGGAATTACCAAGTAAAATTTAATGGTAGAGTCAATGATTGCTATCAAAATTAAGAGAGTTCCCTTGAACTTGGGAGTGTTCATGATGGCTCTTTAGAGAAGGTTAATAACTTGACTTCAATTTTGAAAGATGGGCAAAAAAATATCTAGAAGAAAAATGGCCATGCTCAGCACTAAGATTAAAATACACAATATTCGTGGGCAAAGAGTCAGGTAAAACAGACAGTAAGTACTCCAGTCTAAGGGACTTCTTAAGGTGATATGAAAAAACTACAGTAGGAGATAAGACCAAAAAAAAAAATTTTTCCAAAAAATGTAGAAAATTTATTTAATTCTACAAAGTCATTGAAAACTTAATAAGCAAGAAAAGGGTGCAACTATAGCAATATTTTAAAATTTTTAGTGTACTAGATAATAATAAAATAAAAACTAAGGAAGATTTTTTATTATCAGTTAGTAGAACACATCATAAAGCAAAACTGATTAAAACAATATGTCATTGCTCAAAAAATAGACAACTCAATGAACCAAAATAGAAAGGTCAAAAACAGATCTACACACACAGAGAAACACAAATATATTTACTATAAGATAAAAGTTAGCATATCAAATAAATGTGAAAATAATCAATCGTTCAACATATGGTGCTAAGTACAGAAAATGATAAATTTAGATCTCATGCACCTGCAACAAAAAATACCAGATATAAAACTTTAAAGTACAAACAAAAGCAAACCTCAGTATGCATAAGAATCTTAAAGAACTTCTCAAAAATTCAGATACTAGGACCCCATCCTAGAGATTCTGTTTCAGTAAGCTTGAGATTGGCTACCAGAATCTAAAATTTTAGTGAAGATTTCTAGGTGATTCTGATTCTGATGTCCCAAAATATATATAGAAAATAATGACATAGAGAAAAAAGAAATAATTCAATTAAATAATGTAGTTAATTAGGTATCCATTAGGTATGCCTGCTTTTAAAAAAACAAACAACAACAACAACAAAACAAACAAAACTAAAGATGCCTGAAAATGTAAAAATATCTTAAAAGCATCAATGAGAAGCAAAATAGTATTTATCAGGCCAAAATCTAGGAGGGAGGAAGCCCAATAAATTGACTAATGAAACTACTTTGCCCTGGGGTCATTTACCAAACTTAGAGAATTTGAGATTCTCATTTTATAACTTCTTCAGTGTAAGGTAGTACCATGTATAAAAGTACCCAAAATGCTATCCCAAGAGAATTTAAGAAAAAGATATCTTGGCTCTCAGTAGAGAAGAACAAGGGGGAAAATCCTTGAGAAACTATAACCAAATGCTGGCCCTCATAGAGATTTATAATCCAAATTAGCATTTAGCTGGGTAGCCCACTAACCTCAAACTCCAAATTTGTTTAGAGTGGACTCAAATTGCTTTGACCTCCCAGAGGCTGAGCAGAAATACATAAATGTATGTTTTATATAAAATATGAAGTTCATAGTAAACTTCAAAGAATTCCAAAAAATCCTTTTTGAAAGGGAAATAAGATATTCTACTCAAAATTCACTAAGTATACAAGGAAGCAAAATACGACAATTGAAAACTAGAGAAACATCTGACAGCAGAAATGACTAAGCAAAAATTTCAGGTATTTTTACAATTATGAAAGATATTTTAAAAACTCGAAAATAATAAAGGGAGCAAGACATGGTAAAAAAAAGTAACATCGCTGAATTGATATAAAATATAAATTCTAGAAGTAAAACTTTGTAATTTAAAACTCAATAGATGGGCACCACAGCAGAATAGCTACAGGTGAAGAGAAACTTACTAAAGTTAAATACTTGGCAAAGTGAAAAGAAATTATCTATAAAATCTATAATATAGCATACAGGTAAAACATTTAGAAAATATAAAATAATAATTAAGAGACATGGAAGAAAATGAGGAACTGTGGCATTAATTAGAATTAAAGAAGAGGTGAGAGAAGGAATGGGGCAGAGGCAATAGCTCTAGATAATGATAGAGAGTTTTCAAGAAATAAAGATATCTGTGACTCGAGAAGTCCAACAAATCTAATGGAAGAAAAATAAAACTCTAAACCAGACGTAAAATAGTGTAACTTCAGAAGATAAAAAGAAAGATAAGACTTTAAAAGGATCAAGAAAACAAGACAGATTGCCTTCAAGGGAATGACAGTTAATTTATAGAGTAGTACTCAGAAATATAATGGAAGGCAGAAGCCTGTGGAATGACATCTTTAATATGTGAAGAGAAAACTGTCAACCTATATTTTTATAGAGTAAAACTACCTTTCAAGAACAGGTTGAAAATTACAGAAACTTTTAGACTAACAAAAACTGAAAAAGTATGACTCCAGCAGGGCCTCATGAAAGAACATTCATAGCTTTTGAATATCTTGTCCTTTATGTGAAAGGAAATAAAAATGAAATGGGAGGCCTAAAATACCAAAATGAATGAAGAGAAAAAAGTGGCAAATTTGTGGGTGAATTTAAATAAATACTAACTCTAAAACAGACTTATAAAATAGCTGCAGGGTTCAAAAATACAGTGGTAATACAATATAAGTCATGAGAGGATGAGTGAAGTTAAAGTATTATAAGGTCCTTGTAATTGTGTAGAACTTTGATAAGATACGCACACAATATAGGAATTCTAATTTCTAAGGGAAACAAAAGAAGATAAGTGAGATATTAATTCCAAACTAGTGCAGGGGGATAATAATAAATCCAAAGACAAAAGAGACAGAGACAGAAAGTGCTATCTTAGAAAAGGCAAGACAAATAAAAGAAATATATCAGTAATTACACTAAGTGTAATTAAGTATAAAATGGCACAGCATGAGGAAATACTCAAATTTGGAATGTGTCACATTATAAAAGACATCTAGAATGAATTCTTCAAAAAGTCAATGCCATGCCATGGGAGAGAAGATTTTGTGGATGGCAGCTTGAGGACCTCTGTGGACTCTTTCCCTAGCAAAACAACAATAACTGCTGAAATTTCTAAAAAGACAAAATTTAAGTCTCTGGTCTTAACCTACAGTAAATAAAAAAACACTTATTCAACCAAATTTACTAAATCTCAGTATGAACAGCAAGAACCTATGGCAATTTAACCATTACCAACTCCTTTCCTTTCCCCCTGCCCTGCTTAGCTTGACAAAAGCTCCACATTTGATGAAAAACATTAATATTCACATAAAAGAAGCTCAACGCATCTAAGTAGAATAAACCAAAGGAACTACATACAGACTTATCCTAGTAAAAATGTTAAAAAAAAGAGAAAATCTTGAAATCAGCTAGAGAAAATGACTCTCAAAAAGATTAACAAATAACTTCTCAGAAACAGTGGAGGCCAGAAGACCAGTAGGCCAGTAGGATAGCATATTAAAAGTGCTCAAAGATAAAAACTGTCAACCAAGAATCTTATGTCTAGCAAAACTATCTTTAAAATATGAAGGTAAAACAAAGACGTTCCCAGTAAAACAGAAATAAAGAGATTTCACTGCTATCAGATCTACCTGCTTTACAGAAATTCATTTACATTAAATTGTTCAGGCTGAAAACAAGTGAATCCAGAGAGTACTTTGAATTCACACACACACATACATACATGTGTACTGGTTAACATAATTATACAACTTTAAAAGGCAGTATAAATGCTTATTTCTGTATCTTTCTTCTTTTAAGTGAGTTAAAAATTAATTATATAAAACATATGGTTATAATGGTACTATTAGGCCTTAACATATAGAATTGTTTAACATACAGAATATATTTGACAATAACATAACAAAGAATGTAGGTGCGAGCAAAGCTGTATTAGAATAAAAATATTACACAAATAATAAATTGAATTAACAGGAATAAATGAAAATGACCAGAAATGTTAAATAAGGTCAGCATAACAAACTATAAATACATACTTGTTCTCCTTGCTTTTCTTAGCTTCCTTAAAACCCACAGTTGTATAACATTCTAATTATAACAATGTAGTTTTGAGTTTGTAATATACATAGATGTAATGTGTATAACAATAATAGCACAGAAAGGAGGAAAAGGGCATAGAGTTTCATAGGAGTAATAGTTCTATATCTTAATGCAATTAAGTTGCTAAAAATCTTAAATAGATTCCACATACAAGTGAGATCATATGGTACTTATCTTACTCTGACTTATCACTTAGCATAATATCCTCTAAGTCTATCCATAATTTTGCAAATGGTAAAATTTCATTCTTTCTTTGGCCAAGTAATACTCCATTGTACATATGAACCACATCTTCTCTATCCAACTGTCCACTGATGGACACTTAGGTTGTACTAAGAAACAAAATAAATGAACAAACAAAACAGAAACAGACTCATAGATACAAAGAACAAACCAGTGGTTGCCAGATGAGAGGTGAATTGGGGGTGGGGTGAAAAAGGTGAAATGATTAAGAAGTACAAAATAGTCATGGGGGTATAAAGTACAGCATAGGGAATACAGTCAGTAATATTATAATAACTATGTGTGGTGTCAGGTGGGTAATAGACTGACTGAGGGGATCATTTCACAAATTATATAAATGTCTAGGAAAATGCTGTATACATGAAACTAATATAATACTGAATGGCAATTGTAATTTAAAATTTCTTCAAAAATTAACATATTTAAAAACTCTTAAGTAGATTCCGATAGGTTATGATGTTCATGGTAAGTCCTAGAATGACTATGAAAACAATTCAGAAAATACAGTTAAGAAAATCATTAAAGGAATTATAATATTTAACTAGAAAATATCCACTTAATAAAAAACAAGGTTATAAAAGAGCATCAGAAGCACAAAAAATGCATGAGAAATATAAAAACAAAAAGTAAAATTGCAGATAAAATTCAATTAGATTAATAATAACACTGAATGTAAATAGATTAAGCAAACGAAAGTCAAAGATTGTCAGAAAGCAAAATAAAAAAGCAAATAAATAAAAAGCAAAATGAATAAAAAAGCAAAATCCAACAATGTCTATAGGAGAACACATTTTATTAAATCATATGAAAAGGTTAAAAATAAAAGGATGGAAATAATAAAATCATGCAAAGATCAACAGCAATGAACTGAATGTTTGGCTCCCATCTCCTGCAAAATTCGTATGTTGAGATCCTAATCTCAATGTTATAATATTTGGAGGTGGGGACTTTGGGAGGTAATTAGTTCAGAAGGTTAAGTGGCTCATGTATAGGTTTAATGCCCTTATAAGAAGAGGTGAAAGAGCAACCTAGACCTCTTTTTGTCATGTGTGGATACAAAGAGAAGTCAGCAGTCTGCAAACTAGAAAAGGACTCTCACCAGAACCCAATCATGCTGGCAGCTTAATACAGAAATTTCAGTCTCCAGAACTCTGAGAAATACATTTATTTTGTTTATAAGCCATCCAGTTTGTGGTACTTCATGATAGCAGCAAACTGGCTAAGATAGAAACCATACGAAAGTTGAAGTGACATTTCTCCAAAAAAAGATATACAAATGTCTATTAAGCACATAAAAAGATGCTCAACATGGTTAACAATCAGGGAAATGCAGATCAAAACTATAGTAAGATAACCACTTCACACACAGTAGCATAACTATAATCTAAAAGACAGACAATAAAAAGTGTTAGCAAGGATTCCAAAGAAATTGGTTCTAAAGAAACTGCAACCCTCATATATTGCTAGCGGAGGTGCAAAATGATGCAACTGCTTTAGAAAATAGTCTGGTTGTTTCTCAAGCAAACATATGACCCAGCAATTCCAAATGTATATATGTACCTAAACGAAATACAAACATATATCGACACAAAAACACAAACATGAATGTTTATAGTAGTATCCAGAATAGCCTAAATCATATAAAACAACTCACATGTCTATCAGTTGATGGACTGACAAATAGCAGTACATGCATACAATGGAATATTACTCAGCAATAAAGAGAAATTAAGTACTGATTCACACTTCAATATGAATGAGCCTTGAAAATATTATGATAAGTAAAAGAAGCCAGACATAAAATACCATGTTACATAATTTTATTTATATGAAGCGGCCAGAATAGACGAACCTATAAAGACAGCAACTAGACTAGTGGTTGCCTAGGGCTGGGATCAGGTGGGAACATATGGGGAGTGACAGTTAAGGGGTACAGATTTCTTCTGTGGTTGATGAAAATGTTCAAAAATTGATTTTGGTGGTGGTAGCACAACTCTAAATATTCTAAAAAATACCAAATTGTGAACTTTAAGTGGGTGAATTGATTGTAAATTATATCTTAATGAAGCTGTTAAAAATCAGTATCATGAAATAAAATGTGGGAAGACTATTCTGTCAAGAACTGTGAAGGGTCTGAGATTTTTTCCTACTTGGAAGCTAAAACGTTAGTCTGCCACAGTTACGTGGATGCTGGTAGAAAATACAAGACTTTTTGATCAGAGACAACAGAGAATTTACTACTCATAGCAATAGCTCAGGCTTCCCTGGGCCCCAGTTCCTACAGGGTGACATGAAGAAGACAAGGTAATGCCTGGTATTGTTACAGGAGAGCATTTGAGTGTTTAGGGAACTCCCATACTTTATAATGGACAACGAGTTTGCTTAATCTTTGTTATGAGATGTTATCTTTATTTTACTGGACAGTAAACAAACCTGGTTTTTCTTCCAGAAGGAGATACTATCTCTGTTTTCCAAGTTGTTGACTATACAAATATCCCTGAAAAGATAGTCCAGAGCAAAGAGCCAGCTCCTCTTCTCACAAGATGTACAGAGACACGAGAGATCCATGGAAAATTTTCTTCCAAACATTCTAGATTTTTAAAAATTTTTTAAAAATAAACAAATACAGTACATGAACAGCTATGACTTTTTAGGACCATAAGGGACATCTGAATATGACTTGAATACTAGTTTATACTTTTAAATCATTGCTAATTTTTAAAGTGTGATCATGATATGTTTATATAGTATAATGTCCTTTTCCTTTGGTGAGACATGATGCACGCTGAGGTATTTAGGCATATAATATGTCATGATGTCTGCAAATTACTTTAAATAGCAAAGTGAAAAACTGCACACGCACAAATACTTACATAATCATTAATCACATGTGCACACACAGTCGCTGAAGAGTAAGAGACAGGAAAACACAAAGCAAAAATGGCAAAATGCAATTCCTTCTGCAATTGCTCCCAAAATAATAAAATGCCTAGGAATAGATTTAATGAAACATGTGAAGAACTTGTATAATGAAAACTACAAGACCCTATTAAAAGAAATCAAAGAAGGGAGATTTGGCGGAAACATGGCTGACTGAGAGACGTCCCTAGATCTCTCTCTTTGAAACAACAACAAGTTGAACATCTAAAACTCAACAAAAAACACTAAAACTGCACACCAGCTCATCTCAGCATGAGATCTGCGCATAAGAGCTATCACAGGTCAGAACCCCAGGTGTTGGGCGGTGGACTGGGAGTAATAAAGAAGCTTCCTCTCGCAGCCACCAGAGCTCCCTGTAGGAGGAGGGGGAGGGGTGAAGGCTCAGTGACTTTCCTGAACCACCCTGCCTGGAAGTGCCGGGGCTTCTATGCAGCTGCAGCCGACCAACAGGAGGGCCTAGTCATCAGGGCAAAAAGCAGAGAAGCAGGGCAGGACCGCAGAGAAACAATAGCTGATTTTTACCAGCCTCAGTTGCAACGCCAAGGTTGAGCCACAGCCTCCAACCCCCACCGAAAGGCCCCCTCCTCCCATAACCTTCTAGACAGATCAGCGCCGAGCCCCAGGGGAATCTGAGCAAACACTACCCAAACATTTAGGGATCCAAGAGGCTTAGACGCCACCTACTGGAAACCAAAAGAAAAGCGCCTTCTTTGCAACAGGCTAAAGACAGACCTTTATTTAATAAATCTTCTTTCAGGAAAAACAACAGAATACACTTCCATTAATGCCCAGGTGGAGAAATAGTCCATTAAACACCATGAACACCCAACGTGACAAAGCATCTCAGAAAGAAAGAGAAAAGTCTCCAGAAAATAAGCTTACAGACATAGAAATATGCAACTTAAAAGACAGAGACTTCAGGATGGTACTTCTGAAAAAATTCAATGAAATCTAAAATAAATCATATCAACAATTTCAGGAATTGAAAAAAAAAACTAGATGAGCAGAGCAAGGAGATTGAAACACTCAAGGATAACAGAAGAGATATTCTGGAGATGAAGAAAAGAAATCAAAGAATATATAAAGAAATGGAAAATTATTTCGTGTTCTTGGATTGGAAGAATCAACATAGTTCAAATGACCTCAATATCTAAAGCATTATGCAGATTTAATACAATTCCCATCAAAATCCCATCGGCACTTTTTAAAGAAATAGAACAAAAAATCATCATATTTGTATGGAAACACAAAAAAATCCTGAATCGCCAAGGCCATCCGGAGAAAAAAGAACGAGGTTGGAGGCATCATTCTGCCTGACTTCAAATTATACTACAATGTGAAAATAATCAAAATGGCATAATATTGGCAGAAAAATAGACACACAGAGCAGTGGAACAGAATGGAGAGTCCAGAAGTAAACCCATATTTGTATGGGAAAATAATTTTGGACAAAAAAAAAAAAGCCGAAAACACACAGCAGAGAAAGGAAAGCCTCTTCAATAAATGGTGCTGTGAAAACTAGAAAGCCACTTGCAAAAGAATGAAACCAGACTGTTGCCTATCACCACACACTAAAATTAACTCAAAATGGATTAATGATCTGAATATAAGACCTGAAATAATACAATACATAGAACAAAATATAGGAACTAAATTCAGGGACCTTGGACTTAAAGAAGATTTTATGAATTTGACCTCAACGGCAAGGAAAGCAAAAGCAAAAATAAATGAATGGAACTACATCAAACTAACAAGCTTCTGCACAGCAAAAGAAACCATCAACAAGGTAGAGAGACAACCATCTCCCTGGGAAAATATATTTGCAAGCAACACCTCCGATAAGGGCCTAATATTCAAAACATACAAAGAACTCATACAACTCAATAACAACAAAAAAAAAATCAATCCAATCAACAAATCGGCAGAGGACCTGAACAGACACTTCTCCCAAGAAGACATTCAAATGGCCAACACATATATGAAAAGATGCTCAATATCGCTAGCTATTAGGGAAATGCCAATGAAAACCACAATGAGATACCATCTCACATCTGTTAGAATAGCTATAATCAACAGGACAAGTAAAAACAAATGCTGGAGAGGATGCAGAGAAATAGGAACCCTCATACACTGCTGGTGGGACTGCAAATTGGTACAGACACTATGGAAAACAGTATGGAGGTTCCTCAAAAAACTAAGAATTGATCTACCATATGATCCAGCATTCCTTCTACTGAGTATTTACCCCAAAGACTTGAAAACCCATATCCAAAAAGATATTTGCACACCAATGTTCATAGCAGCACTATTCACAGTGGCCAGGACATGGAAGCATATGAAGTATTCTACGATAGATGATTGGCTAAAGAAGCTGTGGTACATATATACAATGAAATATTAGTCAGCCATAAGAAAAGATGAAATACTGCCATTTGTGACAACATAGATGGACCTCGAGATAATCATGCTGAGCAAAATAAGCCAGACAGAAAAAGTTGAAAATCACATGCTATCACTTATATGTGGGATATAAATCTAAAAGCAACAAATGAACAGGACAAGCAAACAGAGACTCAGGGACATGGACAATGGACTAGTGGTTACCAGAGGGTAGGGAGTGGGGGAGGAGCGGGGAGGTATATGGGGTAAAGAAGATCAAATATAGGGGAGTAGGGGGAATGTGAATTGGGTAAAGGGGGTCAAATATATGGTAGCTGAAGGAAAGTGGACTTTGGGTAGTAAACACACAATAGAATATATAGATGTCAAATTAAACATTATAATTTGACATCTATATATTCGACACCTGAAAATTATATAATTGTATTAACCAATGTTACCCCAATAAACTTAATAAAAAAAATAAAAAATAAAATAAAATAAAATAAAAATATACTACAAAAAAAAGAGAAAGTAGCAAGAGAAGAAAATGGCAAAATGGTAACAAGTGTTGAATCCAGAGGGAATATACACTGGTATTCATTATAGCTTCTTTAAATTTTTCGAATAGATTTTTACTAAAAGGTTAGGTAGGTAAATATATCTAAGAGAAAAGTATCATCAGACTGCAAAAAAAGGCAAATTGCAACATGTATGCTATTCATCAGAGACATTAAAAACATAAGGTTACATGAAGAAGTTAACAAAAAGATGAAAAAGTTCTATCATACCAATAATAAACAAAGAAAACTGGTATAGCTATGCTAATTTCAGACAAAACAGACGTTAAGGATGAAAGCAGTATGAAAGATAAAAGAGGGTCACCTCGGAATGATAAAAGGTTTGGTTAAGAAAATACACTTTATAAAAACACCCAAATTTGTATGCGCTAAAAACATCCCAAAATATATACAGTTAAAAGTGCCAGATGTAAAAAAAAGAAATAGACAAATCCACAATCATAGTTGTAAATTTTAAACAGATTTCTGATTACTAATAGAACATGTAAGCAAAATAATCTATATGATGTAGAAAAATTTGAGCATGATTACAAACTTGTTCTAATGAACAAACGTAAAACAGTGTACACATCAAATGAAGAACACACGTTTTGATCAGGTACACCCTGAATATTTATAAAAACTGACCATATACTGGACTTTAAGGTTAGTCTAAGCAAATATCAAAGGATAGATTTCATACAGAATATGGTGTCTGACCACAATGCAATTAAGCTAGAACAAGTAATTTTAATCTAATCAAGCTCTTCCAGAAGACAGAAGAGGGAATAAAACTAACCTTGATACCAAAAAGTATTGAGTGCAAAAGGAAAATCACAGGTCAGTCTTACCGATGAGCATAGAGGCAAACTCCTAAATAAAATATGACGAAGTTGGATTGAACCTAAGCCCTAGCCATTGTTGAAAAGAAATAAGAAGTATGGATAAGAAGAAATAAAAATGTCACAGATGATATGATTGCATAGATAGAAAATTCAAGAGAATATACACAGAAATTAGAATTAATAAAATTTATCAAAGTTGTTGAGTATAAATCATATATTTAAAAATAATATATATTTTATATATCATCAGCAAAATTAGCAAATTAAAAAAGAGACTACTTACAATGGTGTCCGTAGTGTAGTCTCCCAGGAAAAAAGTGAGAGAATTAGATATGATGGAGCTTTTAAAAAAAAATCAAAGAGTATAAGAAATGCATTATAACGATAGAAGAAATGTAATTAGAGACTCTAGGGGAAAATATCCACAAACACACAAAAATATAATAGAGTTTTACCTGGCTCTACAGTAAATAACATATTCGTAAATTTGCATATTATAAATAATATAAACATCACTTGATTTAATTGAAAACATTGTGATATATTGAGAGATGAAAGAAGAGAGACAAAGATGGTAGCAGAAAGAGCATCTCATCCATCATAACACAAAGTAAGGAAATAGGAAATAATGAGTTAAAACAAAAATTATTTACAAGCTTTTGTCCTTAAGGAACTGGTCAAGGACGTCAAAAAGGATGAGGAAAGAAACTGACGTTTTTCACTATTGGTTGTACTTTTAAAACCATATGCATACAATATAATACTATGCTATATTATCACACAATGGCTACTGCAATGATTGTCATGAACTCTTAGAAGATAATTTAAATTTAACATTTTAAAACACAAGTCTTCTTTGACCTAGCTGTATTTAACATAAAACCTCCATTTGGGTGCTGGATTCACTACTATTTAACAGTCCAAGGCTAAACATCTTATGTATCTTTTGTTACATCTTTTTATTTGATAGCATCTTCCAATCAATAAACAGATCTTGCCAATTCTTCCTAATAAATGCTACCAATAAAAGTGTTAGCAGAGTTGAAAGAGGTCTTAGAAATTACCTAATTTACACCCCTCATTTTAAACATGAAGAAATGGAGGGCCAGTCAATGACAGAGCCAGAGCTTGAATCAGTAACTTTACTTTTCCAATATTTCAAACTGATTCCTATTTTCTTTCAAATTCTAAGCAAAAGCCAAGATATTTTGCCAGATTTTCTGTGAAGAGGAAACATTTTCTTTTTGCTATTATTAAAGTATTTCTTAAAAATCAAATTATAAATGATCATGTTAATTAGTTTTAACTAAGGAATCAGCTCCCACCTTCTACAAACCCAGAACTAAAATTATGAGATTCATTAAAATATGACTACAACATGTAATTCACCAACATCAACATACTTAATGAATTCCCTTGATTAAAAAGATTACAAATTTTAAGATAACTGAAGAATAAAAATACACTCATTTAGTTTAAGATCTTATTTTTTTTTACCAATGGGATGAAAGAAGTTTGAGGAAAGGAGGTGAGAGGCCTAAGAAAGGTTACCAGGCAAAAGTAGACCAGTCTTTAAGGATGCTCGTAAACTAATGTTGATCAAAGTGAGTCTAAAGATTCGAAGACAACAGTTTTCAAACAATGGAGCTATTTTGGCATCAAGTCTGGAGCAATTACCAAATGCTTTATTACCAGAAATACTTTAACCTTAAAAATCCATAGATAAGTTATTCAGAACAGCCCTAGTAATTCTGCATTTACGGCAGGGAAGTTAGGCCTATTGGGGTAAAGTTTTTATCTCTAAATACTTTTGGATATTATTCAGAAATATATGAAATAGAGAGGTTTTAAAAATAATTAGGTTACTGGATGCTTTTAATGGCATATGTGTAAATGGGATTTTTACATTAGAAAATTGCACTAAATCAGAATGACATTCCTTAAGAGTAGATTATATAATTGGTAGATAAGAAACAAACCATGTGTAAGCTACTTTAAGGAAAGAGCAATTTCCCCCCCAATTTTAGGTACCAATAACCACAAATTAAATTTGACAAGTTTTTATTGAGTCTGGCTCAATACAAATTAAATGAGATGTATGAAGATTATTAACCATCTCTCCAGAAGATTTTGTAATCTAAAAAGGTGAATTAGAGAAATAAGAAAATTAGTACTTATTAGATAGAATGAAATAAATAAGATGAACATAAACAAAGCATTATGATCATTCAAAAGAGAAAAAAATTACTTGGAAAACTGGTAACACAAACAATATGTATTTTTTCACATGCAACTCTAATAGATTTTCCCCTAGAAAGAAGCCCCAATGTTTTAAAGAAGAACAAGCAATATTTGAATGAAAGAAATATATATATATAAGCATGTTCATGATCTAGATTTGGAAAAAAAAAAACACAAGAATCACAAAAGAGAAAAATGAGGTTTCTAGTACTCAGTATTATAGGATCTACGATATTCATCTAAAATACTTCTAGCCATCCAGCATCACCTAGTTAACACCTCCAATACGGATGAACTTACAAAAGCAGCCCATAATACTAAGGTTTAAGATGCTTCTGCAGATTCTGGGAAACATAGCGGATTGAGAGACGTCCTCAGATCTCTCCCCTTGAAACAACAATAAGTTGAAAATATAAAAATCAACAAAAAACATGCAAACTGCATACCACCATGTCTGAGCATGGGATATGTGCATAAAATCTACCACAGGTCAGAACCCTGGGTGTTGGGCGGTGGACTGGGAGAAAGAAAGAAGCTGCCTCTCGCAGCCACTGGAGCTCCTGTAGGAGGAAGGGGAGGAAGAAGGAGCAGCGAGTTCCCTGAACAGCCCTGCCTGGGAAAGCTGTGAGCTCCCCGTGGCTGGCTGGTGGCAGGGCCCAGTCATCAGGGCAGAAAGCAGAGAAGTGGGATGGGACCTCAGGGAAACAACAGTTGAATTTTATTGGCCTTGGCTGCAAAACCAAGGCTCAGCCACAGCCTTCAAACCCCAATCCAGAAGCCCTCTCCTCCCATACTCTCTGAGACCGATCAGCACCGAGCCCCAGGGGAATCTGAGCAAATGCTGCCAAGACTGTCACTAACACTGACAGGAACTGAAACTGAGGGTAGCAAGTGTGATTAAATAAAAATAAAAAAGGCTGTATGTATAAAGTCTTTATATAAAGCAGGGATCCAAGAGGCTTAGATACCACTTACTGGAAACCAAAAGAAAAGCATCTTCTTTGTAGCAGGCTAAAGAGAGACCTTATATAATAAATATTCTTTCTGGAAAAATAGCAGAATACACTTCCATTAATGCACAGGTGGAGAAATAGTCCATTAAACACTATGAACAACCAAGGTGACAAGGCATCTCTGAAGGAAAGAGAAAAATCTCCAGAAAATAAGCTTACAGACATAGAAATATGTGACTTAAATGACAGAGAATTTAGAATAATACTTCTGAAAAAACTCAGTGAGTTCCGAAACAAATATATCAACAATTTCAGGAACTGAAAAAAACAACTAGATGAGCAAAGCAAGGAGACTGAATCCCTCGAAAAGAACCAAATTGAACTTCTGGAGAGGAGGAACACACTGCAAGAGTAGAAAAATGAAATACTAAGCTTGGGAAATAAAGTCGACCAAATGGAGGAAAGGATCAGTGATATCAAAGATAGAAATCTAGAAATAAATCAGAAGGAAGAAGAGAAAAACAGAAGAATGAAAAATAATCAAAGAGAAGTTCAAGAACTAGCTGATATCATAAGGAGAGGAAATATAAGAATAATGGGCATTATCGAAGGTGAGGAAAAGGAGCAGGGACTAGAAAGCATTTTCAGACAAATAATAGACGAGAATTTCCCAAATCTAAGGAATGAGCTGCAGCTTGGAATTCAAGAAGACATAACACTTATTAATATCTATGCTCCCAATCAGGGAGCCCTGAAATATGTAAAGCAATTACTAACAGAACTAAAAGGAGAAACAGACCAAAACACTATCGTACTAGGGAACCCAAATACCCCACTGTCGGATATGGGCAGATCATCCAAACAGAAAATCAATAAGGAAATAACATTCTTAAATGACATATTACACCAACTGCACAGAATTGACATTTAGAGAACTTTCCATCTCAAAACAGCCGCTTATACATTATTCTCTAGTGCACATGGAACATTCTCAAGAATCGACCACATACTGGGACATAGAGATAGCCTCAACAAGTATAAGAGAGTTGAAATCATATCAACCATATTCTCTGATCATAATGCTTTCAAACTAGGGATCAACTACAGAAAGAAATCAGAAAGAACCACAAATACATGGAGATTAAACAACATGCTAATGAAGAAAAACTGGGTCAGAGAAGAAATAAAAAGAGAGATCAAGAGATACATAGAAATGACTGATAATGATAGTACAATATATCAAAACTTTTGGAACATGGCAAAAGCAGTCATAAGAGAAAAGTTCATATCATTACAGGCCCGTTTCCAAAAACAAGAATGAGCCCAAATAAACAACCTAATGCTTCATCTTAAAAAAACAAACAAACAAACAAAAAAAAACGAGAAAGGGAAGAACAAATGAAACCTAAAGTCAGCAGAAGGAAAGAAACAATCAAAATTAGAGCAAAAATAAATGAAATTGAAAACGAATAAACAATACAAAAAATAAATGCAACGAAGATATGGTTCTTTGAGAAGGTTAATAAAACTGAAAAACCTCTGGCTAGACTCACTAAAGAAAAAAGAGAAAGGACACAAATAAACAATATCAAGAATGAAAGAGGGGAAATTAACACTGACATCGCAAAAATAGAAAGAATCATAAGAGAATATTATCAAAAATATATATAAAAGCAAATTTAATAACCTAGAAGAAATGGACCAGTACCTAGAAAAATATAATCTTCTTAGACTGAATCAAGAAGATCTGGAAAATCTAAATAAACTGATCAGCAGTATGGGAATTGAAACAATCATCAAAAAACTACCACAAAGTAAAAGTCCAGGACCAGATGGTTTCACCAGTGAATTTTTGCAAACATTCAAAGAAGATTTAATACCTATTCTCCTCAAACTCTTCCAAAAAAATCAAAGAGAAGGCAATATTTCCTACTTTATGAGGGCAATATTACTCTAATACCAAAACCTTATGATAAAGATAACGCAAAAAAGAAAACTACAGACCAATATCTCTCATGAACACAGATGCAAAAATCCTAAATAAGATACTAGCTAACCGAATACAGCAACATATGAAAAAGGTTATACACCATGATCAAGTGGACACAGTGATGGTTCGACATATGCGAATCCATTAATGTGATACACCACATAAACAAATTAAAAAATAAGAATATGATCATATCGATAGATGTAGAAAAACCTTTGACAAGATACAGCATCCATTTATGATAAAAATATTTAACATAATTCGTCTAGAAGAAAACTACCTTAACAAAATAAAGGTCATATATGACAAACCCTCAGCCAGCATTATGCTTAATGGTGAAAAACTAAAAACCTTCCCTCTAAGATCAGGAATAAGGCAAGGCTGTACACTATCATCACTGTTATTCACTATAACATTGGAAGTCCCAGTGAGGGCAATCAGACAAGAGAAAGATATGAAAGGCATCCAAATAGGAAATGAAGAAGTGAAACTGTCACTCTTTTTGGATGACATGATTCTCTATAAAGAAAACCCTAAAGGCTCCATAAGAACACTACTAGAAATAATAAGCAAATACAGTAAAGTTTCTGGATACAAAATCATTGTTCAAAAATCCTAACCGTTCCTATACTCTAATAACGAAGTGTCAGAAAAAGCAGCAGAAAAATATTTCCTTTCACCATTGCACCTAAATGAATATAATACCTAGGAATAAATTTAACAAAATATGTGAAGGACCTATATAATGAAAACTACAATACCCTATTCAAAGAAATCGAAGAAGATACAAAGAAATGAAAAGATATTCTGTGTTTGCATTGGAAGAATCAACATAGTTCAAATGACTATATTACCTAAAGCATTATACAGATTTAATGCAATCCCCATCAAAATTCCATCGGTATTTTTTAAAGGAATAGAACAAAAAAATTACCAGATTTGTATGGAAGCATAAAAGACCCCAAATTCTCAAAGCCATCTTGAAAAAAAAAGAACGAGACTGGAGGCATCACTCTGCCCAACTTCAAATTATACTACAAAGTAACAATAATCAAAACGGCATGGTATTTGGCAGAAAAACAGACACATGGACCAGTAGAACAGAATGGAGAGTCCAGAAGTGAACCCATATTTATATGGGAAAATAATTTTCTACAAAAAAACCAAAAACATACAGTGAAGAAAGGAAAGCCTCTACAATAAATGGTGATGGGAAAATTGGAAGGCCACTTGAAAAAGAATGAAACTAGACTGTTATCTATCATCACACACCAAAATTAACTCAAAATGGATTTAGAACCTGAATATAAGACCAGAATCAATAAAATGCATAGAAGAAAACGTAGGAACTAAATTCAGGAACCTTGGACTTGAAGATTTTATGAATTTGATATCAAAGGCAAGAAAAGTAAAAGCAAAAATAAGCGAATGTAACTACATCAAACTAACAAGCTTCTGCTCAGCAAAAGAAACCATCAACAAGGTAAAGAGACAACCATCTCTCTGGGAAAATATATTTGCAAGCAACTCCTCTGATAAGTGCCTAATATCTAAAATATATGAAGAACTCATACGACTCAATGACAACAAAAAAACAAACAATCCAATCAAAAAATCGGCAGAGGACCTGAACACACACTTCTCCCTAGAGGACATACAAATGGCCAACAAATATGTGAAAAGATGCTCAACAACGCTAGCTATTAGGGAAATGCCAATGAAAACCACAATGAGATACCATCTCACATCTGTTAGAATGGCTACAATCAACAGGACAAGTAATAACAAATGCTGGAGAGGATGCGGAGAAATAGGAACCCTCATACATTGATGGTGGGACTGCAAATTGCTACAGCCACTATGGAAAACAGTATGGAGGGTCCTCAAAAAACTAAGAATGGATCTAGCATGTGATCCAGCAATCCCTCTACTGGGTGTTTAGCCCAAAGATTTGAAAACCCATATCCAAAAAGATATTTGCACACCGATGTTCACAGCAGCATTATTCATGTTGGGCAGGACTTGGAAGCAACCAAAGTGTCCTTAAGATAGATGATTGGCTAAAGAAGCTGTGGTATATATATAGAATGGAATGTTACTCAGCCATAAGAAGAGATGAAATACTACCACTTGCAACAATCTAGATGGGCCTCGAGATAATCATGCTGAGTGAAATACGCCAGACTGAAAAAGTTGCAAATCACATGCTATCACTTACATGTGGGATATAAACCTAAAAGCAACAAATGAACAGGACAAACAAATAGAGAATCAGGGACATGGGCTATAGACTAGTGGTTACCAGAGGGTACGGAATGGGAGAGGAAGGGAGAGGTAGACGGGTATATGGAGTCAAATATAGGGGAGTAGGGGGAGTGTGAAGTGGGTAAAGGGGGTTAAATATATGGTCGCTGAAGGAAACTGGACTTTTGGTGGTAAACACACAATAGAAAATACAGATGTCGAATTATAATGTACACCTAAAAATTATATAATTGTATTAACCAATGTTACCCCAATAAACTTAATATAGAAAAATAAAATAAAAAATAAAAATAAAAGATGCTTCTGCATTAAGAGATTTAATCTGCTTAAGTTCCTTACAAAGAAATCTCAACAATGGGAACTCAAGCAAGCAATAGATTAAAGTCATCTTAAAATGAGATCAACACAATGAATTACTAAATGTTGTTTCTTAAAAGCTATAAGTAGCATAAGAAATTTCATTTTCCTATTCAATCTGAAAGCAATTATTTTACTTTGCGGATAGAGGAAGATGAGCAGTGTTTACAAGTAAATTGTTTCTGTTGTAATGATTATTATTTATTTTAATATTAAAACTTGATAAGAAAATCTAGTGATATATGTATGTTTAGCAATAAAATGAAACATACATACTCAAGTGATTCTATCATATCTAACTTGCCACTAAGGGATTATATGCATGGGATAGATGTATTGAAGATTTAGGGGTGAATGGGTTGCAAAACAATAAAAATTGATAACCAACATTCGTATAGCTCTTTACAATTTACAAATGATATAACATATATCATATGTGCTCTTCTTAGTAATAATGCTGTGATGTATGCAGGTATAGTTATCTATGTTTTAAGATGTAGAAATTGAGGTTTAGAGAGTTTAAATGACTTGATCTAGAATCACATAGTAAGCTAATACTTGAACTTAGATTTTTGTCTTTTGCCTCCAAGTGCCATGTTCCTTCAATTACTAACTCTGGAAGAAAGTATCCAAAACTTCTAACTAAAAATTAGTGTTCCAGAATGATGGGATGATAAACATGAGTAACAATAAAATCGCTGGATTGTTATAATTTATTTCTGGATATTATGAAAACTTTCGACATCATTTAAACTTACTTACAGATAAGTTAGTTAGCCACAGCTATGGCTTCACTGAGAAAAGAAAACTAAGAAGTAAGATAAACCTTGATTTTGTGCTAAGAAGATGTTTATGTGCTCGCTATTGACAGCACTGCAGCCTTTCATTCTACCAGGCCTGTACAAACACATACTGAGTTTCAGCATCTTTTTTAGGATTGCAGTAAAGCAGTTCCATAAACGTAAAGAGATTAGCACAAGTTGAACTCATCTGTAGTTATTTGTTTTAACTTGGCCTTGGAAAAGTACTAACATCACAGATAAAGGAAACAATCAAAAAGACCACAGTACACATGATAAAAAGAATAAAAACTTCAGAGTTGTGCTGAGTATAAATATGTCTGGAATGTCTCCTATGAAGTAGTCAAAACATGTGTTCTAAGTGCATTTAAGACTCAGTGAGTCCAACTCCATGTCTCTATGCCAGTGTAAAAATGCACTAACATGCCCTAGGGCCTCTCTTTTGCTGTTGGCAGGAAAGTAAAAAGAAATTGTTTTTTGCCCTTACACTGAGTAGACCAACATTTCCTGTACATTTCTAACAGAATTACTGGCTGATCATCTCAGCAGCTGGTATTCATGGTAGGAGGAACTAATACGATCTTGATTTTACAGGCAGCAAAGCTGGAAACCTTGCTACCACTTTGAGTAAGGCAAGCGTTCTGCATGAAAGCCTCCATGTTATTTTCCATCATGGGAAGAAATCAGGAAAACCCTAGTTTAGTACAATCACAAAAAGCAGAAATGCTTCAGTTCTGGCTGTTTCACTTATAATCAGCAGGAAAAAAGCAATGCCTTCTTAAAAATGTCCTTGATTATAGGACACTGATTACATAAAATCACATATCAAAGGTGGGAAATTGTATATTACTCACAACCACAGCCCCTCTCAAATCACAAGAGTTCCAGATCTATGCAATAGGTTGATAATTGTAAAGTCAATATTTAGAAAACTTACAAGTTCCTCTAATATTAAGCTGACAGTACATTTTTCGATATTTATCACTCAAATGGAGCAATTATTTTCAAAGCAGCTTCGATTTATATACTACTTAAAATCTGCTGTCACGTTATGCTCGTCATGAAAAAAAATCTGTCCTTTACTTAATTCCATATTAGAGTAACCAGTGGGAGGATAGGTGAGAAAGAGATGATTTGACAAAGATCTGGGAGATGAAATGAAAAAAATCTTTTACATGAAGAAAGAATCTACAATATACCTTATATACATTAGAGTCAATCGATGAGCTTTTATTTTAATAAAAATAGCGACAACTTGACACTGTGCCATTTAATCAAGTTTGTTAACATGAAATTGTACCTGATTTCTATCCTAATGAAAGAATACTAGAGTGCTGGGTGAAAAGCTTTAAGAACCATACATAAATTAGCAAAATAATTATAGATATTAAAGTCTACCTGGCTAGTCATTTACAAACACAATTCAACGATGAATTTGAAACAAAAAGAATGAAATAAATACTGCATACCAGAAAACCATAAAAGGAAATTCAAATGGTGCATCTGGTAGAACAAGAGATACACATATGCGAGTTGACAAAATCAGAACAGAATGCATGCTATCTTAACTTGTGGCTAGATTTTTGAAAATGGAATGTCTCTTTATTCTTGAGAGAATACTGATCACATTCCTAGTTACTAACCCTCTGCAATATGTAGGCATATCAAGAGATAGGTTGTATGCAATTCAATTCCATAAACATTTATCATATGCTTTACTATCTCAAAAAACAATGAGAACTGATAGGAATAGAGACAGATGGCACAAAAATGATTATAGTCCATAGAACCTGCCTTCAGAGACCTGGCAATTTAGTTGGAGAAACACAGAGGTAAATCAATTATTGTAATAAATAAAAACAATAGGAAATAAAAATGCTATAATGGAAGTGAAAACAAAGTAAAAAATATAAAGAGAAAAAATAAAAGAAAATATAAAGGATTAATTCTAATTAGGGAGAAATTATAACAAAACAAAAATCTCCACACTATAATGTATCCTTCATGAGGACAGTGAGTTTGTTTTGTTTACCAGTGAATCCCAGTATCTGAAACAGTGGTACTACACAATCATCTTCTTCCTCTTCTACTAGCCATTCTAAATTCCTCTCATCATTGACTATTTCCTCTATGGGTCTAGGTGTCACAAACCAGAGTTAGGGCTCAAATATTCATTCCTGAGGGATTGATCCTTTGGTAATGATACACCTGTCATGTCAGAGATACTCCAGGTGTTCATTCACGGTTTAAATGGGGCAAGAGAAGACCAGGATACATCAAATAGATCCCCTGGGTTCCACATGAACTCTTCCCTGACACCACTGTGTAAAAGCAGCCCAATCTCCTCATTCGTATTAGCATCAATTATCCCTGCCAAGATAGAAGCTCCAAGACTAACCACAACAATGGGAGACTATGGTTCATCCAACTAACCTCTCTCTTCTAAGTTCCCTCTTATGAACACAGGACCATAAGCACCATACATGGACAAACTGCACCCCAAGTCTGTGTGGAGAAGTGAATATGTGCAGCATGGAAATATGGAGGTCATGGAAATGTACTACTCAAATCTGCTATGGGGGTTATGGTTAATTTATAGCCCAAGATGACACTCCTCTAGATCCATCATTATTCTCAGAACAAAGCCATGTTTCACTCAGCCTGCTTCCAGACGATGACTGAGCATAGCAGGAATACTAGTACATATCCATTCCTGTAGGACAAGGAACTCCACTAACATGTGACTTTGGCTCAAAGACCTGTGACTTTTGGCCTGGCCAAAACTTTCTTAGAACTGCACTGCAGTCTGACATGCTTCCTAGTTAGTCCTTCCTTCCCCAATCCTTTCACAGGTATAAGGCCTGCAGTGCAATCTGAAGGTGCTCCTTGTCAATTACTGCTTCTCTGAAGTTTATAATACCTCTTTGAACTAGCCAAATTATTAAAACTGAGCTGCCTACTGAAGGCTCTAACATTCTCAGGAAAAAAGAAATGAAGATAATTCTACAAAAAAAAAAAATTATAAAAGACTGCCAGACGAAATCTGTAATGAAAATCATAAAAAATGTGAATCACCATTTCAAAAAGACTTCCATGATTTAGAGAAAATAGATAAGCCTAAGTACATGTCAGCCAATGATTTTTTTTTCACTAAAGTGCTATTGATCCACTTAATTCAGTCCAGTTTCTTAAACACACAATTAATGAGATGGCTGTTTCCTTTAAATTATGTTTATATTTACTTCAATACTGGATTTGTTATTAATAACATATCCCAAAGATAATTACTATTAAAGAGTGTGAAGGCTGTATTTTCATTGGTATTCAGTTTAAGCCAAAACTATTACTGTTGTACCTAAAACCAACATGATGTTATCTGCAATGCTATCACTGAATATAACATTTTCGTTGTACCTCTATGGGTGCAGCTGACCTGGCAAAACACATGAATAGAAAAATGAGTGACAACAGTCATAAAAATCAGCATACTTCTTTATTTTCTCCCACTTACATAATAGGACAAATGACAGTTTTAAATTTCTAACTTGTGAGGAGAAAGTCAGTTTCTGATTGAGGTGATCATATTGACATCAACTTTTTCAGCATATTTTAGTTATCAGAACATGGAAAGAAACTGGAAGAAATGGAGAAATAAAGAAAATATTTGTAAGTATATTGCAAAATTGTACTTTATTCATTTTATTAAGTTTAATTCGATAGATGTCAGCAACCTCAAATATATATAATGTTTTTAAATAAATATATGTATACACAGGATTACCAATGGTCAAAATAATTGGAGATGCGATCATTGAAGACAATTGCTTAATTAAGACAATTGTCAATTGCTTTAATGACAAAAAAAGCTCAAAGAATTATAAACATATAGTTTCCAACTTTGGCATATAGCACAATACATTTTTATCACATAACTTCTAAAAGTCTAAACTGTGATATACAACATTATAGCTTAATACGCTGGATTTTAACTTTTGAGACTGTGGGTGAGAGGAGCAGAGGTGTGAATTAAATCAGCTCTGGTTATCTTACACATATCCCTTAGCTAGAGAAGCTCCACTTTTACCTGCTTTATTTTATTAGTAAATTTGAAATAAATATTGACACCAACTCTCCAAGTCTATGTAAAGAAAACCAGACGTGTGGTGAGTTACAATTTATACCACATATATATTTATCTTATCTCTGTCCTCATCTTTCATCTCCGTTCTTCTAATCTTTCTTGCTTTTATTTACTTTTCTACTAACTATGTCAGTGTGATTGGAGCCCCTGGAGTTGAATGATACAAAACTAGTGCAGTGGTCCTAGATGCCTGAGTCCTACTAGGTGTTTCAGGAAAGGTTCCCTAATGCTAGGTTCAAATATTCCTAAGGATTATGCCCCAAATTATACATATCATTAGAACAGTTTCCCCAGTAAATGGTAATGGCTTTCTGAAAATTATAATGGTTCATTTAACCAAGACGAAAATACTCAAAGTCAACTCGTATTAGAAAGATGAAGGAACTTATTATAACTTAGTTAAAAGCTTGATTTTCTTTATTGGAGCTTTTGATTATCTTGGGGGGATGGTTACACACTTGACTTTTTGACTTACTATAAAGGTACACTAATTAAGGTAGTGTGGTACCATTGTAAGGATTAGCAAATAAATCAGTTAAACAATACAGTATATTGGATTTTTCAATAAAGATGTCAAAGCAATCAAATAGGAAAAAAATATACTCAAAAAAATGATTCTGGGATAACAGTATTCCTATGGGAAAAAAATGAGCCTCAATCTCTACCTCATACAAAACACAAAAAAGTATTTGAAATAAACCATAGACAAAAACTTTAAAGCTAAAAACCACAAGTTGTTAAAGAAGCATATAAGGGAATATCGTTATGACTTGAAGTCAGGCAAAATTTTTAGACAGGACAAAAAAAGGAACGATCACAAAAGAAAACCGATAAGATTTCATCAAAATTCAAAATGTCTACTCATCAAAATACTTCATTATTTATAGGAGTAATCAAGTCAGAGAATGGAAGAAGATATTCACAATACATCTATTTGACAAAGAACCAATATCCAGGATATAAAAGGAACTCCTACAACTCAACAATAAAAACAAAAACAACCTAATGGAAATACAGGCACGAGATTTAAACAGATGCTTCACGAAAGATAGATATATATGAATGGCCAAAAGGGACATAAAAAGTGATCAACATCATTAGTTATCAGCAAAATGCAAATTAAAAGCCAATGCAATACCATTATACAATTAGTAATATAGCAAAGATAAAAAGATTGACATCGAATATTGGAGAGGCTATGGAACAACTGTAATTCTCAAACATAGCTGATGATAATGTAAAATGAAATAACCATTTGTGGAAAACTGGCAGTTTTTTTTTTAATGAAGCTAAGCATATACCTTCCCTATGACCCAACAATTCCATTCCTAGATATTTATCCAAGAGAAATGAAAACACAGGTTCACAAAAAAATCTTGTAATGAAATGTTCATTGTAGGTTTATTCATAATATTCAGACACTGGAAAGAGATTAGGTGTGTATCATTATGATAATGAATGAACAATCTTTGACAAATTCATACACTGGAATGTGACTCAGCCATTAAAGGAATACAACATGGATTGTTCTCAGAAATAGCATACTGAGTGAAAGTTGTACACAAAACAGTACTTATTACATGATGCCAATTATACAAAATGCTAAAACAGGCAAAATGATTCTGTGGTGGAAAAAATCAGAACAAAGAACAAAGGATGCCTCTAGTAGGGTTTATGGAAAAATTGACAGGGAAGGTTACAAGAGGGAACATTCTGGGGATATGTTAATGTCCTATAATAAGTTAGGGGAATGGGTTACATAAGAGTATGCATTTGTCAAAATTCAGTGAGTGCACTTGATATATATGCATTTCATTTTATATAATTTTTACATCTAAAGGAAAATCCATAAACAAATATTAAACAAATATTGAACATATATTAGTAATATATGTTGAAGTATTAGAAGAAAATGTACTAATTTCTACCATTTACTTGCTTTTCTCTTAACAGCTTATTAGGGTATGATTTCAGTACAGTTAAACAGTCTTTAGTATATTCATAGAGTTTTGCAACCATCATCATAATTGATTTTCAAACATTTTCATTATGCAAAAAAAAATCTTGTACACACATAAAAAAATCTTGTGCACATTAGTCACTCCATATTTTCTTCCCATCCCATCCCAGACCCATGCAACCACTAATCTACTTTGTCTTTATAGATTTGCCTATTTTGTACATTTAATATAAAAGATCCATTTGGAATAAATTTTGTATATGGTAGAAGTAGGGGTCCAATTTTATCCTTTTGAATGCAGACCCAATGCCATTTGTTGAAAAGCCTATTATTTTCTCCATCTAATTGTCTTGGCACTGATGTGAAAAATTAATTGACTATACAGATGAGGGTTCATTTCTGGACTTCCAATTCTATTCCATTGATCTGTATGCCTTTCATTGTGTCAGTATCACACAACCTTGACTAGTGTTAACTTAATAGTAAGTTTTGAAATTGGGAAGTGTGAGTCCTCCAACTTTGCTCTTCTTTTTCAAAACTGGTTTGGATATTCTGGATCTCTTATATTTCTATATGAAATTTAGTTCAGCTTCTCAATTTCTTCAAAGAAGCCAGCAGCGATTTTTATGCAGATTGAATGCATTGAATCCTTATATCAATTTGGGGAGTACTGTCATCTTAACAATATTAATTCTTCTGATTCATGACCATGGGATGGTTTTCCACAATTTACTTTTTTATTAAATTTATTAGAGTGAAATTGGTTAATAAAATTATATAGATTTCAATTGTACAATTGTATAATACATCATTTGTATATGGCATTGTGTGTTCACCACTCAAAGGCAAATCTTGTGTCAACAAAAATTTGACTCCCTTTCTGCTTTTCTACCTCCCTCCCACTCTCTTCCCCTCTGGTAACCACCATACTGTTGTCAGTGTCTATGAGGTTTTGTTCGTTTGTTACTTTCAGTTTTATATCCCACATATGAGTGAAATCATATGGTTCTCAACTTTTTCTGACTTATGGTGTTTAGCATGATAATCTCAAGATCCTATCATGTTATCACAAATGGCAGTACTTCAACTTTTCTTATGGCTGAGAATTATTCCATTGTATATATGTACTACATCTTGGCCCAATTGTCTATCAAAGGACACTTCAGTTATTTCCACATCTTGGCCGTTGTGAATAATGCTGCAATAAACATTAAAGTGCATGTATCTTTATGGATAAATGTCTTCAAATTTTGGGGGTAGATGCCCAGAAGAGCGATTGCAGGGTCATAAGGTAATCCTATTCTTTATTTTTTGAGGAATCTCCATACTGTTTTTCATAGTGGCTGTACAAATTTACATTCCCACCATCAGCGTATGAGGGTTCTCTTTTCCCCACAACTTCTCCAACACTTGTTATTACTTGTCTTGTTGATGACAGCCATTCTAACAGGTGTGAGGTGGTATGTCATTGTTGTTTTGACTTGCATTTCCTTAACAGCTAGTGAAGTTGAGCATCTTTTCTTACAACTGTTGGATGCCTTCTTTGGAGAAGTATCTGTTCAGGTCCTCTGCCCATTTTTTGATTGGATCGTTTGTTTTGTTGTTGTTGTTGTTGTTATTGAGTTGTATGAGTTCTTTGTATATTTTGGATATTAGGCCCTTATCGGAGGTGTTGATTGCAAATATATTTTCCCATTTGGATGGTTGTCTCTTTACCTTGGTGACGGTTTCTTTTGCTGAGAAGAAGCTTTTTAGTTTGGTGTAGTCCCATTCATTTATTTTTGCTTTTACTTCCCTTGCCTTTGAGATCAAATTCATAAAATCCTCTTTAAGTCCAAGGTCCTTGGGTTTAGTTCCTATGTTTTCTCCTATGCATTTTGTTGTTTCAGGTCTTATATTCAGATCCTTAATCCACTTTGAGTTAATTTTGGTGTATGGTGACAGATAATAGTCTAGTTTCATTCTTTTGCATGTGGATCTCCAATTTTCCCAGCACCATTTATTAAAGAGGTTTCTTTTCATCATTGTATGTTTCTGGATAGTTGTTGAAAATTATTTGTCCATATATATGTGAGTTTATTTTTGGGTTCTCAATTCTTTTCCTTTGGTCCATGTGTCTGTTTTTCTGCTAATGCCATGCTCTTTTGATTATTATCATTTTGTAGTATAATTTGAAGCTAGGGAGTATGATACCCTACAGACACTACCAGAAAACTATTAGCAAAAATAAACAAATACAGTGATGTCACAAGATATAAAATTAATGTAGAAAATCCATTGCATTCCTATATACTAACAAAAAAAATTCAGAAAAAGAAATGGAAAAAGTAATTCTTCTTGCAATTGCAACGAAAAGAATTAAATACTTAGTATTAAATTTGACAAGTGATGTGAAACACCTATACACTAAAAACTACAAGACATTATTAAAAGAAATTGAAGAAGACACAAAGAAATGGAAAGATATTCTGTGTTCATGGATTGGAAGAAGCAACGTAGTTAAAATGGCCATATTACCCAAAGCAATATACAGATTTAATGCAATCCCCATCAAAATTTCAATGGCATTTTTTGAAGAAATTGAACAAAAAATCATCAGATTTGTACAGATACATAAAGCCCGAATAGCCAAAGCAATCCTGAGAAAAAAGTCCACAATTTACTTTTAAGTGAGTCGAATAATTAATATGTATTAATAGATAAATAATAGAATGGATAAAATGACACACAGATAAAAGTTATAGAAAAAATTAATGGTAAAATGTAGGCAGTGGTTCCATGAGTGGTCACTGTAACTCTTTCAACTTTGCTCTAATCCCACCACCAAAAGTATAACGTAGACTTAGATCTCTGCATATTGCCTACTATCAGCTACTCTGGCTCTTGTACTCAACTTATCTGTGATCAATATCTAGCACACTTGCAAACATAATGACTACACAGATATCTGGACTAATAAACAGCTTACTGGTGAAACCTGTCCCATGTCCTGGTTCTAGTCTATACTCTAGGTCCTGTCTATATTCATCAATCATCGACTGCAAAAAAAAAAAAAAAAAAAAAGAAAAAAAATGCTTCAATTTACCCCACTATAAAAGCCCCAGTTCCTTCTCCCTAAATTTCGTACCTCTCAAATAATCAAAGGGAAGTACAGAAATATAAAAACCCAACAAGATATTGATGACTGTCTAATGGGAAAAAAAGAGAAGATAGGTAGTATGCTTTCTATAAATTTTCAAACTCCCAAAACCCCAAATTATAAAAAGCACTAAAATGTGTAATATTCCAAACACATTGTAGTAATAATGTGTTTGTTTATTTACACAATGTGTTTGTTTATTTACACAGTTGTGAAAGTTCATTTATACAACTATATCATGGGTAGAGGTAACTCACACTACTCCACTTTCATCACAATCATAGCAGATAGCTTTCTGGTTAGGATCATTCTGACTAAAAATAAATAAATATTATTTATAACTTCACAAAAATCAGAGTGTAACTAATAATGAATGGAGGAATTAAGACCATAAAGAGTTACAGCTATCTGGCAGGCTGTTGCCTAATCTCATTCACAAACTAAATGACTTTCCCTGTATTGCTTTCTCACCTAAATGTGCTTTAATTAATTTGGTACCTTGGCAAAACAGCAAACAGCCATAAGCAATGCACCTTAGTTCGGTACTGATAAAAGGTGTGATAAGACAAAACAATTTTTTTTAGCCCAGTGAAATCCGTTTTATTTATTTATTTTTCTATTAAGTTTACTGGATAACATTGGTTAATACAATTATATAATTTTCAGGTGTACATTATAATTTGACATCTATATATTCTATTGTGTGATTACCACCCAGTACAGTTTCCTTCAGCTACCATATATTTGATCCCCTTTACCCACTTCGCCCTCCCCTAACACCCCAACATTTGACCCCCTTTATCCTGTCTACCTCTTCCCTCCTCCCCCACCCCCTACCCTCTGGTGGGTAAATTCATAGAACTATGCTGTCTCCATGTGCAAAAAGTTCCTGAGTCTCTATTTGTCCTATTCATTTGTTGCTTTTAGGTTTATATCCCACATATAAGTGATAACATGTGACTTTCAACTTTTTCAGTCTGGCGTATTTCGCTTAGCATGATTATCTCGAGGTCCATCTAGATTGTCACGAGTGGCAGTATTTCATCTCTTCTTATGGCTGAGTAACATTCCATTGTATATATGTACCACAGCTTCTTTACCCAATCATTTATTGTAGGGCACGGCAGTTGCTTCCATGTCCTGGCCACTGTGAATAGTGCTACTACGAACATCAGTGTGCAAATATTTTTTCAGACATAGATTTTCAAGTCTTTGGGGTAAATATCTAGTAGAGGGATAGATGGATCATATATATGGTAGATACATTCTTAGTTTTTTGAGGAACCTCCATACTGTTTTCCATAGCGGCTGTAGCAATTTGCAGTCCCAGCAGCACTGTATGAGGGTTCTTTTTCGCCGCATCCTATCCAACATTTGTTATTACTTGTCCTGTTGAGATGGTATCTCATTGTGGTTTTGATTGGCATTTCCCTAATAGCTAGCGATATTGAGCATCTTTTCACATATTTGTTAGCCATTTATATGTCCTCTAGGGAGAAGTGTCTGCTGAGGTCTTCTATCCATTTTTTATTGGATCGTTTGTTATTTTTTTTGTTATTGAGTCATATGAGTTCTTTGTATATTTTGGATATTAGGCCCTTATCGGAGGAGTTGCTTGCAAATATATTTTCCCATTCGAATGGTTGCCTCTTTACCTTGTTGATGGTTTCTTTTGCTGAGCAGAAGCTTTTAGTTTGATGTAGTCCCATTCACTTACTTTAGGTTTTACTTCCCTTGCCTTTGAGGTCAAATTCATAACATCCTCTTTAAGTCCAAGGTCCTTGAGTTTAGTTCCTATGTTTTCTTCCATGCATTTTATGGTTTCAGGTCTTATATTCAGGTCCTTAATCCATTTTGAGTGAATTTTGATGTGTGGTGATAGAAAACAGTCTAGTTTCATTCTTTTACAGGCTTTCCAATTTTCTCATCACCACTTATTGAAGA
>NW_024348527.1:866307-936482 GCF_902729225.1 Pteropus medius
ATAATTGACCCCCTTTATCCTGTCTACCTCTTCCCTCCTCCCCCACCCCCTACCCTCTGGTAACTAATAGTCCATTGTCCATGTTCCTGAGTCTCTATTTGTCCTATTCATTTGTTGCTTTTAGGTTTATATCCCACATATAAGTGATAACATGTGACTTTCAACTTTTTCAGTCTGGCGTATTTCGCTTAGCATGATTATCTCGAGGTCCATCTAGATTGTCACGAGTGGCAGTATTTCATCTCTTCTTATGGCTGAGTAACATTCCATTGTATATATGTACCACAGCTTCTTTACCCAATCATTTATTGTAGGGCACGGCAGTTGCTTCCATGTCCTGGCCACTGTGAATAGTGCTACTACGAACATCAGTGTGCAAATATTTTTTCAGACATAGATTTTCAAGTCTTTGGGGTAAATATCTAGTAGAGGGATAGATGGATCATATATATGGTAGATACATTCTTAGTTTTTTGAGGAACCTCCATACTGTTTTCCATAGCGGCTGTAGCAATTTGCAGTCCCAGCAGCACTGTATGAGGGTTCTTTTTCGCCGCATCCTATCCAACATTTGTTATTACTTGTCCTGTTGAGATGGTATCTCATTGTGGTTTTGATTGGCATTTCCCTAATAGCTAGCGATATTGAGCATCTTTTCACATATTTGTTAGCCATTTATATGTCCTCTAGGGAGAAGTGTCTGCTGAGGTCTTCTATCCATTTTTTATTGGATCGTTTGTTATTTTTTTTGTTATTGAGTCATATGAGTTCTTTGTATATTTTGGATATTAGGCCCTTATCGGAGGAGTTGCTTGCAAATATATTTTCCCATTCGAATGGTTGCCTCTTTACCTTGTTGATGGTTTCTTTTGCTGAGCAGAAGCTTTTAGTTTGATGTAGTCCCATTCACTTACTTTAGGTTTTACTTCCCTTGCCTTTGAGGTCAAATTCATAACATCCTCTTTAAGTCCAAGGTCCTTGAGTTTAGTTCCTATGTTTTCTTCCATGCATTTTATGGTTTCAGGTCTTATATTCAGGTCCTTAATCCATTTTGAGTGAATTTTGATGTGTGGTGATAGAAAACAGTCTAGTTTCATTCTTTTACAGGCTTTCCAATTTTCTCATCACCACTTATTGAAGAGGCTTTCCTTTATCCACTGTATGTTTTTGGTTTTTTTTTTTGTAGAAAATTATTTGCCCATATATATATGGGTTTACTTCTGGACTCCCTATACTGTTCCACTGGTCCGTATGTCTGTTTCTTTGTCAATACCGTGCCGTTTTGATTATTGTCGCTTTGTAGTATAATTTGAAGTCACGCAGAGTGATGCCTCCAGCCTCATTCTTTTTTCTCAGGATGGCTTTGGCAATTTGGGGTCTTTATGTTTCTATACTAATCTGATGATTTTTTGTTCCATTTCTTTAAAAACTGCTGATGGGATTTTGATGGGGATTGCATTAAATCTGTATAATGCTTTAGGTAATATGGTCATTTTAACTGTTGATTCTTCCAATCCAAGAACACGGAATATCTTTCCATCTCTTTGTATCTTCTTTGAATTCTTTTAATAGGGTCTTATAGTTTTCATTATATGGGTCCTTCACATGTTTCATTAAATTTATTCTCAGGTATTTTACTCTTTTTGTTGCAATTGCAAAAATAATTATTTTTTCTAGTTTTTCCGACACTTCATTATTAGAGTATAGGAAAGCTATGGGGTTTTGAACATTGATTTTGTATCCAGAGACTTTACTGTATTTGCTTATTGTATCTAGTAGTGTTCTTCTGGTGTCTTTAGGGTTTTCTATATAGAGAATCATGTCATCTGCAAATAATGACAGTTTGACATCTTCGTTTCCTATTTGAATGCCTTTTATATCTTTTTCTTGCCTAATTGCACTCGCTAGGACCTCCAATGTTATATTGAATAACAGTGACAATGGTGGACAGCCTGGCCTTGTTCCTGATCTTAGAGGGAAGGTTTTTAGATTTTCACCATTAAATATAATGTTGGCTGAGGGTTTATCCTAGATAGCCTTTACTATTTTAAGATACTTTCCTTGTATACCAATTTTGTTAAATATTTTGATCATAAATGGATGCTGTTTCTGGTTGAAGGCTATTTCTGCATCTGTTGATATGATCATATGATTCTTATTTTTTAATTTGTTTATGTGGTCTATCACATTAATTGATTTGCACATGTTGAACCATCCCTGTGCCCCTGAGATGAAGCCCACTTGATCGTGGTGTATAATCTTTTTAATATGTTGCTGTATTCGGTTCGCTAGTATCTTATTTAGGATTTTTGCGTCTGTGTTCATGAGAGATATTGGTCTGCAGTATTCTTTTTTGTGTTATCCTTACCAGGTTTTGGCATCAGAGTAATATTAGTCTCATAAAATGAGTTGGGAAGTATTGCCTTCTCTTTGATTTTTTGGAAGAGTTTGAGGAGAATAGGTATTAAATCTTTTTTGAATGTTTGGTAGAATTTACTGGTGAAGCCATCTAGTACTGGACTTTTACTTTTGGTAGGTTTTGGAGATTGTTTCAATTTCCATACTGCTGATTGGTCTATTTAGATTTTCCAGATTTTTTTAATTCAGTCTAGAAAGATTGCATTTTTCTAAGCATTGGTCCATTTCTTCCAGGTTATTAAATTTGTTATTATATTCTTTTTCATAGTATTCTTGCATGATGCTTTGTATTTCTACGATGTCAGTCATAATTTCCCCCCCTTTCATCCTTGATTTTGTTTATTTGTGTCATTTCTTTTTTCTTTAGTGAATCTAGCCAGGGGTTTGTCAATTTTATTAATCTTCTCAAAGAACCAGCTCTTTGTTGCATTTATTTTGTCTATCTTTTGTTTGTTTGTTTTCAATTTCATTTATTTCTGCTCTAATTTTATTTCTTCCTTCTGCTGACTTTAGCCCTCATTTTTTCTTCCTTTTCTAGTTTTTTAGGACGAAGTGTTAATTTGTTTATTTGGGCTTGTTCTTGTTTTTGGAGATAGGCCTTAATGATATGAACTTTCCTCGAATGATCGCTTTTGCCATGTGCCAAAAGTTTTGGTATGATGTACTATCATTATCATTCGTTTCTATGTATCTCTTGATCTCTCTTTTTATTTCTTCCCTGACCCAGTTATTCTTTAGTAGCATGTTGTTTAATTTCCATGTATTTGTCGTTCTTCTTGATTTTTTCTTCTTCTTCTTTTTTTTTTGCAGTTGATCTCTAGTTTCAAAGCATGATCAGAGAATATGGTTGGTCTGATTTCAACCCTCTTATATTTGTTGAGGCTATTTCTGTGTCCCAGTATGTGTTTGATTCTTGAGAACGTTCCATGTGCACTAGAGAAGAATGTGTAAGCGGCTGTTTTGGGATGGAAGGCTCTGTATATTTTAATTCTGTTCAGTTGATCTAATGTGTCATTTAAAGATGTTATTTCCTTATTGATTTTCTGTTTGGATGATCAGTCCATATCCGACAGTGGGGTATTTAGGTCCTCTAGTACGATAGTGTTTTGGTCTGTTTCTTCCTTTAGTTCTGTTAGTAATTGCTTTACATATTTCAGGGCTCCCTGAGTGGGAACATAGATATTAATAAGTGTTATGTCTTCTTGGTGCATGATTCCCTTTATCATTATGAAGTGGCCCTCAGTATCTTTCTTTACCTTTTCTCTGAATACCATTTGATTGAAATATCATTTTTCACCCTTTCACTTTGAGTCTATTCTTAAGACGAAACAATTTTAAAATAAGGGACATCTACTCCAGATAAAAGTAATGATCCCTCTGTGTGTTTAAGGGGGTGGAGTGATGGTGTGGAAAAGGAGGAGAGTTCTGGATTTGGGAATAGTGGGACGAATCAGCCTTACACAATAGATAGGAGAGGTTTTCGAACTTTCCTGTGCTATGAGTCACCAGTGAAACTTCTTAAAAATGCTAATCCATGTTCAAAACTTCAGAAATTCATTATCTTTGAAGTGGAGTTCAGAACTCTATACTCTATTTACTAAGTATCCCAAGTGACACAACTTTACGTACTCTTTTGACTACATATTAAGAAATACTGAGTTAGAGAAATTGGGCAAATAAGATTTTACTCCTTTCCTTCATTCTGTCTTCATCTTTTTATGGCCTCATCATTTGTCCCTAGCATCATTTAATCCTAAACTGATTTAAGAATAACATATTTTAGGTACAGATACTTACAGGAGGTTCCTGAAATTATCCAAATTTGGAAGTAAATACAAAACAAAACAAAAAAACCACCTCACCCTATGCCCAATAAATACCCTTTGGATTTTTCTCTAATTATTTGTTTCCAGTTTTTCTTCCCACCTCCCAACAACCTCTTATTTTTCCTCGGTCCTCTGGTCCCATTCCTCCTGCTACATTCACCCTTCACAATTAACAGACTTCTAATGATTGTATATCTTTCTTTCCACAATTTTATTGGAAGGGACGTTTAATACTAATTATCTGCCTATATATGTGCATCTTTTTAAAAAGTCCTCTATTTTTTGTTCTCTCAATGTTTCTCCTAAAACTGATAATCTGTCATATACCTTTGTTCAAGGCCAAATAAGAAGTTAAGCTGTTTAGGTAACACTTCTAAACTGCCATCCACTTAATAATTTTATAGGCATCAAATGAAGTATTCATACATTTTCCCCAATATTTCTTGGGGCTTTGAGCAATAGAGGTTATTTCTTAATTGTCCCAGAAAACTGGAGCAATCACAATAGATTACATGTTCTAAAACTTTTACTTTATCCTATCATTGGCTACATTAACCAGATTTGGCTGGTTAATTCTTCTAAGTAGTTCTTCTCATCTCCCTTCCCCCTCTCGAACAACTTTACAAATTCAAGCCAAATTCTTCCAGTGTCTCCTGACATTGGGTAGTTTTCCATGCTCTAAATCAAAGGAAACAAAAAATGCATTTTGCTGTGCAGATTTTCATTTAAGACTTTGAAGATGAAGAAAAAAATAAAACTTGGATTTATTCCCAAGAGCAAAAGTATCCCCTTAATGATTTGGCAATTTCCATGGGAACTTGAAATGCTTACCTTCTCAGACATCACTTAATGTTCTAGTGTTGGAGGAAAAAAAAATCAAATGTGAACATTGCTGGAATTTTAATTACCATTTAGTAATATACTAGTTTCTCAATCTCCCTGTGATAGCTTAAGAAATTATGATTTTTTTAATTCCCAAGAACAAAAACAGTTCAGGATTTTTTCTTTTCTTTCTAATTATAAAGTGATATTCTCAGTCTGAGATACCTATATCTATCTATCATCTATCTATCTATCTATCTATCTATCTATCTATCTATCTATCTATCCATATCTATTCAAAATCTATGAAGAAAAGAAAAAAAAAATTCCCAAACTCCCAACATCCAAAGTTGGACTGTATTAATACTTTGATATATCTAATATCAGAATATGTCAATCTGTCATTCTCAGTGTGTGTAATTGTGTGTGTGTATATTACATGCATGTGTGTGCATATTATGCATGTATCTAATGGATAGAGTATGCTGTATTGTATAGTTTTATATAATATTGTATATAGGCTATGTTATATTATATACACATACCATTACATGTATACTTACTATATATTATGTAATATTACATAGAAATTTTCACACACATAGACATATGTCTTAAAAAATTGTTTTGTCGTTTGTTAATAAGAAATCAATGAGGAGACTATTTTTAACATCAAAAATATTCAAATTTAGACTAGATAATACATTATTAATGTATTATCCAAATAAATATTATGTAACTGTGAAAAATCTTGTTTTTGAAAAAAATATTTAATGAAATAGGAGCATGCTCATGATATAATGTTAATTAAATAAGCATAATATAAAGTTGTATTATAACACAGAGAAAACTCTTGGTGTAGATAAATTCATTAGTGAATCTGATGAAACATTTAAGAAAAAAATAATACCAATGTTATAAATACTTTTAGAAAATGCAGAAAGAAAAAATACTCATTTAGGAGGTCTCTGTTACCTTGATACAAAAACTAGACAAATGAAATTACAAGAAAGTATAATATAATAGTCTCCTCTTATCTGCAGTTTCACTTTCTGTGGTTTCAATTACCTGTGGTCAACTGCAATCAGAAAATATCGAATGGGAAATTTCAGAAATAAACACTTCATAAGTTTTAAATTGCATGTAGTTCTGAGTAGCGTGAAGAAATCTTATGCCATCCCACTCTGCCCCGCAGAGAATGTAAATCATCTCTTTGTCCAGCATATCCGTGCTGTATATGCTACCTGCCTATTAGTCATTTAGTAGCTGTCTTGGTTATCAGATAGAGACTGTCAAGGTTTGGTGGTGTTTGTGTTCAATTAATTCAGTAACCCTTATTTTACTTTATAATGGCCCTAAAGTGCAAGAGTAGTGACACTGGCAATTGAGATATGATAAAAAGAAGCCTTAATGAGCTCCTTTTAAGTGAAAAGGTACAAGATCTTGACTTAATGAGTCATTTTGCCATCTCACATTATTACAAGAAGAAAGGTGAGTACATACAGTACAATTAGATATTGAGAGAGTGAGAGTGAGAGATCCCAGATTCAGATAACTTTTATTACAGAATATTGCTAAAATTGTTCTATTTTATTATTATTATCATTAATCTTTAACTATGCCTAATTGATAAATTAAAGTTTATTATAGGTATATATGCGTAGGAAAAATATAGTGTATATATAGGATTCAGTACTATCTGCTGTTTCAGGTATCCACTGAGGGCCTTGGAATGTATCCCTTGTGGATAAAGGGGGACTACTGTACAGACCAGAAGAAAACATTTGCTATATATATATGTATAAGACTGGTATACACACTATACAAAGAACAGCTAAAACTCAACACTAAATGGAGTTTTTAGTTTGGAGATGCAGAGAACTAGAAAGACGTTGCTCCTATCATTGGCTACATTAACAATGGACAATATACCTGATATACCTGGACAGTTATGCCTCAAGGGTTCACTGAGGCCCCTTATTCTCCCAAGTACTTTTGAGTTTTAAACACCCTTCAGTTGCCAGGGAAATCAGCCCTTTTACAATATGTAGATGACCTCCTGCTGTGCTCAGTTACCAAAGGAACATCCATAAAAGATTTCACTTATTTGCTGTAACAAATAACTGAAAAAAGAAATAAAGTATTTAATAAAAAATTACAATTATCTTTAGACACTGTTCATTACCTAGGTCATGATCTAAGCTCTGAAGGAATTCAGCTGTATCCAAAAAGAATTAAACTAATCCAGGAATTTCTTAGACCCACAACTAAGTGACAGCTTTGTGGATTTCTAGGCTTCTCTGGTTATTGCAGACTATGGAGTCTTAATTTTCTCTATTAGCTTCTCCATTCTATGAAATTACTGAAATTTCAGTCCCTGAACCACATTTTTGGGGAAGATAAAACATGAGTGGGCTTTTATAAGACTACAAAAGCCACCTGCTTTAGGGCTTCCTAACTATTCAAAACTTTTTACTTTACTTGTGTATGAAGAGAATAATCAAGCCCTAGGAATGCTCACAGAATACCACAGTAGTAAATATATGCCAGTTTATTACAGTAGACAACTTGATTCATTTGCTCTTGCCTATCTCAGCTATTTTAAAGCTATGGCCCCAGTTGCAAAACTGTGGAAACCTCAGCAGATTTAACCCTTGGAAATAATGTTTATTCGCAAACTCCACATGCTACCCAAAGCTGTCTTAACTCTGAATTGACTCAACATTTTTCTGCAAGTAAATTAACTTTCTATGAAGTCCTTTTGCTTTCTCCACCTAATCTACATTTTGAACATTGCAACATCCTTAATCCTGCTACATTACTACCTCTACCTTACAAAGGCTAGCATCATGACTCTGGGGTAATAATGTCTCATTATGTGACACCACATCCTGATTTACAAGACACCCCTTTAATTAATCATGATCTAATCTTGCTTGTTGATTGGTAATACTGTAGAAATAGAGAAGGAAATTTTCAATTTGGTTATGCTATTACTACCTAATATGACTTAATCAAAAGAGGAAAACTTCCACAGACTATATCGACCCAACAGCAGAGCTTCATGCCCTTACAACAGCATGCCAGTTATCAGGACAAACTGTAAATATTTATACTGATAGTAGGTATGTCTTTGGGCTTGTTTATGATTCTGGGATGTTATGGAAATAAAGGGGTTTCTTAAGTCCTCTGAGACCCCAATCAAAAATGGGCAACAAATAAATGATCTTCTTACTGCTGTTTTCTTACCTTCTGAAATTGCTCTCATCGAAATTGAAGCTCATACTAAAAGGTTTTAACCCAAGTATGCAGGAAATGCCCTAGCTCATTTTCATGCAAAGGCAGCAGCAACAGAATCTGTAAAGACTGTAGCACCTGTGAATGAAGTCCATTCTGACCTCTCCTTGCCAGACTTTTGCCATCTTGATGCCCTTGTAACGTGCCAACAGTTTGATCCTGAATCAGAGAAATTAAGAGGGGTAAACAATGGCTGTAAAGTAAATGAACAGTTGGGGTTATGGGAACCCCAACACAGCTGCTTGGTTCTTACAGATTCCCTGGCAACCCCATTTTTTTTTGTTTTTTGTTTTTGCATTCTTTCACCCACCATAGTGCATTCAAGATGACAAGTTATTAATTGATATTGGTGGGGAGACTTCTATAAATTGCAAAAATTGTCTATCAGCAATGTCTGATCTGTCAGGTCTGGAATCCTAGAAAAACTATTTTTGGACCCAAAGGCCTCAGACTTCCCTCTGAAACTTTTGAAAATCTGCAGTTGGACTTCATTCAACTGCCACTTAGTATGAGTTATCAATATGCTCACTATTGTATATATGTTTTCCACATGGGTTGAAGCCTTCCTCTGCCACAAGACTGATGCCCTTATTTCCATTGACAGTGCCACCTTAGTAGAAGTGGTTTATACCAAAAGGATTTATCTTTGTGATGATCATTTTTCTTAGGCCTATGAATGCCTACTGGCTGGTGCATAACCAGACAAACCTCTTAGTTATCCAAATGTGCCCCTAACTGTTCACAAAAAGACTGAGACACCTCATTGATCAACTCTCCTGAATTTACATTTTCAAGTTAGAAAAAAACAGGTTTTTCATGATTCAGAATTTGCTCCCTTTGGCAGGTTGCTACTTCCATGGTTATGAGTAAATACAAATGAGACTATAATCAGGAACCTTTCCTTAGCTCTTGAAAATATTGCAGAATCCTCTGTTGATGCAATAGCTGCCCAATAAAAATAAAAATTCTTAGATTCCATGACCACAACTATTCTTGATAATAGTATAGCCCTTGATTTTCTTTTATCAAGGAGGTATACGTGCTGTGGTCAACACTATCTGCTGTGCCTGGATTAACACTTCTGAGGAAGCTGAAACTCAGTTACATATGATTTTTGAGCTAGCCACTTCATCCAAAAGGGTGACTACTTAGACAGTTTTTTCTTTGATTGACTTAGGCCTTGAGGACTATGGCTCCAAAGTACACTCCAATCATTGGGAATTATCCTGTTTGTAGATATCAATAATCTCCCTGGTGCATTGTATTCTCTCAAAAGCTCTAAATGTATGTTTGCAGCCACTAACCACGAAGTAAATGATCTTCCTAAGATTGGAATGTCATAAGGGGAATAAGAGAATGACCAATCTAAAGATTGTAAAACTAAAGCTGTGACCTGTGACTAACACAGGGATTAAGCAAAAACATCTTGACCTGTGACTGTCACAAAGAGGACCAATGAAAGCTGCAAGAACCACAGAGTTGTAGCTGACAGTGGTGCCAATGCCTTAAATTTTGATCACATTTCTCGGCCAAGCAGAAAGATTTAATCAAAAGGGAAAAATTATTAAAGAGAAAACCAGGACCCCAAAGTGGAGTCATTTGTGCTAAAGCCCATGACAGGGAATTTAGACCTAATAATACCTGACCTAATTGCAGTTTCAACCTTCTCCAGGACTGTAATCTTAATCAGTCAACTGGAATTTTCTGGTCATTACTAATGAGGTAATCTGTCATTTGGGCCCTTTCCATTCTGCTCAAAGGCAATCTGCCTGATAAGACACCTGCCTTCCCCTAAGGGAAGGTAACCTTGCCTGAAACAATACTTTCTTTTATTTGCTAATAACTTTCTTGTCCTACCCAGTTTCTGCTTATAAAAGCCTTCCATATTGTACAGCTTCTCAGAGCACCTCTCAACTTGCTAAATGAGATGCCGCCTGATTCAGGAATCATGCAATAAGGCCAATTAGATTTTCTAATTTACTCAACTGAATTTTTGTTCTTTAATAGTAGTTAGACAAGAAAAAGAAATATAAACCATACATATTGGAAAAAAAATAAATATGTCTTATTTCACGGATTACATTATTTTTATGTAAAAAAAATCCCAAGGAATCTACAAACATCTCCTAGAACTAATAAGTGAGTTTATCAAGGTCGTACCATAAAAGAATGACATACAAAAATCCATTTTAAATTAATTAATTAATGTAAATTAATAAATGGAGAAAGAGATGGAAAAATCAATTTTATTCTGACATAGTAGTAAAGTGCAATTAGAAAGCGAAGCTAAAAAAGAAATATTAACAAAAACCCCAACAAATAAATCTAACAAAATATGAACAGTTTTATATATTTTTTAGCATTTTAGAACCAAATGCTCATAAGAGAACTTAAAGGCAATATAAGTAAATAGAGATACATACTGTGTGTGTAGACTGGAAGATGCAACATAGTAAAGTTGTCAATTTTTCCCAAAACTATATATACATTTGGTGTAATTCCAACCAAAATCTTAGCAGGAATTTTTATAAAAATAGAAAGATTGGTATTAAAATTTATATGTAAAAACAAAGTAGGTATAATAGCTAAAACATTTTCTAAATTAAAATGAAGTAGAAAGAAACTCACTAAAGATTTTAAAACTTAATGACAAAGCTACAGTAATCCACAAATGATAGTATTAATGAAGGGATATACACATAGATCAATGTAAAACAACAGACCATACAAATACAGTGAATATAGTGACTTTTAACAAAGGTACAAAAGCAATTCAATGGAGAACTGATCATCTTTTAAACAAATGGTATTCAAACAACTGGAAATCCATATAGAAAAGCACAAACCTTAAATAAAATACCACATCTTATACAAAAATTAACACAAAATAAAGGATACATCTAAATGTAAGCTTTAAAAACTATAAAGCTTTTATAAGAAAATATAGGAAAAAAATCTTCCTTATGCAAAATAAAATTCATAGACAATCAAATTTGTCTAATGCAAAAAAAAATTCTTAGAGACATGATGAAGCACATTCCATAGAATGAAAAGATGATTAATTGGATTCATAAAATTGAAATTTTTGAACTGTGAGAAACACTGTAAAGTGAATAAAAAGGAAAGCTATATGCTGGGAGAAAATATTATAAATCATATAGTAAACAAAAGACTATCATCCCAAGTATATAAAGAAATCTGAAAACTCAAGAAAAAGTAAATAAATAGCCCAATTTTAAAATGGACAAAGGACTTAAACATATACTTAACAAAAGAAGTTATACAGATGAGCATATGAAAAAATTTTCAACATCATGAGCCATTAGGGAAATGCAAATTAAAACCATGATGAAATAACACTACAAAGGAGAAATAAGGTATGAACAATTTAGTTTCTCTAAATTCTCATCATCATTTGGTATCGTCACTATTTTTTACTTTAACCATTCTTATAGGTATGTAGTGATATTTCAATGTGTGTTTAATTTGCATTTATCTAATAGTTCATGATGTTGAACATAATTTCATGTGCTTAATTGTTTTCTTTTATGCGAAATGTGCATTCATGTCTTTTACCCATTTTCTAAGAGATTCTTTTTTTTTTAATGATGAGTTTTGAGAGTTCTTTATATACTTTAGATACTAATCCTTTGTTGAATACGGGTTTTGTAAATACTTTTGCCCAGTCTATAGCTGTATTTTCACCTTTTTAAAACAAAGACATTCACATAACAAAAGATTTTTTAAAATTTGGATGAAGTCCAATTTATCAGTATTTCCTCTCATAAATTGAGCTTTTGGTATCAAGAATGCTTTACCTAGCCTTAGGTCCTGAGGATTGTATTTTTTCAAACAGCTTTATATTTTTTTTACATTTTATTCCATGATTCATTTTGAATTGATTCTTTTAAAGTGTAAAGTTTGGCTCACGGTTCATCTTTCTTTTTGTGGATATGCAATTGCTCCAGCATTATTTATTTAAAAAGCTATCTTTCCCTCATCAGATTGCTTTTACTTTTCTGTCACAAATTAGATTTATGTAGGTCTATTTCATGATTCTCTCTTCTGTTTCATTGATCTATGTGTCTATCCCTCTACCATTACTACAGCTATCCTGACTGTCGCAAATAGTAGGCCATAAAATCAGGTAAAGTGATTCCTCCCACCTTTATTCTTTTCATAACTGAGTTATATTCATAACTGAGTTTGTAAGCATCTTGCTCTAACCCAGCATCTGAATGCATCAAGTACACAGCTATCTAAGTACTCATTTTCAAAGACATAAAATTCAGTCATGAGGGTTGAAGAGAATGAGACGATGAAAGCCTTCATTTTATATTAATTGTTAGGAAACTGGCATTATTTCTGCAGTGTATAATCTGCCACTCACATATCTTAATACATATAAGGCATTTTGGGAACATGTGAGTGACACATTGGATGAATGGATGAAATGTTTATTTATAAAATCAATTATTTCCACATAAACCTCTCTACATTATCTAGCCCATAAATACTCTAAATAACATTGGAGAAAACATCAATGCTTTTATTATAACAGATCAGAGTCCTTCTGGAGTAAATGTTTATAGGATGCTGAAATACAAATTAAGAAAATAGTATAAATGTATTAAAACTTGAAATATTTTCATGCTATAAAAGATTTAAGCATCTCAAAATGAAAAAGATAGAAAGAAGAATCAGATGTCCTCTTACTATCTGCCCCTTGTACTAATTGCAGCTTATTTACATCTTTACCTATGGATCTTTTCTTTTCTTTTGTCCTTTCTATCACTCGTTTGCCATAAGGATTCTTTATATGAAATGATGACCTATAGAAAATTCATGTGTTAGAGGGAATTTTTTTTCTAGATTAATCATTTCAAGCAATTCAATTATGGGACTTGTTACATCATGAAGCAGCATCTTTTATGCAGTCTCCATAATAATAGATCTGTTTGGACCTGCAGAGAAATTCGGCAAAACTATACACAGAGCTCAGTATTACAACTGTTTAGGTCAAAAGCAGCCTTAAATATAGCCTTGTGCTTAAATTTTAATTTATAAAAACAAGAAAGAAGTACTGTAGACTTAAATAGTTGCAATGTGTTTTCTTATAAAGATTTTGAAATTATTTTCAGGCAATATTCAAATAAGCCACAAAGTAAACAAGGCATAATCACAATTTAACATTGTATTTTGAGGTGCTTCAGGTACAGATGTAGCCCATCCCTGGCAAAATACTAATTACAAAACAATTATAAGTTAAAATTTACTAAAATGCCAAAGAACATTTAAATCATACCATTATTTACATCAGTTCTCTTATGTCAGAGATTCCAGTACTAGGAATTGGCACTAGAAATTTGGACAAACAAAAACTATTAAAAATGGACAAAGGACTGGCATAGACATTTCTCCAAAGAAGATATCAAAATAGCCAAGAAGCACATGAAAAGATGCTTAACATCATTAATTAGTACGTAAATGCAAATCGAAACCACAATGAGATATCACCTCACACCAAATAGGATGACTACTATAAAAAAATAATAATTGTTGGTTAGACTGTGGAGAATTGGAGCCCTTGTGCACTATTGCTGGAAATGTCAAATGGTGCAGCTGCCATGGAAAACAGTATGGTAGTTCCCCACCAAATTAAAAGTAGAATTACCATATGACCCAGCAATTTCACTTCTGGGTAGTCAAAAAAATTAAAATTAAAGCAGGGTCTCAAAGAGATACTTGTATACCCACATATGATTTTTGGTGTTTGCCCAACTGTTATTGCTTGCCCTGAAAGGCAATAGCTAACACATTTGCCTTTAAATGATTTCCACTAATACTCCCAAGTAGCTGCCTTGGCCTTGGGAGAGTTTTGAGTTAGGCAAAATAAAAGCACACCTTTTGAGCTGGTCCTTGAAGGAGCCACCAGACTGGTCAAAATGAATAACCACATTTTTTTTAAGAATAAGGTCATTTCTATTCCCTCCAGTACTAGAAATTGGCACTAGAAATTTGGACAATTGTCTTCATATCTTCTGCCAAACTGAAGAGCAGTGGATGGGGACAGGATACGTTAAAATGCTGCAAAGCTTTCTTGTTGAGATCAAGTGTTTTTTGTTTTTGTTTTTTCTGGATTAAGCATTCTCCTGGTTGCTGTAAATTTTTGATTAGTTTCCTGAATGCCAACAAAGTTCTTCCTGAGAGTACCTACAAATTTATTTGCTGTTTTTATGGCAAAATGGACTTTTGGGGTTCCCTACTCTGCCATGTTCATTGGAATCAAACCTAATTACATCTAAATACATTTTCAAGCCAAAAAATATTTACCATACCATTTAATAGTTAAAACATAAATAAGTTAATGAATAAAGTGTCACACTTTGATGAGGACAAGAGAGGCCCCAGAATTTAGTAGACTTGACTCTAGTCATTCCTCAGCTACTCCCAGTTCCAGAAGGGAAGAGTCTATGGGCCTAAGAGAAAGAATCATCAGAAGCCTGTGCCTCCCCATTCTAGATCATAATTTGAGTTCCTAAGATACACAAGCTCCCTGTCCAAATAGCTCTAAACCACTTTCATGAGCCCACATTGGTATATTCTTCAGGTCTACTCTTCACCACTCATCCTCAGCCCATTAACTTTTCCGAAGCCTTACAGAAAATTATACATATAACCATTTTCCCGATTCTCCCAAATATGGTACAATGCTGGTAGCATTTTAATTTTCTTATCCTTTAGATGTCTGGGAAAATTATGGCTTAATTACCTCATGAAACCTATTTTGAAGTGCTGCTCTGAATGGTGAATGTTGCTATCTATGTGTTCACTGTTAGACCCAACACGTAGTCAAAGAAAACTGGTGATATGGACCAGAAACAGAGTTTGTATACATAGTGAGAAGTGAAACATATATTAGAGTGAGATCCCTCCTGGCGTAAGAAGAGGCAGGTATCAAAAAAGGAAGAAGTCAGCCAAGGTCTATGAGCCAGCTTTCCTAGTACAGTCATGCTCCAGTGTTCGATTCTGAGGAGTTTAAGATTCTAACCTGGACCTTGATTTTTCAATTCATTTAAAGGTATATTTGTAAAATTGTGAGAATAGAACATAATTTAATTTTGTTAACTCGGCTTACAAATTTTAAAATTCTTACACATATTATATATAGACTAGCAATTGTATGCGTGGATCAGTCTGCACAAATGTTGACAGAGGCCTAAATAGATAAACCAAACTATTTAGTTATCTCTGTAAAGTCAATGAGGTTCAAACTGGAGCTTCCAGTCAAGATGCCGGAATAGGTTAATGCTGTGCTTGCCTCCTCTCACAACCACATCAAAATTACAAGTAATCTACAGAACTGCCATTATTGGAAGTTGCCTAAAGTTTAGCTGAACAAAAGTCCTATAAACAGGAACACATAGAAGAGGTCACTTCGAGACTGGCAGGAGGGGCAGAAATGCAAAACCGGCTGGGCCCACACCCACATGTGGCAGTTGAGAATAGGGAGAAATATCTCAGCGGCGGAGGTTCCCCTTAGAGGAGCAAGGGCTCCCAGCCCCACACCAGGGTCCCCAGATCAGGGTTACAGAGACAAGAAGAGAAGTCTCCACAACTTCTGGCTGTAAAAAACAATGGAGATTGTGGCTGACTGAGATGGAGGGCTGGGGGAGTCCCAGGAGCACCTCTTAAAGGGCCCTGCACAAATTTACACAGGGATGGACTCACTCTCTCTGAGCTCTAGCACTAGGGCAGCAACTCAAAAGGTACCAGGGACATATGGGGAGGAAGTAAATTGTCTGGCTTCAGGGTAAGGGCTGGAGAGACAGGTTTCTCCCAGACGGAAGCGCTAGCAGAGGGCATAGTTCCTTTGTTGAGCCTTCCCCAACCCAGCTTGGAGACCCAGGCGATTGCCATATCTGAGTCTCCAGACACATAGCTAATGTTGGTCGCCCTGTCCAGGTGATTCCCTGAGACCCCACCCAACCCAACTTGTGGGCCCATTCAAGCCACTTCCAGTGGATTTTCCATACAAATGGTCTGTCTTGGCTCATGCTGTGGACATTCCTAAAATCTCTTAAAACGTTCACAAAAACTAAATAAGCAGCATTTGGCCTCAGTGTGCCCCGTATCTCTTCCTGAGCAATCCCAAGCCTGGCACTAGTAGCAGCTAGCCTTGATTTGTGACTTGGCCTCTTGAGGCATTTCCAAGCCCAGCATGAGTGGTGGCCATCTGCAGATTGCTTAGTGGCTCATGCTAGGTGGCCCCATATAGGACACAGGCAGCAGCTGAACATGGATGGCCTGGGGCAGAGCTCCTCCCAGGAGGCCCAGGCCTGCATGGCCAGTGACTGGGTTCAGCCTGACCTGGAGAACCACCCGGGTTAACATCTGAGGATGACACACCCAAAGGACAGACAGGGAAGGCACTAGAGCCTGCTAAAGTGGATCTTGCTCTGTAGGGTCAGCCCCTGCACAACAGTTCCTCCACTGATCACAGGCAGTCCTCACAACCAATCAGCCCGAAGGTCAATCCCTCCCATTTACATGCAAAAGCAACCAAGGCTCAACTACAAAAGAGGGACACACACAACCCAAACAAGAGACATACCTGGAGCACCCGCACATGTGACCAGAGAAGTTTATGACACTGGGACCCACAGCACACCTACTACATAAGGCCACTATACAAAGACTGGGAGACATAGCAGGCCCTTGTATAAACACCAGGAGGCAGAAAAAATGGGGAGACAAAGAAACACGCCCCAAATGAAAGAAGAGAACAAAGCTCCAAAAAAAGAACTAAACGAAATGGAGACAAGCAATCTACCAGATGCAAAGTTCAAACACTTGTTATAACGATGATCAATGAAATTAGGGGAAATGTAGATGAACTCAGGGAGAACTTTAACAAAGAGATAGAAAACATATAAATAGAGATAGAAAACATAAAAATGATTCAGTCAGAAAGAAAGAATATAGTAACTAAAATGAAGAATACCTTGGGAGGAATCGACAGCAGATTAGATGAAGCAGATAACTGAATCAGTGATTTATAAGACAAGGTAGCAGAAAACACCTAATCAGAACAGCAACAAGTGAAAAAAGTCCAAAAACAGGAGGATAGTTTAAGGGGCCTCTGGGACAACATCAAGTGTATTGACATCCATATGATAGGGGTACCAGAAGAATAAGAGAGAAAGTAAGGAATTGAAAACCTATTTCAAGAAACAATAACAGAAAACTTCCCTAACCTGGTTTAGTAAATAGACACACAATCCCAGGAAGCACAGAGAGTACCAAACAAAATAAACCCAAAGAAGCTCAAACTAAGACACAGTGTAATTAAAAGCAGCAAGAGAAAAGCAGTTTGTTATTTACAAGGGAGCTCCTAATAATTTAAGGAACCTATGGAACACTATTAAATAAAAATATCCATGTCATAGGGGTACTGGGAAAAAAATCAAAAAAATCAAGATGTTCAAGATCTATTTGAAGAAATAATGATGGAATACTTCCCTAATCTGGTGAAAGAAATAAACATAAAACCCCAATTAACTCAGAGAGTTCCAAAAGAAGAACCCAAAGAGGCCCACACAAAGACACATTGTATTTAAAATACCAAAGGTTAAATACAAAGAGGGAACCTTAAAAGCAGCAAGAGATGAGCAGTAATTTCTCTACAAGGGAGCACCTATAAGACTGGCAGCTGATTTCTCAAAAGAAACCATGCAGAACAGAAGGGCTTGGCACAAAATATTCAACGTGATGAAAACCCAGGATCTACAACCAATAATACTTTATCCAGCAAAGCTATCATTTAGAGTTGAAGGATAGATAAAGAGCTTTCCAGACAAAAATAAGTTAAAGGAATTTATCACCACCAAGCCAGTATTATAGGAAATGTTGGAGGGACTTAAGAAGAAAAAAACTGTATCGAAAACAAGAATAAAGAATGGTAACAACGACATTCCTATCAGTAAGTACCTTAAATGGAAAAGAATTAAGTGTTCCAACCAAAAGATAAAGTGGCTGAAAGGATAAGAAAACAAGACCCCTATATATGAAAAGGAAGGGGATGGAAAAAGTTATTGCTTTGATGGACCTGGAAGGTATTTAAGTCAGACAGAGAAAAATAAACACTATATGATTTCACATATATATGGAATCTAAGGAATAAAAAGAACAATCTAATCTTAAACAGACTCACAAATATAGTGGACAATTTGGTGGCAGACAGAGGGGAGGGAGGTTTGAGGACTGGGAGAATGGGGTGAAGAGTTAAAGAAGTACAAATTAGTAGCTGATGGATGGTCACGGGGATGGGGAACACAGCATAGGGAATGCAGTTTGCATTAATATGTTGGCTAGGTGTAAGGTTAGGGGAGGGAAGGTGCAATGGGGGGTATTGTTTTATGAACCATATAGATGTCTAACCAATATACTGTATACTGGAAACTAATTAAAATAAATAAATTTAAAAACTACGTTGTTATTGGGTCAGAAAACACCTGTTTTAAGTCATAATTAATTCATTTGACAATCAAATCAATAGCCTCAGATGGGAAATTCCAAAACTTTAAAAAATGGTAAAACTAGAAAAAAATCTCTCTAATTTAAAAACTGATGTAGAAGGTTGGTATCACTTTTTGGTTTTGCCACTAATATTTGTAAATAGGCCTATTTAAACAATAGGTTTATCATGTAATTTACTTGCTAAAAAATCTATATATGCTATTATTGATACATATAATATTACAGTATAATTTTCATGAACTCAGAGATCCTATCTTTTTAACAGCTATATATTCACAGGTCTCAGAATTAAATGTGAGGAAAATAGTAGGGACTCCATAAATATTTCTTGAATGACTAAACCAACTCCTTAGATATTTCCTATTTCAAGAAGTTACAACCTTATCTAAAATGTTCTTATTACTCCGTAATGGGATTTCTCCAGTACGGCCCTAGCTAATTTATCTATTGTCTCCTAAATAATAATCTCTTACTCCTACCTCTTGTGTTGACCCTTTCTATATCCTCAATTTCTTTTGCTATAGGTATCAAAACCTGCCAAATAACAAACTTTTCAAAGATTATACTCTCCCTCCAATGAGTCCTCATTCTTTTAGTCAGTAATCCCCTCCCTCAGCACATCATATTTATTTAGTACCATAGAGATAAAAGTCTTTACAGTAAATATCATTACAAAGTTTTGTTAGTCTACAATAATAATGTTCTGTCTTTAGAAAAGTTGATTTCTGACCTATTGGCAGGGTTATGACCTTTAAAATCAATATTAATATTATAGACAAATTTTATCTATCATTTGCAATGCAACGAGATCAATATATCTGCATTGTGAGTGAATGACTGAATACCGCATGAATATTAAAAATAAGCATAATCATTCTCAGTAGGCCTGCAAAAGTTGAAATTCAGATTAATGTATGCACTCTCATCTGACACCAAAACAAAGAAAACACAATGAGGACTATTCTGGGGAGAAGAATCTAAATAATGGAATGACATACCATGCTCATGGATCAGAGGACTCAATATAGTGAAGATGTCAATTTCCTTAAGTTGATCTGTAAGTTTACTTCAATTCATATCAAAATTCCAGCAAGAGTTGGACAAATTAATTATAAAATTTATATGGAAAAGGCACTGGGCCTAAAAAAAAGGCACTTTTCTTAAAGCTGTCTTGAGAAAAAAGAATAAAGTGGGAGGAATCAGTCTACCCAATATTAAGGCTTACCATATAGCTACAGTAATCAAGATAGTATGTTATTGGTGGAAGAATAGACACATAGATCAACGGAACAGAATAGAGAACCCATAAATAGATGCACATGAATAAAACCAAGAGTTTTTTTTTTTTTTTTTTTACAAAAAGTAGAAAGAACTTCTATGAAGAAAGGAAAGTCTTCAAAAAATGGTGCTGGGACAATTAACTAAAGTTGGATCATGGACTTAAATGTAAAAAATAAAACTATAACACTTTTAAAAAATCTATAGTATCTAGGGCTAGATGAAGAATTCTTAGAATTGACACCAAAAGCATAATCCATTAAAGGAAATATTGATAAATTAGACTTCATCAAATTTTAAATATTTCATTCTGCAAAAAAGCCTGTTTAGAGGACAAAAAGATGAGCTACAGATCGGGAGAAAATATTTGCAAACCACATATCAGACAAAGAACTAGAATCTGGAATATATAAAGAACTGAAAAAACTCAACAAGGAACAAACGGTCCAATTAGAAAATGGGCAAAATGAGCAATTTTACTGAAGAGGATACAAAGATAGCAACCGAATACATCAAAAGTTGTTGAATACCATTAGCCATTAAGGAATTACAAATTAAAACCACATTGAGCTATCACTACACATCTATAAAAATAGCTAAAATAAAAATAGTGATAATAACATATGCTGGTAAGAGTGAAGAGAAACTGGATCACTCATTTATTTGGAATGAAAATGCTACTCTGTAACACAGTCCAGCAGTTTCTAATAAAAGTAAATATGCAACTACCATACAACCCAGCAATTATACCCTGGTCATTTTTCCCAAAGGAATGAAAATTTATGTTTACATAAAAACCTTTACAGTAATATTCATAGAAGCCACATTTGTAACATCCCCAAACTGGAATTAGCCCAGATTTCCTTCAATGTGTGAATGGTTTAACTGTGGTATGTGCATAACATGGAACATTATTCAGCAGTAAATAGGAATAAACTATTGATAATCAGAAGCACTGGATGTATCTCCAGGGAATTATGCTGATGAAAAAAGCCAATCACAAAAAGTTACATACTATATTATTCTATTTACATAACATTTTTAAAGGACAAAATTTCAGAAATAGAGAGCAGATTATTGGTTGCCATGGGTTAGGATAGTGGGGGTGAAGGGTGGGAGGTATGAATGGTTATAAAAAGGCCTACAGATATCCTTGTGATGTTGGAACTGTTCAGTATTTTACCTGTGGTGATGGATACATGAATCTATATATGTTATAAAATTGAATAGAACTAAAACACACACACAAATGAACACAAGTAAATCTTATAAAATGTGAATAGACTGGTGGATTGTGTTAATATTAATATAGTGGTTGTGATATGATGCAAAAGTTTTGCAAGATGTTCACCTTTAGGGGTAAATAGTAAAGTATACAAGGGATCTCTGTACTATTTCTTAGAACTGCATGTGAACCCACAATTATTTCAATAAAAAGTAATTATAAAAACCTGTCATTTGAAAAGTGTTCACTCTCTATAGAACCTTCTAAATTACTTAATATTAGCTCCAAGCTAGTTCTAAAGGGAAATACAAATAATGTCCTCTAGAAGTTAAAAACATAGCGAGAAAGACAGACATATAAATAACTAATGATGATACATGGCAGATATTGATAAGTTTTATAATAGAAATAATTTATAGTGCAATAGACAAAGCTCTGAGAACAATTTGTTGTATGATGCAAGAGTCTAGAGCCATTTACAAGGTAGCCAACACATTTACACATACACTGAATTTCTAAACTTCTTGGAATGTGGCTTACTTAGGTATTGAGAAAGAAAATTGCAAATATATATTTCAAATGAAAAGATACCATAATTTTAAATAATTCTGCAAAAATTCTAACACTTTGGTAAGTTTCATAGTAAAGAACAATTATATTTTTCTCAGAATATGAAAAATATTTTTGTAAAGTACAATGTATATGAAGTAATAAAATATTGAGTTAAATTTTTTTTCCAGGTCATCTTTTTTTTAAATTACTTTTTTAATTGAATAAATGATTTAAACTTTTTCCCCCGTCTACCTCCCCCCTCCCCACTACCCTCTGGTAGAGTTAAATTCTTTATGTGTAATCTAAGTCATTTAAAATTACTAGGGAATGTTGGTTCAGTTGTCAACCATGATATTTTAACTTTATAATAAGTGAATTATAAAAAGCTAGTGAATTTTTAAACACATAAAAATGTTCTGGTCTTAACATTTATTTGATCTAAATAGGCTCTTTGTAATGTACCCTGATGTAAAAGAACATGACATTGCTATAAGTTAAGAAGAATATACATTGTACCAATCAATTCAGTATCATCCCTACCATCATAAAGAGAAATTTTTTTATCAACATCACACGTTCTTCAATACATGAAAAGATGCTCAACCTTACTCAGAACATAAAAGCAAATTAAAACCACAATATCATTTTTCACCTATCATATTTAGGAAAGATGTAATGTTTGATAGTATAACATATTGGTGAAAGTTGAGGGAAAAAGCACTTTTATCTATTGCTGGTATAAATGTAAATTGGTACAACCCCTACGGAGGATAATTTGGCAATACCCATCACAATAACAAAGGCAACATACCATCCAGTCCAGCAGTTCAAATTATAAAAATTTATCCTATAGATAATACACATCTAAATGACTTATTACAAAGTTATCCATTTCAGAATGCAATAGGAAAAGCAAGAAATAAGTTACATATTCATCAATAGGGGATTGGTTTAAAAATTATGGCATAACGTATAATTAAATAATACTATGTAGCCATAGCTGTTAATGTACTAATATGGAATGAGCTAAAGCAAAGCCCAGACAAATATGTACAAATAAGGGGGGGAAAAAGTGTGTGTATGTTTGTGAGTGCCCATGTTATATATGCATGAAATAGCTCTAGAAGTGAAAACAAGAGATGTTAACACAAATTGCCTATGGAAAGAAGAACTATGGGGGTGGGCACAAAGAGTAGGATTCTTTCAATTGTATATTCTTTTATAACTATCAAAATTTGAACCACTTGAATATATTACCTAAGTAAAATAAATTTAAGAGAGGAGAGGCAGAAAAAGAATCCAAAGTAGTACAGATCATTTGCCAGAGGAAATTATTACAGCTAATTTCTCCTATATAAAAAGTACCCTGGAGCAGAATAAGAACCAAAGATATCAATTTGTTTCAATCACAAAATCAGTGATCAGGCTGATGTTTGTTTCATGGTATTATGGTAAATTTTCCACATTGAAGCTTCGTGATTAGCTATATGGGAGATTTACCTTTAGCAGATTCTCCAGATCCAAAAGAAAATACTCAATTACAGAATCGACATTTTAGAATAAATTTTTCAATATTTTGGAAATATAGTTGAACTATATTACAACACTGTGAGGGTCATTACTTTTGAATTTGTGTAATTGGAATAAACCATCTTGTTTGATTTATTTATTTTTCCTTTCAGAACTAATTGGTTCTCTCTCTCTTTTGCTTGCTCTCACTCTTGCTCTCACTCTCTGTCACACAGAATTTTAGAAGTCAATATAGGTAATTCTTTCTATGCCTTATGTACAATTTTACTATTGCATTCTTCATGCTATATCATAATTTGTCTCTTAACAGAACTATGAGCTCTTTGAGAGTGAAGAAATTATGCACTACTCAGCCCAGCACATGTATCACAATGCAAAAGTTTGAAGACTGTCTCACAAACTTCCTCCCCCAAACATTTTCTAATGTAATCATTCTTTGCTTTATTCTGATAAATTTAAATCAGAAAAAAAAATAACAGTGATATCATGTTCTACATTTTTCTTGTTCTTGAGAAATTCTGTTTTAATCTTTGTCTGAAAATCTGGTTGTAAAACGATTTAAATTTGGCAAATAGACAAAAATACATTAAAATGAAAATATTTTCAAGGTGTCATTTGAAAAGTACGAATAAAAAATTTTCTAATGCATGGTATACTGGTTTGAATAGTGTCCTCCCAAAATCCATGTTCATGCATAATGTGACCTAATTTAGAAGAGGAGGTAACACAACTTAACTCATTCTATGAAGCCAGTATTATTCTGCAACCAAAGCCAGACAAAGACACTAAAGAAAAGAAAATTACAGACCAATATCCTCTATAAAAACAGATTCAAATAATCTCAACAAAATGTGCAAACCAAATCCAACAGTATACTAAAAGGATTATACACCATGACCAGGTAAAATTTATCCCCAAAATTCAAAGGTGGTTCAACATAAGAAAATCAATTGATGCAATATGCCACATTAATAGGACAAGGGGAAATAATGACATGATCATCTCAATTGATACGAAAAAAACATTTTGACAAGGTCCCAAACCCTTTTATGATAGATTCACTCATAAACTAAGAATAGAAAGGAACATTCTCAACATGATAAAATGTATTTATGAAAAACCCACGGCTAACTCAGTATTCAATGGTGAAAGATTGAAAGCTTTTTTGCAAATATCAGAAACAAGACAAAAATGTTCACTTTCACCATTTTATTCAACATTGGAAATCTTAGCCAGAGTAATTAGGTAAGGAAAATAAATAGAAGGTACTCACATTGGAAAAGAAAATGTAAAACTATGTCAGTTTCAAATGACATGATGCTCTAGGTACAGAAAGTCTTAAAGAATCCACAAATAAAATACTCAAGCTAATAAACAAGTTTAGCAAAGTCCTAGGGTACAAAATCAACATGCAAAAATCAATTTTGTTTCTATACAAACACAATTAACAATCTGTAAAGAAAATTAAGAAAACAATTCCATTGATAATACCACTCAAAAGAATACCTAGGAATTTAATGAAGTAAGTGAAAGATATGTACATTAAAAAAAAAAAAAACCTGAAGCAAACATAAATAACTGAGAAGACATTTGGTGTTCCTGTGTTGGAAAACTCAACAATATTAGGATGGGAATATCATCCAAAGAAATCAATAGATTCAATGATATTCCTATCAAAATTGGGATGGTTGCTATAGGGAAGGGGCTCAGGTGATGAACGGAATAAGTAAAGAGGAATATAGCCAATAATACTGTGATAAGTTTGCACAGTAACAGATGATTATGATGACTAGAATTAGTGTGGTAATCACATTGTCAGGTATATAAATGTCGAATCACTATATTACACATTTGAAACTAATATAACATTGCATACTGACTATACTTAAAATAAAAAATAATGAAAAATAAATCTTAACAGTCTTTTGAGCTAAAATGAGAAAGAGGATCTTAAAGTTCATATGGAATTGTAAGGGGCCCCAAATAGCCAAAATGATCTGAAAAAAATAAGAAAATCGGAGGACTCACATTTTCTAATTTCAAAACTTACTACAAAGCTACAGTTATTAAAATTGTGGTACTGGCATAAAGATAAACAAACAGACAGTGCAAGAGAATAGAATGTCCAAAAATAAATCCATACATATATGGTGAATTGATTTTTTGACAAGTATGCCTAGACCATTCGATGAGGAGAAAGAACATTTTCTTCAATAAGTAGTGCTGGGACAACTGGATATCCACATACAAAAAAAATAAAGTTGGACCTCTATCTCATGTCATTTACAAAACCTGATTCAAAATGTATCAATGACCTAAATATAAAATCTAAAACCATAAAACTCTTAAAAGGAAACAAAGGAGTAAATCTTCATGACCTTGAATTTGGCAATGGAGTCTTAGATATGATAACAAAGCATAAGCAACAAAATAATTAAAAACCCAGTTTAATTAGACTTCATGAAAATTAAAAACTTTTGTGTATAAAAGGATATTATTGAGAAAGTGAAAAAAAAGTCTACAGAATGGGAGAAAATATTTGCGAACTATCTATCTGATGAGAGGCTAATATTCAAAATATATAAAGAACTCATACAACTCAGTAGCAAAGAAACCAAATATCTGATTTAGAAATGAGACAACCTGAGTAGACATTTTTCCAAAGAAGATATACAAACGGCGAATTATCACATTGCTTGTGGGAATATTAATGGTTCAGCCACTGTACAAAACAGTCTGGCTGTTCCTCAAAAACTTAAAAATAGAAATACCATATGTCCAGTAACTCTACTCTTATGAATATGCCTTAAGTTATTGAAAATAGGTATTCAAACAAACATATGTACACACATGTTCATAGCAACATTATTCACAATTGCCAAAAGGTAAACAGTCCAAATGTCCATCAATGGATGAATGAATAAACAAAATGTGGTACATCCATACAATGCCATATTATTCCACCATAAAAGGAATGGAGTATGGATACATCATACAATGGGGATGAACCTTGAAAACATTAAGCGAAATAAGCCAGACACAAAGGTAACATGATGTATGATTCCACTTATATGAAATATCTAGAATAGAGGAAGAATGAAGATTGTCGGTTTCCAGGGACTAGAGGTTAGGAAGAAATGGGAGAAACTGCTTATTGGGAATGAGATTTTATTTTGGAATAATAAAAATGTTTGGAACTGGATAGAGGTCGCGGTTGCATAATATAGTGAATATACTAAATGCCATTGAACTGTTTCTGTTAAACAGTTAATTTTATACTATGTGAATTTCACCTAAAATATTTTTAGAGAATTGAACCAGAACCCTTACCATACACTACACACACTCAAAAAAACCTGTTTCGAAAGCTAAAAGCATCAAATGTATAGAAGAAAGCATAGGCAAAATTGAAAACTCTGTAAAATTGTAAAGGCTTCTTTTATATACACAGAAGGAAATAATAATAAAAGAAATTTAAAAATAAATAATAAAAGAAAACTGATAAAAAATTTTATCAAAATTTAAAACTCTGTTAATTGACAGATGGCTTCACTAGTGAATTCTACCAAACATTCAAAGACAATTTAATACCTATCTTTCTCAAAGTCTTACAAAAATTCAAGAAGAGGCAATACTTACTAACACATTAGAGGAGGCCAACATTACCCTGATATCAAAACATGGCAATGATAACACACACAAAATAATGACAGACCAATATATCTGATGAATACAGATGTAAAAATCCTAAACAAAATACTAGCATATCGAATACAACAATAGATTAAAAGATAGTACATCATGATCAAGAAGGGTTCATTGCAGGGGTGCAAGAATGGTTTAATATAAACAACTAGATCAAGGTGATACACCACATTCACAAAATAAAGGATAAAAATCATATCATTGGAAATTAGAAGTGATGAAGAAACATGCCAGAGTGAGAGATGCCCCCAGAACACATCCCTTGATACAACAATATGCTGAACATCTAAAACTCAACAAAAAACAACAAACCTGCACACCAGCATGGCTGAGCGTGGGATGTGCGCATAAGAGTGACCACAGGTCAGAACTATGGGAGTCAGGTGGTAGACTGGGAGAAACAAAGCTGCCTCTTACAGCCAGAGCTCCCTGCAGGAGGAGGGAGAGAAGAAAAGATACAGTAGGCTTCCTGCACAGCCCTGCCTGAGAGAGCTGTGAGCTCCACGCAGCAGCACTGCCGAGAGAACAGGGCAGAAAGCTGAGAAGTGGAGACGGCAGAGAAGCAATAGTTGATTATTACCAGCCACACGTGCAAAACACAAGGCTGAGCCACAGCCCCAAACCCCAACCCAAAGGTCCCATCCCCCATATCTTCCAACTGAACACCACGGAACCCCAGGGAATCAGAGCAAACGGTACCAAAACTGTCGCTAACACAGACAGGGACCGAGACTGAGGGTAGCGAGCATGATTTAATATTTGTAAGAAAAAAAGGCATTATTAAAACTTTATATAAAGCAGAGATCCAAAAGACTTAGACACCACCTGCTGGAAACTGAAAGAAAAACGCCTTCTTTGCAACAGGTTAAAGAGAGACCTTTATATAATAAATATTCTTTCTGGAAAAAAAGCAGAATATGCTTTCATTAATGCTCAGGTGGAGAAATAGTCCATTAAACACCATGAACAACTAAGGTGACAAGGCAGGTCAGAAAGAGAAAAATCTCCAGAAAATAACCTTACAGACATAGAAATATGCAACAAGTGACAGTGAATTCAGGATGGTACTTCTGAAAAAACTCAGTGAGATCCAAACCAACTCATGTCAACAATTTCAGAAATTGAAAAAAAAAAACTAGGGGTGAGTGGGGAATTTAGTTCTTTTTGAAAAGCAAGGAGATTGAAATGAAAATAATAGAATAGATTCTGGAGATTAAAAAAAAAAAAACACTGCAAGAGTTGAAAAATGAAATAGCAAGCTTGAGAAATAGATTTGACCAAATGGAGGAAAGGATCATTGATATTGAAGACATAAATCAGAAGGAAGAAGAGAAAAAACAAAAATTGAAAAATAATGAAAGAGAAATACAATAACTAGCTAATACCATCAGGAAAGGAAACATAAGAAAATGGGCATTCTCAAAGGGGAGGAAAAGGAGCAGGGATTAGAAAGCATTTTTGGATGAATAGATGACAAGAATTTTCCAAATTTAAGGAATGAACTGGAGCTTGAAATTCAAAAAGTCACAGAGCACTCAAATATCTCAACCCAAGAAGGCCTTCTCCAAGACAAACAATATTAACATTCTCAAAAATAAACGACAAATATAGAATTCTCAGGAGAGCCAGGGAGAAGAAGACGGTAACTTGTAAAGAAAAACCCATGAGATTATCCTCAGACTTCCGAGCACAGACCTTATAAGCCAGAAATGAGTGGAATCCAAAATTTGAACTATTAAATGTAAGAAACTACCAGCCTAGAATAATGCATCCAGCAAAGCTCTACTTAAGATATGAAGAAAAAATTAAGACATTTCCACACATACAAAAATTGAGGGAATTCTCCACTATGAGGCATGCACTACAAGAAATGCTGAAAGGGGTCAGCTCACCTAAAACAAAATGACCAAAAAAAATACATAATTAAGAGTAACGTGACTATCAGGCAAATAGAAGCAGAGGAGTGCAACCCTTACTATGAACAGAGCATTATAAGCTTAAATAATAAGAAGAGAATTGCTATAGCAAGATAGTAATGAACGTTCAGCATACATAGGGACAAATGAGACAACAATAACTGAAAAGGGGAAGATATAAAGATCAGAATTAACAAAGGGGGATGGCGATAAGGCACGCACAGAAGAAAATGGATGATTGTGTGTGTGTGTTTGTGTGTGTAATGGTAACCACAAGCAGAAGATTCAGAACTGAAGTATACAACATAAAACAAGAAAGATCAGAGGCAAAACCTACAAAAGCCAACCAAAACAAAGAAAACAGAAACACAAGGACAAGGAAGCAATGGAAACCCTGAGCTACCAGAAAGCAAAAGATAAAATGGCTATGAGAAGACCTCATATTTCAATAATCACTCTAAATGTAAATGGACTGAACTCACCAATAAGAATTCACAGAGTTGCAGAATGGATCAAAAAACAAAACCCAACCATATGCTGCCTCCAGGAGACACATCTCAGCTCCAAAGACAAATATAGACCCAAAGTGAAAGGGTGGAAAATATTTCAAGCAAATGGCATTCAGAGAAAAGCAGGAGTAGCAGTAGTAATATCAGACGAAATAGACTTCAAAATAAAAAAGGTAAAGAAAGTTATTGAGGGACATTTCATAATGATAAAGGGAATCATGCACCAAGAAGACATAACATTTATTAATATCTATGTTCCCAATCAGGGAGCCCCAAAATATATAAAGCGATTATAAACAGAATTAAAGGGAGAAACAGACCAAAGCACTATCGTACTAGGGGACATAAATACCACACTGTTGGATATAGACAGATCATGCAAACAGAAAATCAATAAGGAAATAACATCTTTAAATGATACATTAGACCGACTGGACATACTAGACATTTACAGAGCGTTCTATCCCAAAACATTCTTCTGTCATGCACATGGAACATTCTCAAGAACTGAGCACATACTGGGACACAGAGATAGCCTCAACAAATATAATAGGTTGAAATTATATCAACCATATTCTCTGACCATAATGCTTTGAAACTAGAGATCAACCGCAAAAAATAGCAGGTAGAACCACAAATACATTGAGATTAAACAACATGCTACTGAAGAATAACTGGGTCATGGAAGAAATAAAAAGAGAGATCAAGAGATGCATAGAAAAGAATGATAATGATAGTATAACATATCAAAACTTTTGGGACATGGCAAAAGCGGTCATAAAAAGTAAGTTCATATCATTACAGGCCCATCTCCAAAAACAAGAATGAGCCCAAATAAACAACCTAACACTTCACCTTTAAAAAAACTTAAAAGGAAAAACAAATGAACCTTAAAGTCAGCAGAAGGACAGAAGTAATCAAAATTAAAGCAGGAATAAATGAAATTAAAAACAAATAAACAAAAACAATAGAAAAAAATAAATGCAACAAAGAGCTGGTTCTTTGAAAAGGTTAATAACATTGACAAATCTCTGGCTAGATTTACTAAAGAAAAAAGAGAAAGGACACAAAAAAAATCTGGGATGAGAAAAGGGAAATTATGAATGACATCGCAGAAATACAAAGGATCATACGAGAATGCTATGAAAAAGTATATAACACTAAATTTAATAACCTAGAATAAATGGACAAGTACTTGGAAAAATACAATCTTCCTAGACTGTATCAAGAAGAACTGGAAAATCTAAATAAATTGATCAGCAGTATGTAAATTGAAACAATCATCAAAAACCTACCCAAATGTAAAAGTCCAATAAGACCAGATGGTTTCATCAGTGAATTCTACCAAACATTCAAAGAAGATTTAATACCTATTCTACTCAAACTCTTCCAAAAAATCGAAGAGGAGACAATACTTCCCAAACTATTTTATGAGGCCAATATTACCCTGATACCAAAACCTGGTAAAGATAACACACACAAAAAGAATACTATAGGCCGATATCTCCCCTGAACACAGATGTAAAGATCCTACATAAGATACTAGCGAACCGCATACAGCAACATATTCAAAAGATTATACACCACAATCAAGTGGGCTTCATCCTAGGAGCACAGAGATGGTGCAACAAATCAATCAATGTGATACACCACAATGTGAACAAATTTAAAAATAAGAATCATATGATCAAATCAATAGATGCAGAAAAAGCCTTTGACAAGATACAGCATCCATTTGTGATCAAAGGACTTAACAAAATCTGTATAGGAGGAAAGTACCTTAACATAATAAAGGCCATTTGTGACAAGCCCTCAGCCAACATTATACTTAATGGTGAAAAACTAAAAATCTTCCCTCTAAGATCAGGAACAAGGCAAGGTTGTCCATTATTGCCACTGTAATTCAATATAACATTGGAGCTCCTAGCGAGTGCAATCAGGCAAAAGAAAGATATAAAAGGCATCCAAGTAGGAAATGAAGATGTCAAACTGCCACAATTTGCGGATGATATGATTCTCTATATAGAAAACCCTAAAGACTCCACAAGAACACTACTAGAAACCACAAGTAAATACAGTAAAGTTTCTGGATACAAAATCGATGTTCAAAAATCCATAGCGTTCCTAAACTCTAATAATGAAGTGTCAGAAAAAGAAGTGGAAAAAATAATTCCTTTTGCAATTGCAACAAAAAGAATAAAATATCTAGGAATAAATCTAACGAAACATGTAAAGGACCTATGTAGCGAAAAGTATAAATCCCTATTAAAAGAAATCAAAGAAGATACGAAGAAACGGAAATATATTTTCCGTTTGTGTTCTTGGGTTGGAAGAATCAACATAGTGTAAATGACCATATTACGTAAAGCATTATACAGATTTAATGCAATCTCCATCAAAATCCCTTTGGCATTTTTTTAAAGAAATAGAACAAAAAATCATCAGATTTATATGAAAGCACAAAAAACCCCGAATTTTCAAAGCCATCCTGAGAAAAAAGAATGAGGCTGGAGGCACCATTCTGCCTGACTTCAAATTATACTACAAAGCAACAGTAATCAAAACGGCATGGTAGTGGCAGAAAAAAGAGACGTGCAGACCAGTATAAGAGAATCAAGAGTCCAGAAGTAAACCCATATTTATTTGGGCAAATAATTTTTGACAAAAATGCCATAAATATACAATAGAGAAAGGAAAGTCTCTTCAATAAATAGTACTAGGAAAAATGGAAAGCCACCTGCAAAAGAATGAAACTAGACTGTTGTTTATCACCACCTGCGAATATTAACTCAAAATGAATTAAGGACCTAAATATAAGACCTGAAACAATACAATACAATGAAGAAAACAGAGTTCCCAAACTTATGGACCTTGGTCTTGGAGAGGATTTTATGTATTTGATCTCAAAGACAAGGGAAGTAAAAGCAAAAATAAGTAATTTGAGGTATACCGAACTTTTAGAAACCTTCTGGACAGCAAATTAAATCATCAACAAAACAAAAAGACAACCCATCGAATGGGAGAAGATACTTGCAAACAACACCTTTGATAAGGGTATATTCAAAATATACAAAAATCTCACAGAGCTCAACAATAGAAAAACCAACAATCCAATTAAAAAATGGGCAGAGAACCTGAACAGACACTTCTCCCAAGAAGTCATACAAATGGCCAACAGACATATGAAAAGATGGTCAACTTCACTAGCTATTAGGGAAATGCAAATCAAAACCACAACGAGATATCCCCTCACACCTGTTAGAATAGCTGTCATCAATAGGACAAGTAATGACAAGTACTGGAGAGGTTGTTGGGGAAACGGAACCCTCATACACTGCTGGTGGGAATGCAAACTGGTACAGCCACTATGAAAAACAGTATAGAGGTTCCTCAAATAATTAAGAATAGAGTTACCATATGGATCAGCAATCCCTCCCAGTATTTATCCAAAAAATTTGAAAATATTTATTCATAAATATATATGTACCCCTATGTTTATTGCAGCACTATCCTTGATGATCAAGACATGGAAACAACCAAAACATACTTTTATTATTTTGGATAAAGAAGCCGTGGTACATATATACAATGGAATATTACTCAGCCATAAAAAAAATGAAATACTGTCATTTGCAACAGCATGGATAGATCTTGAAGATAATCATGCTAAGTCAAATAAGTCAGACAGAAAAAGTTGAGAACCATATGATTTCACTCATATGTAAGATATAAAACTAAAAGCAACGAACGAACAACACAAACGAAAACTCATAGACACAGACAACATGTGGTTATTACCAGAGTGAAAGGAGGGTGGAGAAAATGTAGATAGTAAAGGGGGGTCAAATAAATGGTGATAGAAGGAGACTTGACTTTGGGTGGTGAACAATAAAATATATAGATAAATGGTACTCTTGAAACCTATATAATTTATTAACCAATGTCACCCCAATAAATTTAATAATTTTTAAAAACTAAAATAACTCTGCTAATTGGAATGCACTATTAAGGAAAAGACAATGCAGCCCACAGAATGGGAAAAACACTGTGCATGTGTGCACGCATGTGCATATAACACATAATTTGTATTCAGAATATAAAAAGAACTCTTTCAATTTAAGAAGATATGCAATCCAATTTATTAAAAATAGGCAAAAATTAGAGAAGGCACGTCACAAAATAAAGTATTTGAATGGCCAATAACTACATGAACATATACTCAGCATCAAGAAAGTGCAAATAAAACAAGATATCACTTCAGATCTACTAAGATAGTTAAAATTTAAAAGATCCTATACACTACTGGTAGGAATGTAAAATAGTACAAACACTGACAAATATTTTGGCAGTTTCTTGTAAAGTTTAATACAGTATACACTCCATTCCTTTGCATTTACCCAAGGGCAGAGAAAATTATGTGTACAATCTAACTTGTAAACAAATGTTCATAGGTAAAGATAGCAGATCAATGGTTTCCAGGATACAGGGACAGGGCAATATTTTACTGGCAAGGGACATGAGTGAAATTTGGGGGATGATAAAACTATTTATATCTTGTGGGTGTATACATTTGTCCAATCTCATTAAACTGTATATTTAAAATGAATTCAGTTTATTGTATGCAAACTATACATCAATAAAGTTGATTTAAAAAAAAATAGAAAGGAGGGGAACCTAAATTGAGACTTGGGCCTCCTCAGTAAGATTTCCACAGGCAACTCCCATGAGGGACGCTTCACTGAGGTCCTTGTTTGCGCCAAGGAATGCGGAGGCAAAACATTGTTGGAATAGCTAAGTTATTCACTTGTTCCCTTAAATTTACTGAAGGGCATGGTGTATTTCCTGAAATATTCGAAGTATTTATTTAAATTTCCTTTGGTGAAAAGGAACCCCAAAATTAGTTTTGGAATAACAAACTTACATATATGTAATATATATTCATATATATATATGTATATATATATATTTTTATATATATATCTAAATTAAATATTCAGATAATTGCAGCATATATATATATATATTTGTTATATATATTTGTTATATTCATATATATGAATATATATATATATACTGCAATTATCTGAATATTTAATTTTAGCACAATAAATAATTTAATATTTAAAAACCTTAAGAAGCTTTCTAGAAAATCAAAGTGGGCAGAGTAGTTTTAACAGATTTTCCCTATGGCTGCAGATAAACCTGCTCTCTTGTTCACACATTTGTTTTAATTTTCTCTACAACTACTCTCACTCCCCCATTTTCCTATCTCTTTTGGATCATTTTATCTCTGGTCAGACAACACTATTAAATGAATTATATCTGTTTTTTAATATATCAAATATTGGTATATGCATATTTAACTCACATAATGTCTAGCCAATAACTGTAGAAATAAATGGAAGGGGGAAGTGTTTTTAAGTCACCTTTCTACCTTATGGTAAAAACCAGAGATGAAGAAAGCTAAATAAGAAGGAAAACAAATTACTCTGCCTAAGGAAAGGCAACTAGATTTCACTAAACTCTACTGAAAGAGACTATAGATCCTTTGGAAAAATCAGTTATCATTTATTGAACACTTACTATGTGTTAAGCATTAAGACACTTTAGGCTGATAATATTAGCCTAATTAGTAGGTGGTAGAGTCAAACTTAAACCAAGCCTGATGTCAATGTGCATCCTCTAAACTAAACCATTACACTGTAATATCATAGTAACTTTAGAACTAATTATTGTGATGGTTTTGTACTGTCATAAAAAGGGAGGAATTTGTCCTACCAAATGCAAAACACCAAAATGTTAAAGCAATCCATCACTCTAATTCCTAACCCTTTGGTGTCCAGGATAAACTCGTTGAGCATTCTCTCTCTACTCCTATTTCTAAAGTCTAACCTAACTTCCAAATCCTGCTCTTTCCAATCATTGGTTGTGATAAACTACTACAACAACAATTCTTAATTCAAACCATGTGGAGAAGTAAATATACCTCCCACACTACACTATGACTACCTGACAAAGGAATGACTAAGAAATGTGCAGAATCCTAAAAGAGGATGGATACAATATGCTTAGAGGGATGCCATTCTCATTTTCCCCAGCTGCATTCACCTATACTATCTTCTAGACCAGGGATACCCGACCTCCTTCTCACAGATCGGGTACTGGTACGAGGCCTGTTAGGAACCAGGTCGCACAGCAGGAGGTGAGCGGCGGGGGGGGGGGCCAGTGAAGCTTCATCTGTATTTTCTGGCTCCCCAGCACTAGCATCACTACCTCTGCTCCGCCTCAGATCATTAGGCATTAGATTCTCATAGGAGCACTGGTCCCTGGTACCAAAAAGGCTGGGTACCGCTGTTCTAGACAGAATCAGAAAATCTACATCCTCTCAGCAAGACAAACCCTAAAAAATATATCTCACTTCCATAATGCCCTCTCTTCCAGCTTGGCTATGAAGTCAACTCTCAAATACATACCGGCACTGAAATAATTTTCTTCCTCAGGGAAATTGTAAAATGAGATATGGATTAGGACAATATTGGGAAACAGCATAAACTAGTTAAAATGATTTTATTAAGTCTTTGGAATAAATTATATAGAACTTAATAAGTATTTATTTGAGTTACTACATACTGTATTTCATAAATCCTGAGTATTCTTAATTCAATCAGAAAAAAAATTAAAATATAAACGTTTAAAATTCTTTTTTTTAATCAGGAAGGAATTTGTATTTTATAGCAAATTTTGTGTCAATTTATCTAAAGATTTTGGATACATTCATAAGACCTTAAAATAAAATCACAAGTTTCATACATATGTTACACATTTTGCTCCAAATATAAGTGAAATAGCTAGATCCAGCATTCAAAATCACTTTTTTAAATTTTGATAAAGTGAAAAGTAGAAAGGCATTTGTCACTGAGTAGGGAAAATAGAGTAAGAATACATGTTACACTTTATATGAAAGAGTGCATACAAATTAAAGATGACTCCTTTCTATTGTGTCAATGACAAAATTATTACTGGCATTAGGTTATTCTGGCACACTCCAGAATTTTTTACTTAAAAAAAACAAACAAACAAAAAAAACCACCGAAGTTCTACTTTAAGTAAGGCAAGTAAAGGAAAAGTCTAAAATTGACCTTAGATGTTAATTAAAATACTAAAATATTGTTTTAGTTTCCATCAATTCATCTAGCCTTCTTTTCCTTTAATAAGATGAATGGCATAAAAATAGTTAGCTGTTAAAATATGTTGTTAAATTGTTTAAATCCAAAAGTGGAAATAGTCAACCATAAACTAATATTTAGTATTATAAATATTTTATTTCAAAAGTTATATTTACTATAGATAACTGAGAAAATACAGATAGAGAAAAAAAAAAAAGGACCCATAATTTCATTATCATCTTCTAAGTCCTTTCTCACCATTTAATTTTGAATGAGCATTCATCATAGAGAAGTCCTATATTAATATTTTTAAAAGTTATGTTTAGGCTAATGTTGCATTTTTAAAGACAATGGTAGGGAAAGGAGATGAAACTTTAGGCCCTAGAGTAATCTACTCAAAATGAACCAAGTTAATGTTCCCATGAGTACACATTTCTATCAATTGCAGTTTAATGAGAACCTATGTCTGTACTCTTGTCTTCTATAATAATTTATAATTATATTAACGTTTAAAGATAGTAAAAATCTTTACAGAATTTTTAAGTACCATAAAGTAAGGATACAGATGAAAAAGTAGACATGTAAGCAAAGCTAAGAAAAAGACTATAATCTGAAATATTTTATATCTCTTGCTTCTGAATATTTTCAGTTCTTTTTCTTTTCAAAATAAATCAGGACCTGATTTGAAAACAAAGCCTGGGAAATATAATGTTTACAATGCCTCATGAAAATCAGAAAGATTGGATTTTGAACTCGCCTTTGCTTTTATTTTTTAGCTTATTGTCAATTTCAAATTATAAAGATTTAACCATCTGAAGAAAAAGATGCTTTCCTTTACCTATCTGGGTATCATAGAGTATAGAAAAATTGAGAATATGGGTGTGAAAATCTCCTAGGATACAGATAAGTTTATAAACCCATCTTTTTAATATATAGGTCATAAATCTACAAATTCAAACATATCAGTCAAATTAGGCAAACAAATGCAAGGCCCTGAAGATGAACCTTTTTCTCAGCTGCTAAGAAAGATGAACTTTCTCAGTTTAATCTCATTTGCTATTTTACAACATTAGTCTGTGTTTTTTTCCCATTGCACAGTATACACAAATGAAGGCATGAAGGCTGTGATAAGGTCTAATAAGCTTGTGCTTTAACAAAAAGAAGTCTTTATTGCAACTGTGGAGAAAAAATGAAATGCTTCAACAGGATGCAAAATATAAGCAGGCAAATAGAATTGAGAAAAGTGAGAGCTAGTAATAAATTTATTCACTATTAATTGAATTACTGTAAATTGAGTATATTCACTCTGAAGTAAAAAACATTGAAAAAAATTTTAAACCCAAGAGCTCAATTAACCATAAGAACTAAAAGAAAAAAGCCATTATTTTTCTTCTTCCAAATGTATCTAGTATCTTTAGGGAGTGGAGGGAATGGGAAATGTGAAATACACAACCTAAGGGAGATGAATTTTTCCAGACAGTGGAAATTTTCAACATACCCACATCTGAAGAAAATGTATAGCTTATTTTAAAGATCACAACATAAAAAGAATTGACTCCTTTATTTTGAAACAATAAAAATTAACATGACGTTAAAGCCAGGACAAATTGGCTCATTTATAGCCAGCTAGAAAAACTACTCAATGGGATACTACAGCTTAAATACAGTAGTTCCTCCCTTATTCAAGGGGGCTATATTTCAAGGTCCCCGGTGGATGCCTGAAACCACTAATAGCACTGAACCCTATAAATACTATGCTTTTTCCTATATATACATATCTATGATAAACTAATTTATAAATTAGCCATAGTAAGAGATTAACAACAATAACTAACAATAAAATGGAACAATTATAACAATGTATTGTAATAAGTTATGCGAATGTGGTCTCTCTCTCTCTCTCTCTCTCAAAATATTTTATTTTTTATTTTATTGTACTCACCTTACTTGTGATGATGTGAGACAGTAAAATGCCTACATTATGAGAAGTGAGGTGAATGATGTGGGCATCGTGACAGCATTAAGCTACTACTGACCTTCTGATAATACATCAGAAGAAGGGTCATCCGCTTTGGGTGATCATGGATCATTGAGTCATAACAATGTCAATGGTTGGATTTCAAGAACAGATAATATTGATGATTAGGAAAATTTAGTACTTCGGACTACAGTTGACCGCGAGTAACTTAAACCATGCAAAGCAAAACCATGGATTGGGGGGGGTGGGGGTGGGGAACTATTGTAAATGCTTCACATTTCACAAGTCTTCCTAAAACTAAAATAACTCAAATTAGCTAAACATGGATTAGGCCACTTCCTATAGGATTATTGTTCAAGCATTTCTCCTATAAAGTTAAGTCAAAATTAAGAAAAGTTAGGAAAAGAATCTTTCTCCTATCAAAATATTTTAGCAGTGACCAAATCTGAGACCTACATATAGTTTAATTCTTTGTTTCCTACAACATTATCAAAAAGACATTTAAAAGAGGTAAAATAAAGTAATAGGAAATAAAAACTATGGTAATGATCCCAGTTTTCTCTTCCCTTAAACTTCACAAGCAAGATGAGAAATGCCTCTATCTTATTATTTAAGGAATAGTCTGTGTATGAGAAAATTAACTACTCAAAAAACTTTACTTTCCATTAGTTAAATGAAAGGCTCTATGCTAGATGATGTGAAGTATTAGAAGAAGTAGAAAACAGGATTACCACTCTTGGGTTAATTCTTAGGTTTAGACAGATGGATGAATCAGTAGGTAGGTAGGTAGGCAGGCAGGCAGGCAGGTGGAGAAAGGAGGAGGGGGGAAGGAGGTTGGGAGGGAGAGAGAAGTACATAGATGACAACATCTTGTTTTAGAAGTCTATTCAAAGAAAATAATCTGAAATTCAAATAATTCCGTTAAAAAATGTTCACAGCAGTTATAAAAAAAAAGTGAAAGCAGGCTTTGTTGGAACAATTGCTACTAGACTTACCCTCTTGCCATAAACAACCAGAAAATTCTACAAAATATGTGAGACAAATGTTTTCAGACACTTGGAAAAGTTAGCAAAAACTGTTCTCAAACTTATATTAAATATTCTCCAGAAGGTCCTAACAATAAGATAACGGGAAAAAAGGAGTGTGTAGAGTAGAAAGGAAGAAGTAAATCTATCTTAATTCAGATAATACATAATCATGTATGTAGATAATTCTAAGTAATCCATAAAAGAGCAACCAGAAATAATAAATTAATTTAGCAAGATCACAGTATACAGATCAATAGAAAAATTGTATTTCTATATATTAACACACAGTTGAAAACAGAAAATAAAATATACCATTAACAATACTATTCAAACACATGAATACTCAGGGATAAATTTAACAAAGTATATATAAGACCTACACACTGAAAAGTATAAACCATTACTGAGAGAAATTAAAGACAACCTTAATAAACAGAAAAAAATATACTCTGTTTGTTTATCAGAATACTGAGTATTGTTAAGACATCAGTTTTTCCCCCAAAATGATCTGTACATTAAACACAATCCCATTCAAAATTCCAAGAATTCTATTTGTATGAATTGACAAGCTGGTTGTAAAAATTTATACAGAAATACAAATGAGGAGAAGTAGGAAAAAAGAGAAAAGGGATGGTAGGAGGAAGAAGAGGAAGAGGAAGAGAAAGAGGAAAAGGAAAAAGAGAAGGACCAAAAGTCTGAAAAAGAAGAACAAATTTGGAGAATTAACACTACCTGATTTCAAGCCTTATTATAAAACTACAGTAATGAGGACAGTATGGTATCACCTTAGGGATAGACATATAGATTGATAGAACAATTTAGAGTCCAAAAATAGACCCAAACGTATATGGTCAATTGATTTTCAACAAAGGTATCAAAGTAATTCAATGGGGAAGGGATCATCTTTTTCAATAATTGGCACTGGAACTAGTTAAACATATGGGGAAAAATAAAAAAACAGTACGCTTACTAAAAAACATACATAAAATAACTAAGTGTCAAAAGCTAAAACTGTAAAAAACTTTTAGAAGCAAACGTGGAAGGAAATCTTGGTGATCTTGGGATATTCAAAGATTTAGTATAAAGGGCACAAAGCCATAAACAGAAAAAGATGATAAAGTGGACTGTGTCAAAATTAAACTTTTATTCTCTGAAAATACCAGTTAAAAAAATGAAAAGGCAAGACACCAAATGGGAGAACATAGCCACAAAACATGTATGTATCAGACAAAGATACGATATCCAGAATAGATAGAGATTTTAGCACTAAATCATAAGAAAACAAATAAAGAAGAAATGGCCTACTGATGCACACAACATGGATGAATCTCAAATGCATTACATTAAGAGAAAAAAGCTAGACTTAAAAGGTTACATCCTGTATGCTTTGATCTATATGACATTATGAAAAAGGTAAAATTATAGGAACAGAAAATAGATGAGTGATTGCCTGGAACTGTGGGTAGATGGAAGGGCTAGTTACAAAGGGCAGAATGAAGAAATGTTTTGAGGTGAAGAGACTGTTCTGAATTTTGATTATGTCAATGGTTACAAGATTGCATTTTTTTATCAAAACTCACAGAACAGTACACCAAAGATAGTAAATTTCTGGATATAAATAAAAAGATAACTATAAGAAAATTACAAGGAGATAGCAATACTTAGAAAAATGGCTAAAATTAATGAGTGACAATAGAAAATGCAGGAAAAGATGAGGAACAACTAGAACTTATATACATTGGTGATATGTACAGTAGTACAATCACTTTGGAAAATAATTCAACGGTTTTTTATAAAGTTAAAAATAGACTGATATAACCCAGTAACTTCATTTCTTGATATCTACTCAAGAAAATGAAAGCATATGTCCACACAGACTTGTTCACAATGTTCATGGCAGAGGAAGTGGGGGAAAACTTTGAAGACAGTGTTCTTCACTATGACTCAGTACTCAGTACTTTTCCACTCCTAGCCTTTCACCCCTTCCTCCTTTAGGCTCCCAGGTCTCTAAAACTGAAGGAGCTTTTTGTTTGAAGTACCTTCAGTGAGACAACCTGACCCCCAGGTCTGTATTGATCCATGGATCTGGAGCCACTGCATGGAAAAAAAAATGTAAATAGGAGGGACAGTTAGCACTTACCCTGGTTTAGCCTATTGCTTTTACAATCACAGTAAGCAATTAAAGGCTTGACTGTTACTTTTATTTTGGCTTGTTTTAATTGGCTACTCAGACGCCTAGCAGCTCAGATGAACTCCGAACAATATGATTGCTTAAATAGGTGCTAATTATTTCTTGATGAAATTTTAACATTTTTTAAAGCATTTTATTTTATTTTTGTCTATGTGTAGAGCCAGATAGGTGATAGAGTAATCAGGGGAATCATTTCATACACTATATAGGTGTTTAATATTTTTAAAAAATCTCAGCAAATAGGAATGGACGATCTCTTAAACCTGTAAACATGAAAAACTTAAAGGTAACACAGGAGTGAAATATTGAATATCTTCCCCCAAAAGATAGTTCAAAAGTTAGGTGTCTTCTCTTACCACTTTTATAAAACTTGTAGTAGAGGTCCTAGCCAGTGCAATAAAGCATACAGATTGGAAAGGAAGAAATATAACTCTATTTGTAGATGATATGATTATGTACATGGAAAATACAAAATAACTACCACAACTAATGAATAAATTCAGGAATGCTCTTCTATATCTTGACTGCACTACACTTAAACATTAGTGCATGCATCTCTCAAAGTTCACAGAACTGTGAATAAAATGAGTGAATTTTACAATATGGACATCATATCCTAAAAAACGGAAAAATAGTAATATCTTAGGATAAAAATATCAATAAAAATGAGTTATATGTCTATATTTAAGCAACAAGACACTGAAAATAAAATTTACAAAATGATACCATTTACTGTAGAAACAGGCTTATGCATAGGAAGAAATTGAACAAATGCTAAACACGACTTCTATGATGAAGGTAATTTTAGAATATCCAAATTAATGGAGAGATGTACTGTGTTCATGTATTGGAAAAATAAATAATTTTAAGACTTCAATTGTTACTAAATTGATCCACGCAATTGTTGCTATCCCTAACCAAATCTCAAAAGGATTTTTAGTAGAAATTGATAAGCTGAAACTAAAATTTATATGGAATCAATAGCCAACACAATCTTGAAAACCAAACTTAAGGACTTTTACTACAGAATTTAAAGAGTTATTATAAAGCTAAAAATGATTAAGACACTGTGATATTGGCATAAGGATATAGACAAATAGATGAATAGAATGGACTAGTGTGTTCTGACCTAGATCTGTACGTATACATTCACTGATTTTCAATGAAGCCATCAAAGTAAGTCAATGTAAAAGGAGATATTTTTCAATATATGGTATTGGAAAAAAATGGGTATTTATTTAAAAAATTGGTCTACATATATCACAAACCCTCAGCCAATATTATACTTAATAGTGAAAAACTAAAATCCTTCCCTCTAAGATCAGGAACAAGGCAAGGCTGTCCACTATTGCCACTCTTATTCAATAAAACATTGGCGGTCCTTGCTTGTGCAATCAGGCAAGAGAAAGATATAAAAGGCGTCCAAATAGGAAATGAAAAATTCAAACAGTTACAATTTGCAGATGACATGATTCTCTATATGGAAAACCCTAAAGACTCCACAAGAACACTACTAGAAACAATAAATATAAATACAATAAAGTTTCTGGATACAAAATCAACGTTCAAAAATGCGTAGCGTTCCTATATTCCAATAATGAAGTGTCATAAAAAGAAGTGGAAAAAATAATTATTTTTGCAATTTTAACAAAAAGAATAAAATACCTATGAATAAATCTAACAAAACAAGTGAAAGACCCATACAAAGAAAACAATAAGACCCTAGTAAAAGAAACTGAAGAAGATACAAATGAATGGAAAAATATTCCATGTACTTGGATTGGAAGAATCAACGTAGTTCAAATGACCTCGATACTTAAAGCATTATGCGGATTTAATACAATTCCCATCAAAATCTCATCGGTGTTTTTTAAAGAAATAGAACAAAAAATCATCAGATTTGTATGGAAGCACAAAAGACCCTGAATTGCCAAAGCCACAGTAATCAAAACGTCATGGTATCGGCAGAAAAACAGACACATGGACCAGTGGAACAGAATTGAGAGTCCAGAAGTCAATCCATATTTATATCGGCAAAAACAGCCAAAAACATACAGTGGAGAAAGGAAAGCCTCTTCAATAAATGGTGCTGGGGAAACTGGAAAGCCACCTTCAAAAGAATGAAACTAGACTGTTGTCTATCACTACACACTAACATTAACTCAAAATGGATTAAGGACCTGAATATAAGACCTGAAACTATAAATTGCGTAAAAGAGAACATAGGAACTAAACTCAAGGACCTTAGACTTATAGAGGATTTTATGACTTTGACCTCAACAGCAAGGGAAGCAAAAGCAAAAATAAGTGAATGGGACCACATCAAACTAAAAAGCTTCTGCTTAGCAAAAGGAATCATCAATAAGGTAAATAGACAACCATCTCACTGGGAAAATATATTTGCAAGCAACACCTCCAATAAAGGCCTAATGTCCAAAACATACAAAAAACTCATACAACTCAATAACAACAACAACAAAAAACAACCTAATCAAAAAATGGGCAGAAGACCTCAGCAGACACTTCTCCCAAGACATACAAATGGCCAACAAATATATAAAAAGATGCTCAACATCGCTAGCTATTAGGAAAATGCAAATCAAAATCACAATGAGGTACCATCTCACACCTGTTAAAATAGCTGTACTCAACAGGACAAGTAATAACAAATGTTGGAGAAGATGTTGAGGAAAAAAGGAACCTTCATACACTGCTGGTGGGACTGCAATTTGTACATCCATTATGGAAAACAGTATGAAGATTCCTCAAAAAAACTAAGAATAGATCTACCATATGATCCAGCAATCTCTGTACTGGGTATTCACTCCCAAAGACTTGAAAACGCATATCCGAAAAGATCTTTGTACACCGAAGTTCATAGCATTATTTACAGTGGCCTGGACATGGAAGGAACCGAAGTGTCCTGCGATAGATGATTGGATAAAGAAGTGATGGTACATATATACAATGGACTATTACTCAGCCATAAGAAGAGATGAAATATTGTCATTTGCGACAACATAGATGGATCTCGAGATAACATGGTGAGCGAAATAAGCCAGACAGAAAAAGTTAGAAATCACATGGTATCACTTATATGTGGGACATATACCTAAATGCAACAAACAAACAGGACAAACAAACAGAGACTCATGAACATGGACAATAGACTAGTGGTTATCAGAGGTTAGCGGGGAGGAGGGAGATAGATGGGGTAAAAGAAGTCAACTATGTGGTGACAGAAAAAATCTAACTATGGGCAATGAACGCACAATGGAAATATATAAGCCTTACTGTTAAAATGTACAGCTGAAACTTACTGGATTTCATTAACAAATGTCACCATAAAAAAAAATATATATATATATATATATATATATATATATATATTTTTTGCACTAAATATTTAAAAGATAAAATCTAAAACTATAAAGATTCTAGAAGAAAACATATGATATGTCTTTGCAACCTTGGGGTGTAACATTTCTTAGAGAAGATGCAAAAGACACGGAAAGGGAACGAGCATGACAGAGCTTGGGGTAATGGAAATGTTCTATATTGTGACCAACTGGTTGGTGGTTACCAACGTGTACACAATTGTTAAAAAATAATTGAGCTGTTCACCAAGATCAGTGCATATCACTTTTTGTAAATTACGCTTCAATAAAATAATGGTTAAAATTAAAAAATGAAATGTTCATAGCAGTTTTACCTGTATTAGCCACAAACTGGAAACAACCCAATGTCCATTAATAGGTGAACAGAAAAGCAAAATATGTCACATTCTTACAATGTAATACTACTGAGCAAGAAAATAATGAACGATAGATACTTACAACATGCATGAGTCTAAAATATTGAGAAAAATAATCCAGAGTAAAGAAAATGTATATACCATATGACTCCATTTGTATAAAACTCTAGAAAATAAAACTAATATACAGAAAGCAGACTGATGGTTAATTGGGGGTGAGGGATGGGAGCGGGGAGGATGGGAGGTACTACAAAGAGGCATAAAAATCATTTGGGATGATTTATATGTTCATTATTTTCAATGTATTGATGGTTTCACAGGCATGTACATAAGTCACAACACCTCAAATTCTACACTTTAAATATGTGCACTTTATTTTATGTCAATGATACCTCAAAGTTACTTAAAATTATATAGAGGCAGATTTGAGCTCAACAAGAAAAAATTTGGAAGGTTTGAAAGGGACTTCATGGGTATTACTTCCAAGGTAGCATCCACCCTCTATTGTAGCACTTTTAGTAATGGGGCATTCCCATTCTTAAACAACTTAATAGAAAATTATTGATATCGAGAGTTCCTGTAACTTAATCCAGTGTTCTAGATCTTGTCATTTGATGCTATCCAAATCTACCCTTCCCCTAAATTCAAAATTTATTCAACAACTAGCTAGTAAGAACCAACTATATACAAGGAACCAGTCTACACAATGTGGTGAATACAAAGATATGTAAGACAAGGACCACAGTTTCATGGATTTTCCAGTTTAGTATCTAAAAATAACTATAATTTTAGCTCCTTGTCTTTCTTCACCAGTATCTACTTTCTATGGTTTGGATAGCCAGATATGAGTATAATCTAGTATCGCCATTTTCTATTTGGTATTTTAACTTCATCTACTAGGATGAATAAATTATGAAATCAAATTATCAGCTCACCAACCCCTAAACTAATGCAGTATACTGGTGAGGGGGCTGAAATAAGATTCCATCTCTGCCTCTGCAACTAAATAACTGCATCTTTCATCGATCACATCAATTTCCTGTAAAATGATGCGGCTGGTCTCTATATAAAGTAGTGATTTTCAACTTTTTGCCTCAAGATCTATTCACTCTCTTAAAATTCATTGAGGACACCAAGAACTTATGCTTATGTGGATTATATCTATCAATATTTACTATATAAAATAAAACTGAGTAATATTTACAATAATTATTTATTAATTTAAGTGACAATAATGAACTCATTACATGTTAATGTATATCATATATTTTTAGAAAAATCAGTTTCCAAAATGAAAAAAATAGAAGAGAGATTGTTTTACATTTTTTTTGTAAATTTCCTTAGTGTCTGCCTTGATATCTTCATATCTAATTCTGTATTCGCTCTGTTAAAATGTATTGTTTTGGCTGAAATATATGAAGAAAATCTAACCATGCAGTTATATATTTGGAAAAATAGCCTTTTGAGATAATTGTAGCTATTCTTTGATACTATACCAAAGCTCTACAAGTGGTAGACTCTTTAAGGTTAGTTAGAACAGAGAATCTGAAACCTTATCAGCTAACTATTTGTACCTCATTACATTAAAACTCATTGATCTATCTTGCTTTTGAATGCCTCTTTTACCCATGCATGATTTTGTAACATCGCTCATTAATCATTTGGAAAAGACTATCCAAATTATCACTGAGATTTGCAGAACTTTCAAATGTTAATACATTTTATTATACAAAGTCAAAAATCATACACATTAAGGTCTCCAGTCAAGATAGTGGAGTAGGTAAATGCTGTGCTTGCCTCCTCTCACAACCACATCAAAATTACAACTAATCTACAGAACTGTCATCATTGGGAGTTGCCTGAAGTCTAGCTGAACATAAGTCCTACAACTAGAAACATACAAAAGAGGCCACCTTAAGTCTGGTAGGAGGGGCAGAGACACAAAACCGGTTGGTCCCACAACTGTGTGTAGCAGTTGAAAATTAGGAGGGATTTTTCAGCTATGGTGGTCCCCCTCTAGCGAGCATGGGGTCCCGGCCCCAAACTAGACTCCCCAGCCCTGGGTTCCAGAGCCAGTAAGAGAAGTCCTCACAATATCTGGCTGTAAAAACCAGCAGATATTGTGGCTGAGCGGAATGGAGGGATGGGAGAGTCCTCGGAGCTCTTCTTAAAGGACCCTGCATGAAATTACATGGGGACGGATTCACTCTCTCTGAGCCCCAGCACTGGGGTGGCAACACGAAAGGCACAGGGACATATGGGGAGGAAGTGAATTGTCTGGCTTCTGAGAGAGGGCTGGAGGGGCAGCTTTCTCCCAGACAGAAGTGCTGACAGAGGGCAATGTTCCCTTGTTGAGCCCTCCCCCGCCCAGCTTGCAGACCCAAGTGGCCGCCATATCTGATTGTCCAGTGATGTAGCTAACACCGTTCACCCCACCCAGGTGATTCCCTGAGACCCTGCCCCACCCAACTTGTGGGCCCGCTCAAGCCACTTCCAGTGGATTTTCCATACAAATGGCATCTCTTATCTCATGCTGCAGACTTTCCTAAAATCTCTCAAAGGTTCACAAAACCTAAACAAGTAGCATCTGTCCTTGGTGTGTCCCGTACCTCTTGCTGAGCAGCCCCAAGCCTGGATGAGTGGCAGCAGGCTTCGGCTTGTGACTTGACCTCTCGAGGCACTTCCAACCCCAGCGTGGGTGACGGCCATGTGCGGATTGCTTGGTGGCTCATGCCAGGTGGCCTTGGGCAGGGTACGGGCTGCAGCTGAACTTGGCCTGGGGCAGGACACCTCCCAGGAGGCTCAGGCCTGCATGTCTAGTAGCAAACTTTGGTTTGAACTGGAGCACTACTGGGTTAACATCTGAAGTTGACACACCCAAAGGGCAGAAAGGGCAGGCCCAGAATCCTGCTAACGTGAATCTTTCTCTGTAGGGTCAGCCCCTGCACATCAGCTCCTACACTGGTCACAGACAGTCCACACAACCAATCAGTCCGAGGGTCAATCCCTCCCATTGACATGCAACAGCAACCAAGGCTCAACTATAATGGGAGGGTATATACAACCCATACAAGGGACATACTCGGAGCACCTGGCTCAGGTGACCAGGGAGGACTATGACACTGGGTCCTACAGCACATCTACTACATAAGGCCACTCTACTAAGACCAGGAGACATAACAGCCCTATCTTATATAAATAAACACAGAGAGGCAAAAAATGAGGAGACAAAGAAACATGTCCCAAATAAAAGAACAGAACAAATCTCCAGAAAAAGAACTAATCAAAATGTAAACAAGCAATTTAACGGATGCAAAGGTCAAAACACTTGTTATGAGGATCTTCAGTGAACTTAGGGGAAGAGTAGACGAACTCAGGGAGAACGTTAACAAAGATGAAAAACATAAAAGTAGATATATAAAACATAAAAAAAGAACCAGTCAGAAATGAAGAATACAATAATTAAAATGAAGAATACCTTAGGAGGAATCAACAATAGATTAGATGAAGCAGAGGATCAAATCGGAGATTTAGAAGACAAAGTAGGAGAAAACATCCAATCAGAACAGCAAAAAAAAAAAAAAAAATCAAGATAGTTTAAAGGGCCTCTGAGACAGGATTAAGCATACTGATATTTGCAACATAGAGATACAAGAAGCAAAGAGAGCAAGGAATTGAAAATCTATTTCAAGAAAAAATGACTGAAAACATCATTAACCTAGTGAAGAAAATAGACATGCAAGCCCAGGATGCACAAAGAGTCCCAAACAAGATGAACTCAAAGAAGCTCACACCAAGACATATCATAATTAAAATGCCAGAGGTTAAAGACAAAGAAGAATCGTAAAAGCAGCAAGAAAAAAGCAGTTATTTTCCTAAAGGGAGCTCCCATAAGACTTTCAGCTGATTTCTTAACAGAAATTTTGCAAGCCAGAAGGGATTAGAAAGAAAAATTCAAAGTAGTGAAAACCAAGGACCTATAACCAAGATTACTCTACCCAGTAAATCTATCATTTAGAATCGAAGGACAGATAAAGAGCCTCCCAGAGAAAAAAAGCTAAGGGAGTTCATCAGCACCAAGTCATGAAATGCTGGAGGGACTTTTTAAGAAGAAGGAAAAAGTATATATCAAAACTATGAGTAATAAAATGGCAATAATCACATATATATCAATAATTACTGCAAATAAAAATGGATTAAATGCTACAATTTAATTTCAAAAGATATTGTGGCTGAATGGATAAGAAAACAAGACCTATACATATGTTGCCTACAAGAGACTCACTTCAGATTGAAAGACGCACAGACTGAAAGCAAATGAATGAAAAAAGATGTTTCATGAAAATGGAAACAAACAAAAGAGCTTGGGTAGCAATACTCATACAAGACAAAATAGACTTTAAAACAATGGCTATAATAAGAGACGAAGAAGGACCCAGTAATCCCACTTATGGACTTTTATCTGAAAAACCCAAAATATTACTTTGAAGAAACATGTGAATCCATATATTCATTGTAGCATTATTTACGATAGCCAATATAGAGGCATCCTAGGTGTCCATTGATGGATGAATGGATAAAGAACAGATGGTACATACATATATACAATGGAATATTACTCAGCCATAAAAAGGAATGAAATCTTGCCATCTGCAGCAACATGGATGGGCCTAGAGGGTATTTTGCTGGGTGAAGCAAGTCAGGGCAGAGAAAGACAAATGCCACGTTTGGAATCTAAAGAATAGGATAAACAAACAAACAAGAGAAAGAAGCTCATAGATACAGAGAGCATTTTGATGGCTGTCATATTGGATATTGGGGAGATGGGTAAAGAGAGGAGCGGATTAAGAGGTACAAATTGGTGGTTACGAAATAGTAATGGGGACCTACAGTATAGCATGGAGAATATAGTCAGTAGAATTGTAGTAACTATGTATGCTGTCAAATGGGTACTGTATTTTTCAGAGTGATCACTTCATAAGTTATATAAATGTCTAATCACTGTGTTGTATACCTATGATTAGATAGTTTGATAATATTGTAGTAGATAATGTCTAATTAGACATTACATAATATTGTATGTCAATTATAAAAAAGTAAAGTTCAAAGTTGTAATAAAAAAATCATATACATGAATACGATTACTAATTTAATTAGAAAAGGCTAAGATTTGGGAAGCTGTTAAGCTCACAGTGTCAGAATCAAGTTTTCCAAAATTCTAATTCTGACTTCATCTTTTTTCATTGACAAATTTTTTTCATTGTTAGCAGTTTTCCTTTAAGTGACAGATTCGCTTTGCTCATTTTCGAGAAAATGACTGCCAAACACTCATTTGAATATGAGAGTATGTTTCAGTTGTTCTTTCAATTAAATTTTCCATGGAAAAATCAGCTAGTTCAGCCCACAACTCAAACAACTACACAAGTGCTTTCCCTAGAAACAATGATCTTGCTTCAGCATACAGAAGTGGTTTGTATACATTTCCCATTTTGTCAATTAGAATGTTAAAAAGGCGTTCACACAATAGTCAAGATTGAATAAAATTAATGCTACATTGAAGACATTCTTAAGTAAAAATGGCTTTTTATCCCCTGAGAGTATGAAGAATACAACTACAGGCATACCTTGGACATATTGTGGTTTTGGTTCCAGACCACCACAACGAATAGTTGTAATCTTTTTCTGGTGGAGGGTCTTGCCTTCAGTGTGTAAAAAGTGCAACATCTTTGAAGCACAATAAAGCAAAGCGCAATAAAACAAGGACTACTATGTACATTACAGTAGCAATTTTGCCCACCATCAGCGCAAATGTCATCACAGAGAAAAAAGCAAAACAGTCTTCATATAATTGTTAAAATAGTCCTCATGTTCTTCCTAATAGGAGAGCAGGAATCTTAAGGGTCTACACACTACATTTTTAAAACCACTGACCTAAAGGATCCTTAAGGTCTCTACAGCTCTAAAATGTCTATAATTATGTAAACTGTCTACATCTTTCATTTGTACAACTCTACAAAACATTCTTTCCCTTTTAAGTAATACACCTTACATTTAACAAATATATCAATGTCTTACACATCTTATATTCAACTGATCCTGAGGACAAATTCATGAGGTTATGAAGCAGGATCTATTTCTTCTTTCCTAAAAAAACCTTGTTTTTATTCAGATTTTCCCACCCTCCAACTTTTCCAAGCAGCAATGTACTTCGTTGGGGTGCGGGTAAATCACCAGTCTAACTCTACCTTTAGGGTCCCACTACACTTGTTAATGTACTGGTGTAAGCATCTACATATAACACAATTCTAACCAATGAGATATAAGGAGTGTTTTCAGGGTGGATCTGTGGAACTCCTGAGAAAGTTTTTCGTTACTGATAAAAAGGGACACAAATAAACAGTTCCTATTCTTCTTCTACTGGACATTATGACATCTGCGTGTGACCCCTGGAACTGCACCAGCCATCTTGAAAGTATGAGGGACACAAATCTGAAAGAGTAAGCCAGCAGGCAGAGTATGACAGAGCAGAAAGTGGAAAGATCCTGTGTCATTATTTGGATGAATTAATCAACCTCGGAGATACTCTATTTCCAAACTTCTTGGTATGTGAGCTAAAATTTTTCTTTATTGTTAAGACAGTTGAATTAGTGTTTTCTGCCACTTGCAACAGAAAACAACTTATCTGATATGAACAGATACTATTATGCTTATCTTTCACATATAGAAATGCTTTACTACATCAGATTATGAGATTATGGAAAGAGAACAACCTCTCCTCTTTGAGCAAAGCCCTGTAGGGCTCAAAATACAGAATAAATTAAACGATTTTTCACTAGCGTCCCACTCTTAACACCATTCCCTCCCAAGGTCTAACATCTCCTTCAGTATTTCATTAATATCATATATACTGTAAGAAATTTGCGAAGCAAATCATCCAGTTCTCGTAACATGTAGAGTGTTATTTGACTTAATTATAGGACAATACAAATGCCAACAGAATTTCTTACACTCCTATTTTAGTACTCCCTGTCATAAAACCAATTCCATTAACCTGACTAGCACTTGCTCATAAGTGGTGGTTAAGTCTCTCTACAAGTTAATAAGTAAATCTAATGTTTATATAAGATGCATTAAAAAATAAGTTAAAATTTGATTAAGCAAAAGCCTGTTTTTTTATAATATTTGCCTTGGGTTGTCTTTGGTTAGCAAAAAGCAAGGGATTAGAAATTGCCATTTCAATAGGGTAGCAGGTATCATCGCAAACTACTCTTTTGGTTAAAGGCAAGCGGACGCTGCTAAAGGGACAAAAGGGCAGTTGGACTTGGACAGATTATGAAGGTAAATAAATTGAAGCATTGATGCATAAAATGAGAGTCTGGTTTGTTAAAACGAAAGGAGTCTATGTATCAGAGATCACACTAAAGATGTCTCTCCAAAAAAAAAAATTAATTGCCAATTTAATTACAAGTCTTCATTACAAAGATTTGTTTTTTAAAAACAAATCTTTGTAATGAAGATTTAGTTAAGTGGCTGGGCGGTTCATTTATAATGTTAATTAGAAGGAATATATTTTCAAAACTTACTTCTGTCCCATAGTTGCTCTTGTCAGAAGGGGTAATATGATGAAATAATTACATTTTAAAAAGAAAATCATTAGAGGATAGGACCAAATCAGACAACCAACTGGAAATCAATAGAGCATTAATTCCATACTCACTGCACTAGATAGAAAAAAATATTAAGACTGTCTCATAGGTACTCTTATACACTACTGATAGGAGTATAATTGGCAAAAACATTCTGGAAAGTAATTTGGCAATAACAGATCCTTATCGTTCAGAAGCTTAAAGTTCGGCTATTCAAATACCACCTGGAAAAGCCATAATGTATAACTGTTTGTGATCCTGCAGAGGAATACATTTGAATTGCACAAGCTACAAGGCTGGCATAAAGGCAATAATGTCATTTAGCTAGTGAGGAAACAGGAGGAGAAGGTAAAGTGGGAGGGGTACAAAAATGGATGGAAAACTCTCATTCCATATGAACTTAAAAGTTTGTTTCTTATAAAAGGAGATGGGAGCTGTAATAGTATTACCTCAAAGTGTGAAAAATCGATTAGCAATTAATGGGTAGAAGGTTCTGGAATATCACTAAGGGAGAGAAAGCAAGGGACAGCACCAGGCAAAGATAGTCATTTAAATGTAAGCCTCATAGACAGCTGTGTGGTAGGAGCTGGGGAAGGGATTGAGGAGGAAGAGCAGAAGGTCACATTTCAGATGCATTCCAAAACTGTCTTAGGGAAGGGGAAGTGTCAGTGAATTTAGAGTATGTTATACCCTTTTTCTAGCTAGGAAGAGGCAAGGGGGCAGGTATTAATGGAGGGCAGGCTCCATCTTCTGTCCTGGGGAGAAATGTAGGAAAACACATTGTTCACAAAATTATAATTTAGGCCCTTGAGGATGAATGACCTGGAAAATTATAGTAAACTTATTAAAGGATGGTCCAGTGGTAAGCCTGTCTTTAGAGTCACCAGTCACAGGAAGAAGCAGTAAGAATTATTCAACTTTTCAATGTGACTTTTTCTGTATTTTTCTGTATTATCTGTCACGTATGAAATAGAGACTGAGGAAATTCACATGAGCAGGTTCTAGAGCAGTCATTTATTAATTGTGTCACCTTGGACAAGTTATTTAATTACCCTGAGGGCCTCAAAGTCCTTGTACGTAAAAATGAGAATAGTATTATCTACCTAATAGGATATAACATAGTAACCACTAAAAAAAAACTTAGCTATTGTAATTTATCTGCTGATATAGCCTTTCTAAATGTCAGGGTCTATTGCCCCTACCAAATACTTTAAAAATACTGATGGCTTTTAACCCACTAATTCCCCATGAAGGAGGCAGTACCAATAAAATAATACAAGATATGGAATAAAAATTGTTAATGGCAGTATTTCTTACAATGGCTTGAAAACTTGAAATTTAAAAATATATTTTTCTCTAAAAGCTAACAGGTAAATTAATTGTGGAGTGTATAAATATAAATTATTTGCAATCATTTAAATATTTTTAAACTAATCATAGGAAAACGATTCATAAGTGAAAACATGAAGATATAAAATTGTATATAGAATGATCCCAACTTTTCTAATTTTAACCAATTTACTATTCAAAGAAAAATTAGATACATAAGAAGGAATATCATCAAAACAGTAATAGAGATGGTTTCTGTGTTTTTAGTAGAACTGTGGACAGATTTTTATTTTCTTCTTTATAATTTTCTATATTTTTCAAGTTTCCAACACTGAACATGTATTACTTTTGTTTGCAGACAAAATCAACATGGATATTAGTTGAATGAATGAACAAATATACAGTTCTTGCCTTCCAAGAGTCTATAATCAATAGCGAGAATAGATAAAATCCCATGAAACAAATGCATTTAGATACTAGACAGAAAGAGGCTAAATATTGCAAATGTTCAAAGAAGGGTAAAAAAAACTTCCACAGAAAGACTATCTATTTTCACTAGTATATAAACTCCATGAAAGCAGACACCCTGTCTATCTTATTCAGTTTTATCCATGGTGTCTAGCACAAAATGACTTTGTGGACAGTACATATCCATGAAGGTGAAAACAGAAAAACATAAATAAAATTCTTAAGTCTTTATGAATTGCTGAATAAATTTCTGCTGAATAAACGTAAACATTATGTTGAAACTGAGCAAAGATTTGAATCTACACCATCCTAATCAAGATAGCCAAAATATGTATGCAGTGCTCAAGAGATTATAGGAAAGCTCACCTAGGCTAGAATAGAGGGAGTATATTGTAAAATATAATGAAAGATAAGGTTACTTGAAGGGAAAGATGATGATAGGTCTTGAAAATAAGGCAGAGATTTTGAGAGTTAATGCAATAACAAAGGGCGAGTCAATAAACAGTTTGTAATGGCAAAAATGAAATCTAAAATTTATTGAGCATTTACTATGTGCCAAGTGCTACTCAAAATGCTTTCCATAACTTCTCTCATTTTATTCTCAAAACAATCTGTGATATATGTACCAATGGCCCCATCTTGCCAATGAGAAAATTAAGTGTGAGGTTACTGCTTGGATGAAAGTCACACATCTACCAGTCAGATTTCAGATCTAACTCCAGAGGCTAGGCTCTTTAAGAGTCTGTATGAAATCTCTACAAAGCCCACGAAACATGTCTGAGGAGAGATACCAGAAAGCAGTGAGATTCCACAACATCACAGATGTATGTTTATTCTGTGGTCTTCGACTAGAATCAGAAGCATCAGTACAAATTCATGGGTTTTTTTCCCCTCTTTAATTCCCGTCCCCCACTTCCACCCCTGACCTACGGATGTTGCCGACTCCCCTTAAGAACTGGATCTCTGAAGGCAGGGCATCCCCTCCCTCACACCCTCACACTCATGGCATGCCCACGGGGCCCGGCACCCCCAGCACACTTGGGGGGCCTGGCGCACCCGAGGCTTGGTGCAACCAGGGTATGGTCTGTGGCTCCACCTGGGGCACGAACCCAGGATCTTCTGCATGTAAAGCAGACATGTTAACAACTACACTATGGACCCACCCAGAAATTCATGTTTTTAATATATACATATACAAAGAGAGATTGTAAGAGTTAGATATAGAAGTGGGTATGTATCTGTGTATATATACATAGATTTCTTAGCTTTGTCTGCTGAGAAGGACTAAAAGCAATGACACCCCAGCAGTATGCCAAGCACCCAGATCTTGAGCTCTAAATACCATTCCAGGGTCAGAGAAGGAAAAATAGAAATAGAGCCTGGAACTTAGGGACGCTCAAAAAATAATGGAGACACATTGAAAGGACACAGGAGCCAACTCGAAGGGGCTCCTACTGGCCAAATCTGTGGTAATTTCGGCAAAAATTAATTGTAAAAATGGCATAATTCATTATAACTCATAAAACAAATATACTAAATCCATACTTCTATAAATAAATAAGTGAATTAATTTATTTATTAATTAATAGCAGAAAAGATAAAATTCTTTGCTACATTAAAATTCTATTAAAATGCAGAATATGTTGAAAACTAAAAATCACCACTTGGCAAATGTCACAGTAATGATTATACAGGAAAGAATTCTCAATGGAGGCTAAAATTAGTGGGCAAATGTATGAGACAGAGTATTTACATTGTCCCATAATACTGTCCCCACATAGTCTCACAAGATCTGTTCACTTTGTAATTACAAAGGTAAAAAATAGTGACTTTACAGTGGATAAACCTGGCAGACACAACCTTAGCCATATTATCATGATTAACTCAAGGTAAAGAGTCTCATGTGTTTGTACTTTCAGACATTAAAAGCCAAATAACACAAGAGAAAAATGTTACACACTCTTACACAGTAAGAAGACAGATATATATATATATATATATACATATATATATGTATATATATATATATACAAGACTATATATAGATATTTGAGTGAATAGAATTGGATGCAATGGGTAAATAAATTGATAAAAACAAAAACAACAAAAATGAATTGGGCATCTTAAGCAAAGTGTGCCACCATATATACATACCCTGTTATATCACAATAGACACATGCCTGAAAAGTTCAGTATATTAAAATTATTATGGAAACTGACTAAAATAATAAGGGAAATCTTTCCTCAAAATAATCATCTACAACAAATTATAGTTGTTTTATAAATCTAACTTTTTATACATGTGATTGTATAAGATCACATGCAACAAGCAACTGCTTCTAGATTGCTTTTAAATGATCTTTCTATATATACATATATAGAGATCAAACTCTGATCTTTTCATTCTAAGCCCAAAGTTGTTTCATTATACCATGCTACTTCTCCTAACATCAGCAGGAAGAGATGTAATCCCCATTTTATCATTTCTATTTCACCTCCTGTGTCTTCCCCTCCCCTATCTCCAAAAAGAAGCAGAGATCCAAATCCTCTGAACAGCAAATAAATCTCTACAGAGCACATACAAAGGAGACAGTATAGGACAGTCATTAAGGGTAAAGAAACTGGAGTCACACTGCCTGGATTCAAATTTCCAGCTTCACAACTTACTACCTTTGTGATTTTCAGCAAGTTACTTTATCTCTATGATCTGTAGTTTCTTGATCTATGCAGTGGGGATAATGTTAAAATTAAATATGATCATGTATATCACCACATTAGCACAATGCCTGGCACACAGTAGACACTCAAAAATATAAGTTATGATAACAATATTGACAAATATTTCCTATGGAGCAGTACTTCAAATGCCATAGAGGAAAAACTTCCATGACCAAAAACCACTCTACTACCCTTAATGAGTTGTCGCCTCTGGTCACAAGGGAAATAGCACATTTAAATTAGAGAAACCTATCCACTCTACTGCACACACACATACACACAAAAGAAACTTGCTAATATTTGTACAGTAGTAGTAGTAATAGTATAATTTTATATACCATATCCATAAAGTAAGAGTGCATATCTTACTGACAGTGAGTCAGTACAGGTATAAACACCTTTACATAAATATAAATTATTTCCATTACAAGAAATGACTTTTCCAGACTAATGTTGTTTTTTTCTCTTACTACTAACCTTTCGGCATAAGAGTTACTTTATTCCACCTAACACACTCGACTTAAAAAATTCTTCCACATATTTGTGACATCCCAATTTGGCATGATTTTGGAGATAAAGAAATCACTTAACTATGAAAAATTAAAGCACTTTAAGTAACAGTGTTCTTCCTGATATAAAATTCTCAATGCTAGATTACTTTAGTGAACAACCAGCCCCACTGCCATCCGATTTACCCTGGAGAAGGTCACCAATATCCCCAGCATGAGTATGAAGCATAGATACCATTTATATCTTTGAGATGACTGAAATATTCATCTAACTAGGATATTGATGTGTGAAGCAGAAAAAAAAAAACAAAAAACAAATCCTTGGTTTTATTAGAGGCACAAATCCTGGGAAAGAAATGAGATATAAAATGTTCTTTAAAATTATATAGGAGAAAAAAGAAAAAATATTCATAGTGTCTTCTGTAATTTCTTCATGAACTTAATCTTTAAAGGTTCCAAGAAAATAAGCTTGCTCTCAAGTTTTGTCAATCATAAAAAGAAATCACATTTTAATATAAATTGATTTACTATAAATTGATGTATAGTATTCCTATACATACCTGTATGATCGGTATCTGTTACACATTTATTAATAGCAATATCAAAAGAAAAAAATTAGAAAATTTTAATTAAATATCCACAAAACCTTTGCCCCGGGCCAAATGCCGTAAGAGGTAAGCATCTAGATGTTTTTAAAAGTAATTATTTTCAAAAACACAATTGTAGTTTTATCCAAGGGTCTGTAGCACTACTGAGTCACTAAACCTTACCCTATTAAGGTGCTCTAAATCAAAAAAGCAATTTTAAATCATCCACCTACTTTGATGGAGGAAAAATTATGGCAAATGCATATTTGATATGCATTTTTCAGCTGATTTGCTATCATAATTATGCTGTGCTTACAGTAATATGATAGTTTTCATGCCTTGAGTACACACTTTCTGGAGGATAGGGGGAGGGCAATGTAATCTGTGGCATGTTGAGTGTATAGAGAAGCTAGACAGCTAACTTAAAAGTGGACCGAGATAAGCTATAACATAGCAGCTGCATATAAAGAATTGAGAGTCACTCAATCATGTGAAGACCTATGCCGATTTCATATTAAAGTGTTTTTAAAACTACCCATTATGATTACTCAAATATAACTTTGAAATAATTTGTCACATACTTAATTTTTAGAGCTTAAGTGAAATTAAGGATGATTGGCTTTAGGCTGGAGAACATTTTCTCTAACAAATCATTCATTCCTTTACATCTGCCTCTCATCCCCAGAAAGATAGTGGCTGAGATTACCCAGATATCCTTCTAGAAGTTATGTTAGAGTTTTAATTCTACATTTCTAAAACTGAGCGGAACTTTTTACTCTGTCATTTCACATATGCACCCTTCTCACTCTCCTTTAAACCAGAACATCCATTCTCCTTCGAAAGAGAAAGCTCTTTTCCTTTAAAACAGGTCATGGGAAATTTCTCAATTTGTTCAAGTTAAAACAAAAGTAAACAACAAACAAACCCGAAAACTTAAAAAAAAAAAAGACACAGAAGACCCAAAGCCTGAGGCTATCCATCTTTATCTCATTCTTCTTGGAATGTTACCTGAGCATTTGCAACAAAGATGACAAAAGGGGAACATAGCCTCTACGGAGGTTTTACTGACCAGAGGTAAAGGTAGGTTCAAACTGCTTAAGGAAAGGGCAAAAAGGAAGAACTTCATGGGTGCCCTTAACACTTTGATGGATGCTCGATTTAAAAAAGCCAAAATATTAAACTATAGACAAAGTTTAAAGAGTGCGTGTGTTGGGTACAATAAGTGAAAAGGTTAGCCGGCAGGCAGAGAAACACTCAAAGGCGGAGGGTGGGGAGGAAGATTTAAATTCCCACCAGAGCCTAGTAATCTGCGTCCCCATCCCAGGCTCTACTCTTGCACCCGGAACAGCTAGCTACAGGAAAGCAAGCAGCCCTATTTTTAAACATTTAAACCTTTCCCTTGGACTTCAGAAGGCTTGAGTTACGAGCGTTGAAAATAATGTTTCTTCCTAAACAAGTGAAGTCATATTTGAATTCCCAAGCCAAGGCGAAGGAGAAAGGAAGGAAAAGAGACAAAAAGTGATTTCAGTGTGAGAGTGAGGTGATGGGGTGGGGTGGGGTAGAAAGACTTCACCGCAGCCTCTGCAGGCTGCCACCGAACTCTCAGGGCCAGTAAGAACAAGCCGGCAGCCAGGCCAACTCCACGCAGTTTCATTCTTCTCCGGCTCCCACAGCTCCTTCAGCACCCACACGAAATCCCTGGCTGGCTCTGCCCAAGTGACATAATCTTGAGGGTTTATTGGGCGAGAACTAGAGCCAGAGAGGGACAGCGAGAGTGCCCCAATTGTGCCGGTCGGCTTGGGTGAGGAGAAAGAAGCTTTTTAAGAGTGGAGAAAAAATGCGGCGGCGGCGGCAGCAGCAGCAGCAGCAGCAGCAGCAGCAGCAGCAGCAGCAGTAGCAGCTATTTTTCCCTCCCCCCTTCCCACCCCAAAGGCTGTCTCGCAGAAGCACTTTTCCCTTCTGTCCGAACTTGCAAAATTTTTCCTCACGCAAGTCCCACAGATCTACTTTCCACCCTCTCTTCAGCCGCACCGCCTCCTTCCCAACAGCACTGGAGAATTTGAGGATCACTCCGCCACAATTTTAGCTTGCACAAGCAACCTGTGAGGGAGTGACACTCAGTTGTTTGAAGGAGTGAAACGTCCAGACCAGTTGACTGAGCACCGTGAGTCAAACTGGGAAACTTTTCCATTCGTTCACTTGCACCTTCCATTGATACTACTCTTCCTTGTCCAGTCCTGCTCTCATTGGTGTAAACACTAAAGCCAATTACAAATAGATCTGAGCTGGGACTATTTTTTTAGCGGATGGATCTCAGGGGAACGGGTCTTTATTGTTAATGATTAGAAAAAATTTTGGTCACTACTCCTTGGGCTGTTGCTAGTGTTCTTTGCCTGTCACCTGCTCACAGGACAGAGTTTCTATATACAACAGAATATGTGAAAATATTAGAAATATATAAATATATTTATATAATTAAATATATGTTTATAACCAAAAGATTAAGAAAATGAATGGACATATCTGTGTTAAGATTATACGGGAGCATTCAGTAGATATCAGTAATTATTATATGGTTGAATGTTATTGTAATCATATTTTTATTTAGTTGCATTGAATGTCACATTAATATTTACCTCTTATATTGAACTAACATAAGTTACTCTCGTTGCAGTTGTGTTTCAGAGGGATTTAGGACAGAGAATTAAATAACTTATGTGCAGTTTTCTTTAAAAGTAACACAAAAACCTAACTGGAAATGTTTATATGGAGTTAATGGCAGTTGAATATATGTCTCCCAAATAAAATAGACTTGAACATTACTTTGATAATTCTGATCTATAGATTTTTTTTTAAGTACCAAGAGACCCAGAAAATACTTCATGTGGACTCCTTGGAGGATCTTTCAGGGATTTACTGAAGAATTCTTCAGAATATTTCTGTTATCTCAGACCCTAGAATTTACTAGAGTCCTTCAAGGCTTTGGACCTATTTCACTGAGCCCTACTCATCTTTGAGTTCTACTCAGTTTAGAGCAGATTACAATCCTATAAACCACCATCACCGCCACCACCATCAGAGCTTAATATACATACAATCAGTAGATTAAGTTTCGTATGCATTCGGGCAAGCATGCAAAGTCATTTTGGGGCCTATTTGTCTATCTAGCAATCGTTCTATATATAACAAGTTAACAATGGTTTATGGAAGCGCATGATACATACTTGCTTTTATCTATGTATAGGTCTCTATGGGCCTGTGCATGAGGCTGTGGGGGTGCGTGGAAATGTTGTGTGTAGAGGTGTCTAACAGAGAGAAAGACAGCCCGCTGCCCAAGGTAGAAGGGATGATTGACAGCAGACAGCCCCGCCCCCTTCCCCTCCATTCCTTCCTCTCCTGGTGCATGGAATTGTCTTTTGAGTGCAGCAAGTTGTAGCGGCTCCGCTGAGCGTGTTTCCCTTTGGGGCACTTCTTATCTAGGAGCTGAGTTTAGTTTCTTCCGAAGTGAGCCACTTCGCTCCCTACTCTGTCCTCCTGAGTAAGGAAGCAGCGTTCAAGCATCAGCGGAGCCCGGATGAGCCTGGGCCTCGGAGCCGCTTAGCAGTCTCCCGGGACTCAGCTCCGGAGCAGCCACAAGCATGCACCCTAGGTGAGCTGTTGCTGCCCCGACCTCCCCATCTCTTTCCTACTTTGGGCTATTTTACCGGACCGAAACTTTACATATTTGTATTTCTGTCATTGCAGGGAAAGTGGGGGCAGGCAGCAAAAAGGAGTCGGGGTCCATGGACAGACACAGGACCCCGGAGCCTAGTGAGCCCATGTTACTCACCCTCCCTCCCGTTTCAGGTTGTGGCTGCTCGTTGTTACGTTGTGCCTGACCGAGAAACTTGCAGGAGCGGTGAGTCTCTTCTCCCGACCACTTTCCCTCCTCCACCATTGACCCCCACCCATCCCACCTCTTGTGTTTGTGTTAGGGGAGTTACAGAAGGTTGCCCCAAAAAACGTAGGTCACATCACTCTCATTTCTAGTGGGAGTTATTGAGGTTCTCAGGAATAGCAGTGTCAGGCTAATGCCTTTGGAATTTGGACTTATTTATGTCCCCGAACTTTGTAAAGGGGACATAAATGTGAACCTTTCACAGATGACTTAAGATGATTAACATCTGATGCCTTTATCTACATCGATCTACAAGGCAGAAGAAATGTAATTTTCCTGGGTCTATAAGAACTTGGATTGGCACACAAGTTTGAGAGTGGGAGGAGAGCACAAGGAGTGGGACTTGAAAGTACCAGGTGACAACGTCTGGATTCTTGAACTATCTGAACTAAACTGATACCACTAGATGTTGTTCAGTTTCGGCCTGATGATTTCTTTTACTGATTATCTGTCATCAGACAATTAAAAGTTAAAGTGGTTAGAATAGAAAAAAAAATTAAAGTTAACCTTTCAGAGGCTGTTTATATATCACTCATAAAATCACTAAGGATTGCAGGCAAAGGAATTTCTATAGACATTTGGTCAAGGAAAGTTTAATAGATTCCAGAAAATAGAGAGACCTCTAACGGAATCACTGGGATAATTTACCAAAAGTGGAGTGATCCTAATAATCAGAGATGCTGCAGTTTTCCAGTCTCACTAGCTACTCATGCTGGCAGAAATAAAGTTAACTGTTGAGTTCAATTATGAAGTTCTTCAACTATTGAGTACATTTTCACTGCTCCATTTAAAGAAAAAAAACCACAACTCTTAATAATAGCCGAAGTCATGCACTTTATAGATGACAAATGAATATATATTCTAAATATTTACCTTGTGAGTTTTGACAATTCTAATTAGCTCTATTTTTAATACTTTAAATATTTAAAATCCTATTTATAGAGCCATACTTAATTCAACCCAATAAAATTACCTAATATCTTTATGGAAAAAAAAATAGATTACTTTTTCCTGGCTTATGTCTTCAAGAAAATATCAGAATGAAGTGAAATGATTTCTCTTATGAAAAGAGGATGATACTAGAAAACTTGAATTTTAACATCTTGTGACCTCTCAATTCAGAACATCAGCTCTTATGTAAGTAAAGTCTAGACTTTGTAAGCAGAAGTATTGATTTGGGGTTCTGAACATTTCTCCATCTGATTCCTCCAATATACAAGTTTAGTTCTGTTGTTACCTTGAGGTTCGATACTACATTTATTGAAAATGCCAGATTTTGATTAGTTAACATTTTATCAAGGAACTTTGCCACTTGCAAAAATGTCATGCTTGGGCAGAACACCCTTCAGAAAAACCTTTATTTTCAGACTCTGACTTATCATATTCAGTATACTTTTGGGAAAAGCATTAACAGATCATTCTATATAGCTAGAGACCCCATACGCTGCATTCTATCATTTGATATCCTTAAAAGTCACTAGAAGATGATGCCTTCAATACTTAGAAGTATTGAAGTGTTTTTTCCCAAATCGAGCAGTGCTTTGGTGAGCTTCTTTATTCATTGTTATATAATATCACCTGCTATGTCAATGTGATTGACTCTGGTAAAACTAAAATAAACCTTGAGATTCATACTTTTTTTTGCCTTATTTAAGCCCAGAGCTTCTTCCTTTGCTTGTTGTTTACTTATGCATAATGTCTTTGATGTCGTAAAGCTTTTTTTTTTTTAATTTTGGAAAAATAGCAAAGAGAAAGAGGAGAGTCACAGGCAACTCTCCAAAAGAAGACTTTTCTGAGGGGAAGTTTTGTTTGTTTGTTTGTTTGTTTGTTTCCCTTTGTACTCTTTGTAATGGATTCTCATCTATATTGGCTGATTCTTATTTTCTCATCTCAATTCCAGTTTATCCTCTGGGATTGTAATGTTTTTTCACCTTTCAGATGATTTTAGACATTTGAATTCTCTGTACCTCATTTGACTAATATTAATGAAAAAGAACTGTTATAAATAGATTGACAGAAAATATGTTATGCTTCATTATGAGAAAGTCTCTTCACTGTGAGAATTAAGTTGCCTATAGTGGAATGTTGGTGAGAGTTTAATATAGAGTCATTTAGGTGCTTTTGAGTTTTTCCTTTGTCAGAATTCATAAAGCAGTGCTATTTAGCAAAGGGATGGAAAGCTAAAATTTAAAACCCAGGATTACAAATAAGTTTCCATTCATTTTTTTTAAAGGAGTGATGATCTTCATTCAGGTGAAATGTTTGCACAATTTATCTGAATGAGATAGAGCCTAGGATTTCAGAATATCTATAATTGTTTCTGGTTATTAAGTGCCTAAGAGACAGCACACAAAAATTTATCTAAATATAGTCTAACTCTCTAGGAATTTACTTTCTCAGACAGTGGTGATCATTGTGTTCCTTAAAAGATAGGATACTTAATGATAAATTATTATCTGCATGTACCAGCATTGTGTTAGAGAAAAGACTAGAAAGATCCATATCTCACTATAGGCCAGCATGCCTAGGAGTTAAAATGCGTCCCAAAGTAGTCAGGGTCCTTATGATTTCTTCCCAACTTGCCCCAAATCTGCTTTCATGAAAGGCTCTAATAAACCAAGTATATTTAAAAGTCAAAGTCTAATGGGAGAGTTTATATATGTGGAAAAAGGGTAAAGGGGAGAAAACATGTATCTATTGTTCCTTTTGCAAAGAGCATAGGTAAAATGCTTTTAGCCACCACATTCAAATCAAGTGCAAATTGAAATACAAACTTCTTTCCCTAAAGTTGTAAGTTGCCCAGGTCTGTTCTTCCCACTGTGATTTTCATTCATAATCACAGTCATCAAAGTATGAACTAAGTGGTAAAGTTTCCCAGAGATAGAGAAAATCCCTTACTACTCTAAGGATCAAGAGGAATATTTGACTTGTTTGGGGCTGTGTCTCTACAATTTTTTTTTCTTTTTTAAAATAACTTTATTGAGATGTAATTTACATATCATGAATTTACCTATTTTATGTATAAAATTCAGTGATTTTTAGTAAGTTTACCAAACTGTACAACTATAATGATATCCAGTTTTAGAACATTGTCAGCACCCCAATAAGAACCTTCATATCCATTTGCAGTTAATCCCCATTCCCACCCACAACCCCAGGCAAATATGAATCTACTTTTCTATCTCTGTAGGTTTGTCTTTTCTGGACATTTCATATAAATAGAATTGTATAATATGTAACCTTTCGTGTTTGACATCTTTCACTTAGCATACTGTTTTTGCAATTTATTCATATTTTAGCATGTATTAGTATTTTACTCTTTTTTAGTATTGGCATTCCATTATGGATATATCCCATTTTATTTATGCATTCACCAATTAATGGACATTTGAGTGCTTACACTTTTTGGCTATTATGAATAATGCTGCTACAAACATTAAAGTATAAATCTTTGTATTGACATATATTTTATTTCTCTTGAATAGATATTTAGGAATAGAATTACTGGGTCTTTTGAAAAATTTGTGTTTAACTTTTTAAGAAATTGCAAAACTGTTTTTCAAACTGGCTGTAGTACTTCACATTTCCACCAGCAAAATGTCTGAGAATTCCTGTTTTTTACATCCTTGTCAACACTTGCTATTGTCTATTTTTGATCATAGCCATCTTGATGGATGTGAAATGGTATCTCGTTATGGTTTTAATTTGCATTTCCCTAATGACTAATGGTGTTAAGCATCTTTTCAAGGGCTTATTAGCCGCTTTTATATTTTCTTTGGAAAAATGTCCATTCAAATCTTTTGCCCATTTTAAAATTGGCTCATCTTATTATTGCATTGTAAGAGTTCTTTGTATATTCTGAATACAAATGTTTGGCCATATATGTGCTTTGCAAATATTTTCCCCCAGTCTGTGACCGATCTTTTCATTTTTTTAAATATAAATTCTTAAAGTAGTCTTCTGCTTTGCATGTTAGCAAATATCCTGTATTAGCTAGCAAAGAATACTTACAATATACATAGAATATATAGCAGGATGAATGAGGATACAGATACAGATGTATAAGTACATCATCAAGTGAATTATCAAATGACTACATAAATTGATAATACATAGGTGATAATGTAGTTGCATTATTGACAGGTCAAATACAAACATTTTAAGGCCATAGAAGAGGGGAAAATAGATCAAATTATTTATCGTGTTAGTAAGGAAGCAGATATATTACTATATCACAAATTTGTTTTCTTATATATTTTTATGATTATATTTCAATATAATTGGTTTCTGTTGCAATCACATGTATTTTATTGAATACATTTAAAAATATTATTCTGAAAAGGAGTTCATAGGCTTCACTAGACTGCCAAACTAATCCACAGCCAAAAAAAAAAAAAACTAGTTCATGCAATTGGTTTTTACAACAAACAAGTGGTCACTTTCTAAGGCTTAGTCAAGCCTACAAATTCCAACAGTCTTTTAGGTTTTAGGCATTTATTAAGTCTTTAGTGACTATGTCCCCATATTTTATAAGCACATAGTCAAGATCACAGGAGCAAACTATGCTGTTCCCCTCATTACTTCATTAATATAAGAATGAAACAAATTAATTGACATATCAATTATCAGTACACATTGGCTTTTGCTTGCCTGTATTATATGGATAATCCCATAATTTTACCACCCATGCTTGGATTTATACACTTGTCTTATGCTGTATAGATGACAGGATGTACACATATAGAAAGAACAAGAAAAAATTAAGAAAGCAACAAGCTGTATTAAATTATCAACATACTGTATTAAATGTCCTTTTAAGCATGACTAAATGTCCCAGTGAGGCAGATCATAGGGCTCTAACTCATTTTAAAGCCTAACTAAATGTAAATAGAAAACCTGATAAGCATGCCCAAGGGAAAACAATATCAAACAATATCAAAGTCTCCTTTATTATAAAAACGCATTTTAAAAAATGGCTTCATTTTCCTGTGACTCTAACCACCTCTACTGCTTTATCACCAATTTTCTGGTCATTGTTTACTCTTCTTCAACAACTATTTACCTACCCCTTAATTATATTACAATCTGGACTGATTCTATTCCACCAAAGCTACTGTCTTTTAAGTTCCTAATGGCTGCCTAAGGACCAAGCCCAATGGCTTTTTTGCAGTCCCCAATCATCTGACTTCTCTTCTGTAGAGTTTGGTATTTTCCAATCATTCCGAAACCACATTTCCTTTGACTTCCAAGACACTGTGCCTTATTGTTTCTCCTTATACTTCGCGGATATTTTTATTTTATTTATTCAACACCTATTGATTGAGCAGCCACTGTATTCTAAATAATGTGTCAAGCTCTGATGACACAGTGGTGAAGAAACCAGGCACACTCTTTGCTATGTGGAGCTTACACGCCTCATCACCTAAAATGTTAGGTTTTCTCAGCATTTTATCCTTTGCCTTCTTCTTGCCTTGGCAGTTTTACCTATGCCTCCTATACATTGATGACCATCAAATTTATATTTCGAGCCTAGGCATCTCTTTTGAGCTCCAGACCTATATTTCCAATTACCTACTAAGCCCTTCTACCTGTATATCAATAAGTTGATATATACAAAGCTCTTAAAATAGTGCCTAGGGATAAGTATAAGTGCTCAACCAATGACAGCTACTTTTATTTTGTATTGCTCCAAACACAGTATATCCAGAATGAATCTATTTTCTAGTCCTTCCCATGACACTCAACCTGCTGCTATGTTTTCTTATCTTTATTGAATATCGTCACCATCCACCCAATTTCAAGCAAAAAATAACTATAGAATCAGCCACCAGCTCTCATTGTCTCCATCCTTCTCATTAAGTTCTGTTAGTTTTACAAAAAATCTATAGAATCTAGCTTTTCCATTCATATTATGTTGGTTCCAAACCTCATCATCATCATACATTAGTAGCTTCCTAAATAGTTTTTCTATCCCCCGACTCCATTCTAATCTCTACACTGCCATCAGAATTACTTCACTAACAAATTCAATTATATTATCTTTTGATTTAAAACTGTTTTTGGTTTCTTATTTCTTTCAGTATTAAAATACACATTCCTCGGCTTGGCACATTTAAGGATCTTCATTATCTGGTCCCAACTACTTTTCCAGTCTCCTGTCTGTGTGTTGTTTCCTGCCAGTCATCTTCTTCAAACTGATAGTAAACATTATACTTCAGACTGAACTTCTATACTTTCCCAAAGCATTTTATGTTCTTTTACATATCTTAACTTTTGCATACATTGTGCCCTGCATCTGGAATGTCCTTCTCCATATTTTACATCATCTCCTCTACCTAGTGAACTTCTAGTCAGTCTTTACCCAGATAAAAAGTCATTTCCTCTATGAAACAGATGTCTTCAGAAAGAATTCATTCTTCCTTCCCCTGTGCTTCTAAGTTTCTTTGGGCCCCTTTGGTAACACCTACCATGTAGTTGTGAAATTCCTATGCTTATATGTCTATATTACTCTCTTCAACCTTCAACTAACAATGTCCAGGATATCGCCATGCATATAGTAGATGATTGATAGATGACTTTCAAATGAGTAAAGAGATCCACTTCTAATGGCACAACTGTCTTTTCCTGGTCTATCTTAGGAAGTATCAACGTTAACTCTAATAATTGTTTTGATGGAAAAATAACAACTTTGTTAAAAAAAAATTCTCAATTTTGACAACTGATATATGACAAGATGAAGAGGAGGGAGGTGTCAGAGAAAACTCTCTCATTTGTAGATAGCATGTCTAAGAATGGCCATGTTTCTCAATTGACCTCCTCATCTCTTTTTCTCTTTTCCACCACTTTAATACTGACATGATTTCTAGTGCCTTAATTTACAAAGTACTTTCTAAATATTATTTTATTAGTTGCACGAGACTACCCTTTGAAATAAATAGGGAAAATATTCTCAGCTCAGAGAGATTATCTTATTTATCCAAAGTCACAAATCTAGCAAATAGTAGAATTTCAGTTAAAATCCACGATATCGTGCTGTCTCTCTAATTCAGGCTTTTTATCATCTCTTATCTGGAGCCCTACAGCAGACCCTTGTTTCAATCTTCCCCTGCCTCCTACCCCTTTCCTGATATTCATTCTCTCTGCAAGAAAAGGGCTTATCCTAAAACACAAGTATGATCATGCCACTCCAACATTAGCAAAAATTCCCTATACTGGTTATCATCTGGCCCTGCCTACCCATCTGATCC